>NC_046637.1:9844771-10177771 GCF_900324485.2 Mastacembelus armatus
AATATTAGAATTACATAAAAGTTGACTTTTTGCACGGCACATACCAGATGTCCAAACAAATGATGATGTGTTCAGCTAGTTGAAAAATCTTTTAACTAACAGCCTGGAGACATGTTCTGCTGCTTCTGCAGCATTTTGCTGCACACGTGCAGGTTTCCTGCACACAGCCAGCATATTCAGGCAACCTGATAATAGCATCTCAACCTACATAGGCAGTCAGTGTGTATTATTTCTTTTATTTGTTTAAAACAGTCAGACTCTCGGTTTCTAGTGTGTTGGAGTATATGTCTGTCTAGACAACATCAAGGGTATCACTGGAGGACTGTAGGTTCACCCACCACAACTTTTATTATTGCACAGAATTGGTCTTGCTAATGACACAGACCTTGGGACACAGAATACAAACTGGTGTGATCTTACCAAAATTACAATGACAAGCAAAGGCTATGTGACCCTGGCAATTTTAACAAAGAGGTGCTTTATTCAGTCAGGTCCAAAACTGTGAAGGTCTTCATTTGACATTTGTGTTTATATATCTTGAGAGGCTGTGCAGAGTTTAACTTGGTTTCTGTGGTGAGTAGTGTGTTCTGCATGTTGATGATACTGTAGAGTCATCTAAGGCAATTGGTGTTTTGGGGTTTATGCCAGACTTAAATCAACTGCAGCTCCATCACCAGAAAGGTCATATCCTTAACTAATTTTACATCAATTTTCTTTTTGTTTTTTTTTTTTACAAGTGAGAGCCTGTTTATTCTTTGGTGCCATGAATCAGAGCTCAATATTAGGACTGTTCCAAGACAGATTCACCAGAATAGACCAACTTGTTGTTAATCACTCCATGTTTATCATTAAATAATGTCCTTTAAATTCTCCATATAGCATTGTCTAACTCCATGTTTCTCTGTCCTGCATGTCCTAGTTATATATTTTAGATTTTATTTTAGTTAATTTTAGTGTCATATATAAACTTCAAATTTATTCATATTAAGGCACTTCATGTCAAATGTGTTTTCTCTCCCTGTGAAAATATACTTGTACCACATGTCTGGACTACCTATAAATTACATTCAAGAGAAAAGTAAATACATGAAAATTAGTGAATGCCACAAATTCTGTTAAATCTCAAATCTTTATGTTAAGTTATTTACCCTTATTAGTCCCACAATGGGGAAATTGCATTACCCACCCAAAGTGCACACACACAGCAGTGACCACACACTCGGAGCAATGGGCAGCCATTCGGTGCCTTGCTCAGGGGTCTCACCTCAGTCGTGGTATTGAAGCTGCTGCCCCACCGACAATTCCTGCCAGTCCTGAGACCCGAACCCGCAACTTTCGGGTTACAAGTCATTTTCTTCTTCTTATGACCTGCCTTTGATCCCCTTCTCTATGCGAACTCCTTGAAATGTTCCCGCAGTGGAAAAACATGCCTGTGTTTTATGTGTATTTGTGTTGGCACTTAAGCATATGCACTGTGCCACACACTCCTGTGCTTCCTGTCAGTTTGGTTTCTTGACTTCAGCTTTCGACATGCAGTGACTAAACTCTTACAGAGAGCAGGTCTGAAATACAAGCAAGAATGTGGATTCGCCAACTCAAGATGTTGCATGTCGGGATCACATCCAAGAATGTGAGAAGTCCACCTTTACTGACTCATTGTTTCCACAACAACCACAACAGACCATCCCATGTCATTTACAGGAAGTGGTCATGATGACTCCCACTCTAAATAAAATAGAAGAGGGTTTTGCATCCATGAGGGTTAAGAGGGTTGCCTAATCTGGGCTCTGTAGTAATACAAAGAGTGTCTCCAAAATCAAACAGTTTGGTGGTGAAACGACGCACCAAATGTTCCCTCAGGGGGTTTTTTTCTAGTAAAACAATGCTGCCTTTGTATTTAACTTAATTTAAACAGTGACAGGTTTACAGTTGAAGTCAAAACATTAAGGGTCCCTGTAAGATCTCTAGGTTGCTTTTGTACTTATAATTCAAGTAATATGTTTTGTGTAACAGTGACAGTATTTAAAAAAAAAAAAAGAAGAAAGCTAATGCAGTACTGACCCACTCCGAGTGGGTCATGGTAGAGACCCGAGGCCAAGCTACTGGCTCAGAGATTTTCAAACTGTGTGGTGTGTATCCCTCGGAGACCAACCTATTGCGAAATGAATGCGTGTACTACTCCTTTTGAGTCATAAAATCTGAACACATAAACATTAAATAAATTAAGCTTTCCAGTAATGATCTTATTTCGCATGTCCATCACTAAAACATTTTTAAATCCACTCTCAAATCGAATCTATAAAAAGACATTCCAGATTCTGTCTGTGAATCTTCATGTTAAGTTTTTAGTATTAGAGTAGTCCAGTGAGAGTTGCTGGTAAAACCAGAGGTAGACTTCCAAATAGGAAGTGCTAAAAGCTAGTTCTGCATACTTGTAATGTTTGCCAAAATGTAAACAAAATTGGCTAAAATGACAGTCACTGTATGCATCAGTCACAGTGAGACTTTATAACAACTTATCTTGATTTAAAAAGAGCAGTGTCCCTTACTGTCCCCTTTAAAATGTTCTGGGTACAAAAACATTGATTTTGGAGAATTTAAAGTGAAAAACTGACATGCAGGAATTTTTGTGACATCAGAACATTTGACATGATCAATTTGAGAACTTGTTGACTTTTTTTTTTCTCAGTTCTATTTTATTATTACCACTGTCAGGATTATAGAGTGAGAGAATTGCAGAAGTGAGGGTTTAAAGTTGGATAAATGCAGAAGTTGTGGTCTGACTTAACTTATCTTGTATTTTAATGTTGTAATTTACAGCCTTTTCTAACGGCTTTAGAGAAGTGTTGTTTCATACATTGATCATTTTTGGAAGCTGTAGTTTTTGGTGCTCTTGAATTGTCTTAAAGTGACGTGTTTCTATTATTTTATTAATATCAATGAGGCTAGGTTGTTTTATTTGACTGCATTAGTTTTGAGCTGGTACCTAACAAACTGTAAGTGTTCAGCTCTTTGTTGGAGGTGGTGGTTATGCTCCTAAAATAAGTGCTTCTTAACCAGGTGACATATTTAGCATTTATTTGGGGCAGTTTTATGCTGCAAAACCTGTAGAGTTAATGTTTTTACGCTTTATATTTTGTTTGTGAAGACTACTTTTTTTATTATTGCTGAACTGTTTCTCCCATAGATGTACTGTCCCACCTCATCTGAAACTGTAATTTCTTATCTGTTTCTGTCTTGTGTTTGCTTACAGCTGTGATTACCACCACGACACACACCACTGTGGTCACCGGCACTCCTCAGCAATACCCCCAGCAGCAAACTGCAAACCTTGAGCAGCCTCACGGTTATCAAGGAGTCCCTTATCCACCCTACCAACCTGTGCCAGTGCAGCCAGGATATGGTACCCAGCCCATGCCAACATTACCCTACCAGGGCCAACCATTCACCCCTGGACCGCCTCCAACATATCAGGAAGCCAGTGAGTGTGGTCTTAGTTTTTGTTTTTTTATTATCACTGACACAAGTGTGACTGGGACAAAATTTCTTTAATAAGCTACAATATACATATTTATAAAAAGATTGAAACCAAACATAAACTTGCATCTCCAAATGCTGCACCCCACCTATGAAGACCTATTCTTACCCTACCTTTCAAAGGAAATTACTCATAAATGTACAAATTGGCTTGTGTGATGTTGTAAACGGCACACAGAGTCAGCTACAGGGGTTGGACAATGAAACTGAAACACTGGCCAATTTAGTGTTGGGGGTTTCATGGCTAAATTTGACCAGCCTGGTGGCCAATCTTCATTGATTGCACATTCCACCAGTAAGAGCAGAGTATGAAGGTTTAATTAGCAGAGTAATAGCACAGTTTTGCTTAAAATATTGCAATGCACACAAAATTATAGGTGAGTTCAAAAGAGGACAAATTGTTGGTGCGCGTATTGCTGGCGCATCTGTGACCAAGACAGCAAGTCTCTGTGATGTATCAAGAGCCACGGTATCCAGGGTAATGTCAGCATCCCACCAAGAAGGACGAACCACATCCAACAGAGGTAACTGTGGACGCAAGAGGAAGCTGTCTGAAAGGGATGTCCGAGTGCTAACCTGGATTGTATCCAAAAAACATAAAACCACAGCTGCCCAACTCACTGCAGAATTAAATGTGCACCTCAACTCTCCTGTTTCCACCAAAACTGTTCGTTGGGAGCTCCACAGGGTCAATATCCATGGCCATACTAATGAATTATTGTGGTCTAAAACCAGGCGTTTCAGTTTCATTGTCCAACCGCTGTATGTGCACACATAGTGTGCCTAAAATTTTCCAGTTTCCCAAGGTGAAACAGATCTCTAGGGGAATGGACAGAAACTAAGCATTAACATAATTATTGTACAGCACTGATAATTGCATAGAGTTTTTTAGAAGCACAGAACAAGCTTCAACTAAAAGAAATAAGAAGATAATGTGCACATGCAGTTCTAGTCACTTAAAATTGCTGCACTCGGAAGTGAAATTGCTGCTGGTATATGTTTGGGTCATGTCTGGATTTTGGAAAGCAGGAAATCACACAGTTACATTTTTAGAGTAGACTGAAGTGTGGTTACTGTCTAAGCGTTTTGTTTTCTTTGTGTCCAGCCGGTCCTGCCTACCCTCCCAACCTGATGCCTAACAGCCAGGCTGCATTCACCCCCGGCCAGCCAGCGTACCCTATACATCCTCCTGTCCACCTGCAGCCCAACGCTCCGCCCACCAACACAGACTACTTTACCCAGCCTGCATACAACCCAGATTATGTTGCGCCACCACCCAAGACTGGATAATGGACCATATTGCTACTCTCTAAACATGCCACTTTCACCATGCTGCAAACATTTCAGAGCAGGGCGGCACTGGAAATGTGTAATTTGAATCAAGATCAGAGTTGTTCCTGAGCATGTTGGTTCATGTGTTTTGGTGGTTAAATATTGCAAAGTTATGAGACATTTGTAGTTGTTGAACATCTGTATCTGTTCCTTTTAAGAGTTGCCCAGGGAAAATACTGATACAGCTTGGCTTGTATTGCATGAACCTACAAGTGGTGAGATTATACTGGCTCTATCACAGTCATTTGGCAAAATTAATGTGATACTACCATGATTTTTAGAGCAGCTGATGTGCTTTGACATTTTTCAGCCTTCTGAACATGCAACAGTCCTACTTGTTTATAATGTGACAGTCAAGTGCATTCGTCAAACTTTAAAGATTTGGTGGTTTGGATCTTTATCTCATTGTTCTCTTTCCAGTTTTTCAGATTACCGCTATACAGAAGGTAATATAAGCCAACAGCAATAGGGAACATTGATTATCTTAATTGCACCAAATAAGGCTTGTACATAAAGTTCACTTTAAGTTTTTTGTGTGTTCATGGACAAGTGAGGTTTTACATCAATTTGTTTTCTCTTTCTCAGGTTATTTTTATTATTGCTTTTTTTTGCAATATAACAGTTTTACACAGCTGAAGTGCATCTGCAGCTTTAAATGAATGAACCAAAGTAGGTACATTTCTTTATTCATTCCACACACATTTACATTGAGTCCACAAAAAAGACATAAATCAATATGCAAGAGACAATTGTGCCTTCTTAATATTATGTGCATATCAGTTAGAACACTTTAATTTCCCATTTTTCTATTTATTGTGCTGGGTATCAAGTGTTGATCTGTCATGTTTTTTTATTAATGTTGCATTACTTGTGCTTAACTGTCAGCTTAACATCCAGAATTTGCTGCTATTACGTTGTATAGCCTCTCAAATGTAGTTACAATCCAAACTGTGCTGTGCATCGTCGCCATTGCCTTTATTAGATAGAACAAACATGAGGTTCTTTTTATTGAGGTTTCTGTCGTTTGAACCAAAACACAAAACAGGCCTTCCTTGGTCTTCTCTGCTTTGCTTTCTCGTGTGTTTTCCTGTAATAAAGCCATCACCTTTCTTTCTGCTAACTGAAATTACTTGAAAATAGTTTGACATAAGTGACCTTTTTTTCTGTGACCCAGCTGATTCTTATAGATACAATCACAGGTCATGTGATAGATCAGACAATAAACTTTTGAGCCACATTGTTGAAAATCCAAGACATTTCAACTTACACTGTTGAGAGAGAAAATAGTACCAAACATGTTCAGTTTGTGTTGTGATGTGTAATCATATGCAAGTATCATGGGTACAGGTTTAAGTCATGCCTGTGTGGTATGGGAGACTGCATGCCAGTTAATGGATAGCATAATGTTGTGACATATCGTCACAAATAAACAGTTTTGCAGTTTATTTGTGGTGATTTGTGAAGAAAGTGCTTGTGTTTGTGAATGTGTCTTGTATCAACCTGTTGGTTTGTCAGTGCATTTCACTGTAGGCTTGCCTTCCGTCTGAAATCTGTTGAAATAAGTGTTCTTTCTGTGGTTTGAGTCCTTGGGCCACTCTTGATTCTTCAAGGTGCCTTTGAAGTATTTTTATTTGTGTGTTTGCATTATAGTCATTTATTGGCCATTTTTATTCTTTGGGAAAAACAAACCAGCAGATTTATACCATCTGTGTGTCTTGTCCAAGAATAATTGTCATTGATGTTACTTTATGGATATCACTTTTATTTTGTTAAAAACCCATTCTTGTTGTGCAGAATTCAAATAAATATATTTTCTGTTTTCCCCAACCTTGGTTGTTTTCAGACTAGAAGGGGATAACTGAAATTGCATTTCTGTCAAGTAAATGTTTTGACATCTACAAAAAAGGATGATAAAATGAAAAAGACTAAAATCACCAAATGAATGATTGTTTTACCAGAATGATTGTAAGTTAGTTGAAGGAATGAAGGTAATTATTCCGAGAGCACTGTCATATTAAAAGTTAAATTAAGAATAGAATGTTGAAACATTTCATTTTATGGGTCTTTCACAATCAAATGATTTCTTAGGATGCTCCAGCAGATCCCTGTGACCCTAATTAGAATTAAGTGGGTATAGATGGATTATTTCTTAGGTTTATTTCTTAGATGGATTATTTCTTAGGTTAACACTAGAGTATTATGTAAGTATTGAGTTACTATATTTAACACTTAATTCCTTCAAAGCTTGTAAGTCAGATTTAAAAACTTTATGCAGAGACAGTAGTGCACAGACCTAATCGGTGGTGCCCAGCACCTTAACCGACTCCCATAGAAGAAAAGATATGCACATGCTTAGACATAAACCTGATGATTAACATTAACCCTACACTCAAAACAAAAGCTAATTCGATTTTGGCAAACTTAATATTAAAAACACACTATCCCATCAAAGGTAATAAAAAGAATCTATGTTGAATTTGTTTGACAAATATTCTACAATAGTTCCCCATTCAACAGCCTAAACCCAACGTTCAGT
Source organism: Mastacembelus armatus (assembly GCF_900324485.2). Lineage (NCBI taxonomy): Eukaryota > Metazoa > Chordata > Actinopteri > Synbranchiformes > Mastacembelidae > Mastacembelus > Mastacembelus armatus. The sequence continues at coordinate 9,852,177 of NC_046637.1, forward strand.
TACAGAAGTAATTCTGGCAGATTTAAATAAAAGACAGAGTGAAGTCTTGTAGATACCCCTTTTGCAATCAGCAGTGAAGCCTAAAACAGGTCTCTAGAGGGCAGCAAACCCCCAAGTCTGTCCAAGTAAAGGAGGTAACTTTATGATGAAGACTATAGACAGAAAGAATTACATATAGATTCAGATGCCACAGAAGAATTAATTGAAGACACTCTTTTAAAATGTGTGACATGCTGATCTGCAAACAGATGCAACATATTAAAACAGTTTTTGCCTTTTTCATATACATAAATGTACATTAGTTTTAGCTTGATGTACCTAATAAGGTAATAAACAGGCACAGAAAAATTAGGTTTTCTCATCAGCCCAACTTCAAAAGTACAAACTTTATACTGCATATGATACTGCCATGTGTTCAAGAATAATCTCAGGTGCAATGACTGTTTCCACACCAGAGGCCACAAGCACACACACACACACAAAAATCTACTCCACCACATCAACTAATTTTTTTAGTCCTCAGCTGAAAGTAGAATTGATGAATCAGTGTGGCAATACGTTAGAATATAACACTGAACACATTGCTGCACAGAAAAACTGGTGGAATATAAGGTTAACTAAATAACTCAAGCATTAAAGTGCATGTTTAAGTGTTTGTTCTTTGACTGCTTCCATTTTTTGCTACTTTATACTGTATACTATTGGTGCTGACACATGTATTATTATCACTTACACCTTGTATGTACTGTAATTGATGATTCTAGCCTGTTATAACCCTTTTAGTACATATTCACTGAAAAGAGTTTATACATGGGAAGAGGTATTGTACTTGTAAGCGAGTATTTATACACTAGTACCAATAACGTCTTATATTCGTCAATCACTGCAGAAAAAGATGGAACCAATGAGAGATAAGGGCGTCTGAACACACGCTGGAATTCATCTCTGACGTAAAACAACTAAGATCTCGCGAGAATGTCATTCGTTATCGCTCGTGGAGGTTGGCTCTTATAAGCCGCTGCACGTCCGCGTCCTCTTCGTTCGTCCTCAGTGCAGGATAACGACCCTTGTCTCTCTCACCTTCTCTGAAAACGGCTTGTTTGGGCAGCTTGGAGTAGTTTATCTGTGTTTATCTCTGTCTAACACGCGACTGATAAAGGAGGACTTTGTCATTAAGTGCGAAGCCTTTAAGAGGTGAGGTTTTCTAATTTAGCGGTTTCGTATTATATCCACTTCTGGTTGTAGCTTCCTAGCTAATGATAGCAGCCCAGCTAACATCAGGTGAGGTCAGCCGGTAAAGATCACGGTCGGTCGGGCTAAGTCTGAGCTTTTTACAGTAGGAGCTTCCCACGGAAACTCCTACTGTATTGCTAGTTAAAGTTAGTACAGACAAGTCGTGACTCTTGCTGTCTCAAAGTCTAGATAACCACTGCTAAAACGACTTAGGAGCATTTGCAAGTGATTCAGTGGGGATGAAATTGTCGAGCTTTTAATAGCAACAACTAACGAGGCTGGAGTTGGTGTTTTCTGTCCAGTAGTAATGTCATAGAGATTTCTGAATTCGATCCAGGTTTCAGCCCCGCAATGACTCATATGTTGTTTTATGACTTTGGAAGAAAATTATGAAATGTGATCCAAATGATCGTAAAGATAACCTGGATAAGTAGCGTTAAACTAGTTAAAATAACGTCTACTATTATTATTTTTTTAAATTTTGTTTCTGGCTCTTTACTTGAAGTTGTAATAAGCACAGTGGTGATTGACATAAGCTATTTATGATTGTACGCAATAATACATGATTTCTTATAGGTTTGGTACAAAGTAATACTCAGGCACCTGATGCAATAAGTAGGGCAGCTTATCCAATCAGTTAAATATGATTGACACAAAATGGAGAAACTCATATTCTCAAAGAGCTGCACAACTAGTTGATAAATCATTTCATATAAATTGAAAACTAATAGTTTTAGGTAATCTTTCAGTTACCAATGTAAAAAAAAACAACTTTTTTTGTTGGAGCTGCACTGTTTTGAGCTGCTTTTCTAAATCAGTTTATTTTGAGCTGCTTTTCTAAATCTGATTGCAAACTTAGGTTTGTGACTTTTGGTCACATATGTGACATTTGTTCAAAGCCTGTTGTTTTTAAGACTTAAGACATCACAAACATTTTTTCAGTTCCTTTTAGATTCCTTTAAAACAATTTATCTACCTGTGAATTTCCTCATATCGAAAAAAATATATGTAATTCAATGTATGTATTATTATGTAGTGTGAACTACATCAGTTTGGATGGATTGACTATATTCAAGGTAAACAAGGAAAAGAAGTCCTTTTCATTGTACTGTGTCTTTAAGAAGAAATTACTAAACTATACTCAGCAGGCATTTTAATTATGCATCATCTATTCCCTTTAGACCTCCAGACAATCATTACCACTGCCCACTATGGATGTGATTGTGCGACGCTGTCCATTCCTGGCACGTGTGCCCCAGGCCTTCTTCCAGCAGTCCAAGAAAGCTCTGGTAGTGTATGCCCAGCAATGCCCTATCATGATGGAGCTGGCCTCAAAACCTATGGCGCCATCAATGGCACGTGCTCTCTGCACCTCTTCCCCCCTGTACCAGAAGACCGAGGAGACCATGACTGCCGGTGAAGGTGACAAAGAATGACTGCACTGTGTGACGTGAAATGTGGAAGTAAATGTGATGTTGTAAGTATTGATATATTGCATGTCTAAAACTCTTTTTCTTACAGCCTCCAAAAAAGATGTGGAGCCCATGCTGCCTGCTGGTCACCCTGTGATAACCTCAGGCCAGGCTGTGGCCTCCAAATGCCCTTTTCTGGCAGCTGAGATGAGCCAGAAAAATAGCTGTGTGGTCCGCGAGGTTGGCATGGAATTTGAAGAGGATGTTCAAGAAGTCCGCACTGTCCAGAAAGGTTAGAAATTGGTTATATTTTGTTTATTCAGTGCATTAATTTACACAGAATGTGATGCCATTTTGCTTTATCTTTCTCTGGACTTGTTTCAGAAGTGACACCTGACCAGGTGAAAAAGCCATCCTTGGCCAACACCATTAAGGGAAGTGGAGGAGAGCAGGTTAATCTAATGAAGACCCTTTTGAAGCAGAGGCCAAAAAGCGTCTCCCACCTGCTTAAAGACAACTTGCCAGGAAGTTGTAAGTTTTACATTTACGATGTATTCATATTGAAAAATATTAACAATGGCCTGTTATAGCTGTTGGAATGGCCAGGTTATTAAGTTGCCATACTGCCCCTCTCCAATACTATCATCATACTTGCACTAACTTCTCTCATATTTGAGTTACTTGTTGGGAAACTTTGGTGCTTTTGAATAAGTTGAACTCAGATTGTTAGAATTGCTTCATTCTTAACATTGCAAGCGTTGTTGAGCAGCCACATTAAGCAAGCTTTGTCTTCCTGTTCTGAAAGTGTCCCGCTTCCATTACGATGACTTTTTTGAGAAGAAGATAGAAGAGAAGAAGAGTGACCACACATACCGAGTGTTTAAGACAGTGAATCGTCTGGCCAGCGAGTTCCCCATGGCAGACGACTTCACGGGTTCTCTGGCGGATAAGAGGGAGGTGTCTGTGTGGTGCAGCAATGACTACCTGGGCATGAGTCGACACCCTCGGGTTGTGCAGTCAATCATGTAGGTACTGGATGAGTTGCATGTGTACGTGTGTTGAATAAGGACATTTCATTCAGTCTTGGTTTAAGACGTTTGCATGCAATAGGAGATTTACATTTCTTGCCTGCCCACATTCTCAGTGTTCTTTACCCTTTCTCCCCCTGAGAGAACAGGGAAAACTTGAGAGGATCTGTCACAGCATGTAATAATTGAAAACAACCTGACACCCATTGGTGATTTGATTTATTGTTTATGAAGGTGTAGGGTTTCAGTTAGTTCACACCTAAACCTCATGGGTCCCAATGAAGGTGTTCAGTTTTTCTTTTCACCTTGTTTGAGCTTGCCCTGGTCTCTTGTACCTTGTACAGCAGCAACACCTTCTTCCAAACCACCCAGCAACTCTTGTTTAATTGCTTAAGTTTTCCATTTACTGTAGTCTTACACCTCCTTAAAAATGTATCATCTATATCTGGCATACAACCATGCTGTTAGATCAAATAAATTTTTAAAAATCTCTGTGTGTTTTCCAGGGATACTTTACGAAAGCACGGGTCAGGGGCAGGAGGCACTAGGAACATTTCTGGGACCAGTAAATTTCATGTGGAACTGGAGCAAGAACTGGCTGACCTCCACAAGAAGGACGCTGCACTGCTCTTCACTTCCTGCTTTGTGGCCAATGACTCCACCCTCTTCACCCTCGCTAAGATGCTGCCTGGTATATAAAACATCTCTACAGAGTGAATGTGTATTTGTTGTTACTGATGTGTTAAATAGTAACTTTGATGTAATTCTGCTCTCTTTCCTCTGAACTATTTTAGGCTGTGAGATCTACTCTGATGCAGGCAACCATGCCTCAATGATCCAAGGTATCAGGAACAGCGGAGCTAAGAAGTTCATTTTCCGCCACAATGATGTGGCCCATCTCCGAGAACTGCTACAGAAGGGTGACCCCACCAAACCAAAGATTGTGGCCTTTGAGACTGTCCATTCCATGGATGGTTAGTTTGCTTGTTTTTGTTTTTAGCATTGATAAAACTTACTTATTTCAGGGTTGTGCATTTGATAATATATAAAAATGTTAAGAGTTATAATAAATGTTTGAAAGTATTTAGCTTAGTCCACAGAAAGCTGGACAGATACAACCTGAAGCCTCTGAATTCTGACCATGTCCTGTCTGTGCTTCTGTCTTCTATGTGTAACACAGGTGCTGTGTGTCCACTAGAGGAGATGTGTGATGTGGCCCATGAGTTTGGTGCCATCACTTTCGTAGACGAGGTTCATGCTGTGGGCTTGTATGGCTCCAGAGGAGGGGGCATTGGAGACAGGGATGGTGTCATGCACAAGATGGATATCATCTCAGGGACCCTAGGTTAGCATGTAATCTCTATTAAAACAAATAACTGATATTAGATGAAGGATTTGGACTTTTATGCCATGTGAAAACGTTCTTTCCTTGTCATCTTGCTGTGATCTTCATTCATAAATTTAAACAACTACTGCCAGATAGTAGGATTCCTAGTATTCCGATTTGTTGATCAGGCCTCAGCTGTGTCACCCAATATGCAAGAGAGCTTAAAGAAGCTGGAGCAGCTCTGTTTGTTGCTAGGAGACTGAGGGCTCTTGTTATGGTCTTATTGAATTACTCTGTGTCTTTGTGTTGCTGTCAAGCAGAGGGAACAGTTCTTTCTAACTGAGAGCTCTACAGCTCTGTAGCTGCCATTTCAGGAAAATCTAGTTTCTGAGATTAGGGTAGGAGGATTTGGTATAGACCACTGAGTTTATTACAGTGGCTGTTTCTGAACAAGAGTTTAGTTTGAAAGGGAATGTTTCTGGAGATGTAGCAACAACCTAAATTAAAGAATAACCCCTGATGTGTCTTGTCCTCTTCAAAGGCAAAGCTTTCGGCTGTGTGGGAGGTTACATTGCAAGTACGTCTGCCCTGGTGGACACAGTGCGTTCCTACGCTGCTGGTTTCATCTTCACCACCTCTCTGCCGCCAATGCTGTTGGCTGGAGCCAGACAGTCGATCCAGATTCTTAAAGGGGAAGAGGGCCGTGCTCTGAGACGCAAACACCAGCGTAATGTCAAGCTGCTCAGACAGATGCTGATGGACTCGGGGCTGCCCGTGGTTCACTGCCCCAGCCACATCATCCCTGTTCGGGTAATTTAGAATTCTAAATTTATGGCCTAATGAAGTTAAATTTGACACTCTAGTGGTACACACACCTTCGTTACAATTTAAAGCCATACTAAGAAGTTTTTAGTTTCTCTGCCAAATGGCTCTGTTACAATCATGGTGTTATTGTTATTATTATTAGGTGTCCAATGCGGAGAAAAACACAGAAGTGTGTGACATCATGATGAGTCGCCACAACATCTACGTGCAGGCCATCAACTATCCCACTGTTGCCAGGGGAGAAGAGCTCCTGCGTATCGCCCCGACACCGCACCACACCCCTGAGATGATGAAATACTTTGTTGGTAAGTTGGTAATATACTAGATGTGACTGTTTTGATGCATAGCTTCAGTTGGAAACTAAACTTTGAGCCTAATGAGATGATATTTGCTTTACATTTAATTCATATACACTCTTTTGTTTTCCCTCATCAGAGAGACTGGTGCAAACATGGAAGGAGGTCGGTCTGGAGCTCAAGCCCCACTCATCAGCTGAGTGTACGTTCTGCCAGCAGCCGCTGCATTTTGAGGTGATGAGTGAGAGAGAAAAGTCTTACTTCAGCGGCCTCAGCCACCTTGTCTCAGCCTGCGCATAACACTACTACTACTACTACTCCTACTACTACTACTCCTCACCACTGCAGGATTGAGACGGCACATATATATACCCATTCCTCTGTCACTGTCATAGAATGTATTAATTCTCTTTGATAAGTCCTCCTACACATATTCAGAATGCTCTATATCCAGATGTTCTATATAGTACAAATAAAATATGAGACGGAAACTAAGTCAGTCTTTGTGTGGTATTCTTTTTGTTATTATTTTAGAAAGCAAAGAATGTGCCATTTTGCTTAGGAGCCATGATTAAGAAGGGGAAAGGCACTTTCATATATACAACAGCACCAGTCAACCATTGGTAATACATGAAAGGCAGCTTTGATAAAATAAGTTTTAAAATCGGTTCAGGTTGTTTTGTTGATGTAGTTATATTTTCGGAAATGGGTTAATGATACTCTGAGATGACACTACATTAATGAAAGAAGGTCAAGTTATGTTTTGTGCTTCATACAGTGCAGTAGAGGATAGTGAATAGTTGTATGAGGCTACAAAATTGGGTCATAAGAATTGGTCTGGCTCAACAGATGAAAAGGCTAAGTCTTTGTGTAGTGGGGATAGTGGTCTTAGTGACCCAGTTACTTTGATCCACTAGCCTACTTGTAAGAAGCTGAAGCGTGTTGTTCTGTAACCTGTAACCAAGTCTGCAATGAATCCATTAAGACATTGAATTTGTGCATGCATTTAAGGATTATAAAGAATATGTTTCTTAGTTTAGGTTTGAATGTGAGTGCCCCCCAGTTTGAGCAAGCAAATAGCCTACATACCAGTTCACATAATTTATTCTCTCAAAGATCTACGGAAACATAGCACAATATTAATTCAGGACAGATGGGCGTTTGTGGAGTTACACAATTACCTCGAACACACCATTAGAATAGTTGAAGTTAATAAAATGCAACAGGCTATTTTTATCGGGTGAAATCTTATAGTGTGTGTGTCATGAGAAAGACCTACTAACCCACTGTCCTGTAAATTGAGATAGAGGTGACATAAACGTTGATGTGGGACTTGAGATGACCCAGATCCACAAAAGAAAGAGAGGTCACAATGGTCATAACTGGGATATGAAGTGTCAGATTTGGATGGTTTGAAACCATTTTCCCCCAGCCTCAATTAAGACTTTGACCCTTCCAAAGAATTGTTGAAATAACTTTTTTTTTTTTTGACTTACAACATGTTTTATCATTCTTTTATCACTCCTTCTTTATTCAAAGTTAATTTAATATAAACCTGATGGATGAATGTGAGGGTATGAGTCTCTCATTGCTATTTTACACAGACAGGCCATTAAGTTTCCCAAGTGTTCAGGTGTTCTAAAAGCTACAATTGCCTCATAAAAAAAAGACGGAACTACTAAAATGAAAGTGAGAAGCATTTCTAGTTGTTACAAGAAAATATGTTGTCACTGCATTGTGTAAACAAGGATGCTTCCACTTTTGAGTTGATTCTTCATTGAAGTTCATATGATGAAATCAAAAATCTTAAGTTTCAAAGTTTATATAAAGAATAACCTTGGGTAAAATTAAGAAGTAGAAAAGGGGCTTATGAAGGTTAAAATCCAATGATAAAACATTGTATTTCAATGTTATTAGGTTTAAAGAAAAATATAAATAATAGCAAATCTGTAGCAGTATTATGAAGCCTATGAAGACTAAGACTATGAAGAATCATGGGAATCATCACCATTTTTAGACTTATGAAACCAATCAAAGCAGCCAGAGGCAGCTTGTTCCACCACCTGCAATTTTTATCTCTTCACCCATTTATTCACCACACATGTCCATACACGTACACAGCATTTAACAGAATGTACATTTGTTACATTCCCACAGCTTGGTACCACTAAAATAAAATGTGATACCTGAGCCTTGGAGTGTGTGAATGTTGCTCGTGATTGTTGGTTTTTGAAATACTCGTGTACTTTTTTGTAGGCACTGAGATGCTTAGGAGACAAACATATTAAATGGTTAAACCCACAGCATGTCAGCAATGCTCTGCAGATATGTTTTTAGTCCCCACATTCACACGTACACATTTCATACTCATGAGCAATCTCTTTATAGCCTTGTCATGTGTCTGTGTGGCTGTCCGGTACAGTATGAAACTGATTTAAGCAGTATTACATTTCAAAGCTTTAAACACTACTCGAGTGCTTTCAGGGAGCAGCCCTCATGGCAGCTGGGTTTTGACAACAATGCATCCCTTATTCCAGCGTCATCTTACAAAATGAATTTTCTTTGATTTGAAACACGATCACACCGTCTCTCTGTGTTCTCCTTTATTTCAAAGAATAAGAACAGAAGATTCTTTATTTGGAGCCAGTGGCTTTTTCTCTACATAGTAAAGAGATTCATATACAGCACAAAATGTCAAACCTAAATAAAACAAAGTGGTGTAATATAGTATCATTTCTCCTTTCCACATTTCCAAGGAGTTCCATGACCTTATCTAAATGACTGTGGTTTATTTTGTAAGAAAACAAAAACAAAAATGTCGGAAATAAGGTGTTTGCTGAGCCGCAGCAATTTAAATCATTTAAGTCAATTGCATTGTATTTGTCACTTGCTACATGTATAAAGTGCAAATGCCAAATTTTAAAAATTTTCAATACTTTAATCAGCTGCTAATTATGATGACCAGTCCCAAGTTATGGGAAGGCAGTCTTCTGACACAGCAACCCTGAGTCATACTGAAAATTTTTTTAATTCTTCCCAGTGTAAATGTATTGACAATGACGACCAGGAGTGAGTGGTTATTGCCCTAACTATTGCACAATTACTTCTGTTACAATGGTGGGAAAAAAAAAAATCACAAGAGGCACGTCTGTTTTTGCAACACATCAGCAGAGAATGACAAAAAAAAAAGACCTGGTGTTTCAGTTAAAGTGTGCAAGAAAAAAAAAAAAAAAAAAACACATCAACTGACTTTCTTAGGGAAATTTCTCCAGAATCTGATGCAGACACAACACATGACTATTTTTTTTCTTTATGGTTTAATAGCAATGGCAATTCTTCTTGTCACGTCATGTCGGCTATAAAATCAATTTTCACTATCTATTTTATATTATTATTATTTATATTTATTTATTATTATTATTTTTATCTTTGTTTTGTTTTTACACCAAGTTATTGACAACTGGTGCAGACCACCTCTTGTTAAGAAAACACCAATAACTGCAATCTTAGTAAAAGAGACTACAGTGATGAACTGTTTGTTTAATGAGTCTTTTTATGACTGCACAAGTTTCCTCTTTGACTTAATGGCGCATGAGATCTGAGAAACTCCTGATGAACATAGGTTGCAAACTAATCAGTAATGCAATATAATAATAATCCTGCTCAAAGCCTACAGACAAACACTTAAAATGGGTGCAGTTTTGGCTGTAAACCATCCTCAAGTTTTGAAAACTTTCTGCAAATCCTATGGCATGTCACTATACTGTTGTTTTGAGTTTAAATTTAAAGATAAATGTCATCCATCCATCCATTTTCTATATCCGCTTATTCCTTAACCAGGGTCACAGGGATCTGCTGGAGCCTATCCCAGCTCTCTTTAGGGTAGAAGGTAGGGGTTGCAAGTAATTAACGGTAAGCGCATTATTTCAGGGAAACCTTTTAAAATTATGAAGGAACTGATCATAAATCTTGGACCCATAAAGCAAAACCTGATGAATTAAACTAAATCAGTTGCAGAGCATGATGCGTTTGAAGGTTGAGGATCAAACTGGCCTTGTTACTCGCTCACAGACAGTGGGCCAGGCTCACCATCTGGACATTCCTATCTATTCAGCCTTAATGACTGGCCTTGGTTTGAAACTCCTCTACAATCCGACAAGGTCAGGTTACAGATAGCAGCGTAGACATGACAACAGTGACAAAACTGAAAAGGAAAACGAGTATGTGTTGCTTGTTACAACCTTCATTTGAGCAAACCTTGAGTCAGATTTTGTCCACGCCCACCAACACCTACCAGGAACTAGGGTGTATAAAGATGACATACCTTCAGACAATGTTGATCTTTCCGTCACTGAGGTTGAATTGGATTTCTTGTAACTATATTTACTCTTGAGTTTCCTTGTCAGATTTGTGTTCTTTTCCAGTTAGGTGTTATTTTTTTACCAAAAAAAAAACAGGGGCAGTAATTACCAACATGACAACTAAATGGAAGTTGGCAGTACACCCTGTGTTTTTCAGACATTTCAATCTCACAACTTAAAATGCAAGCAAACCTATTTTGGCTCTAGGCTCTAAAGTATTTGTGTAGAGATTTATGTTACGTGTACATAGCACATAGCAAAAAAGTAAAGTGGTAAGATATTAACTTCCATGGGTGATTTCAAGTTTTCAGTGTATGTGAACCAGAGCATGAGAGAGATCGTTGTTGTATTTACATTATGCATGTACGTGACAGCAAAGGCTGATTACAGGATAACAGCTACAGTGGATGAAGTCGGTCATTCCTTTTCCTTCCGGCAGGCCAAGCAAAGCATCAGACTTCCTTTTTTATAGACAGCCTACTGATAAAAAGGGGCTTATTTAAACAACTCTGTCTCTCAACTATTATCATTACAGTCCAGGAAAGAACTACCATGAATACCATCACAGTACTGTGTGGTAAACTTGATTGATATTAAAAGCTGTACTCTGTGCAAGTCATTTGATAACTTTCTGGGTAAGAAGGCATTCGCTAATTGCAGTTGTGTCATGACTTTGTTCTTACGACTGTGTGTACTTTCAACTGGTTTCTACACCATGCAGGTAAAAGTGTATCTGGCAAATACATGAAAAAAGACATTGACCTTTCCCCCTTATACATGAGGCTAAAAGTGGCTTTAGTTAAATAGTCGGGTTCTTACATAATGACTTCATTTTACTGTTTTGAGTTTCCATTCACCTTAGCTCACTGAATGCTTTTTAAACTGCCACGTGTGTGTTCAGACAGAATGCTGGTTTGGAATGTGTTTATTTCCTGTTGGTGCTATGAAACAATTGATTCACAGTACAGCTTTAATTTATTGACACTTAATTCACTGTGTTGACTGTGAATTAAAGATTTGACTGACTGTGCATTTCTACAACTACCCCGCTTTAGAGAAAACTACATTTTAATTTTATGGTTGCTTGGCTTCAGATACAGCATAGCACAGTATAGTATGCTTTAAAATCAAATAAGCAATGCTGTGTTACCCAACTTTGTCAATAAGAACAAACTGCAACCGGAGCTAACAAAAATATCTTCAAAGGTCATGTATTGATTAACTATTTTGTAATCCTTCGTGTTATCTACTTGTGTGTCTCCTGGAAACATTTACCATATAATTTCAAAGAATAAGTGGGAAAATTACCTTGTGACAAGCAGCACTACAAAGCTCTGCATACTTTATTATGGGCAGGCCATTGTGTCTGTGAATCTTCATATTTCCTCATTTCACTTTGGTAACTTAAAATAAACCACTTGTAGTGTAGCATTGTCTTACACTCATGTCTAAACACAGAAGAACAATAGAGTGAAACCCCCTCTTTGGCTTGAAGGAGTACAGTAGGGGTGTGCCTTTAAAAACCTGAGGAAGAAGGATGTTGTGGAATGATTCTCATGCAACATGAATTATAGGAAAAACTAGTGTGTAAGGACTATCAGGCATGATGGTCATGATTTTTTTCTAAAAGAAACCACTGTGCCTTTGTTGCAGTATGCCCACAGACTGTAAAAAACCAAGAAGCTCTTGGCGTGAGTAGGATTTTCTCACCACCACACGCTTTAGACCACATACTTCATCACTAACATGCTGTGATCAGTAGACCTTCATATGACAAACACAGTTTCATAGTTTTACACAAATGTTAAAGTCAGATAAGCTGTTATTGTGAAATCACGTTCTATTGCCAATAAAAAATATTACCTCAGCTTCAGTAGACAGTGTAGTGAAAACCTGGTTATATTGGCCTCTTGCCAAGTATCATTTCAAATTTGTATTGATATTTATTGTCTCTGAATTAAACTGAATAAATCTACTTGGGTGATGGTGTTCAGTACGTGCACTTTCAACTGACCAACTCCTTCTTAGCACTAAGACGGTGAAACGTAGTTGCAGTCCAGTAAAACTGAACTAACAGTAAACAAGTAAATAAGCACCTTCCACCAAAAGCTGTTTTAATGTTGTAGCTTGTTATTTAGCAAATGTCACTACAGCATACAGATGAATTTTGATCTTTATTCAGTCCAACGTTGGGCAAAGCTAAGACCTTCAAATGATTAACATCAAAGTTATCTTCTCTTACTGAAAGGAAAAGGTGTGTCAGTGGCAAAGCCCAGATTTATTTTCAGTGAACTATACTTAACAATATGCAATATGCAGTTTCAGATGAATGTGAAAAACCTTGTAAGCTTGGATAAAAGCTGCTGAAATATGTTCACCTCTGCCTAGAGAAAGGTTTGTGCAAAACCCCAGGGTGTGTTAGTTCATCTCAGCCATACAATTATTACTTACTGAATATAACTCATGCTTCTAGTTACCTGTAATTCTGTTTTCCTTCCTCCTTCCTTCTCCTCCTGTTCCTCATCTAACTGCTTTACATTCATCAAGAGATACAAATTGTTCCCATGAACTGCTCACCCTTTAAAAAATTAAAGATATTGGTGGATTCCATTGCATGATGTTGTTTTAAAGTATTGTGTATAGAAGTTTTGTTTTTTGTTGTATATAATGTAGTGTGATTTTAACTGTTCAACAAGAGAACATAAGCCTGGGTGTGTCTCATACAAAGTATGTGGATTGGACTACCTGCCCTGATTCAAATAACTGCAGTGCTGTTATAAGTGGAAAATTTGTTCCTAAATCCTTCCAGGAAGGCTGTTAAATTAAGCAAACCGCTACCTGATTTTATTACAGCATGTTTGGGATTTCTGAGTGTCTTCATTTGTTGACTAGGAATAAACACCTTTAGGAAACAACAAACAGGGAATGTGAACTTTGACTCACATGCAACAGTCCATATGTAAAGGGAAGTAAATGTATTTAAAACAGAGTGATGTTTTTCCAGTTTAACAAAAAAACTCTTATCTAATATCAGATTATAACAAGTTTTGTAGGATTGTAGAACCATAGGTGCTTTCTTGAGGTTGTAGACTGTTACCAGGTGAAGAGCAGCTTGTTTTTGTAAATACATCCTAAATCAGACACATTACTGTATACTGTAAAAATAACAGGGAAATAACATAATTACAGCTGGTCATACAATGGACTAAGAAAGGTGACTTGTTTAAGTATTTGTGGTACGAACTGCTGGCTGTGACAAAGCAACCATCCACGTGAAAAGACCCACAGGGGATTTAGTTAAACATGAGCATACAGGAACGCATAAGTACAAATAATTATGGTCCTAAAACAAAGTTCAGTTTCCCTTAGGCCTATCTTGCAAGTTAAATACACAGAAACACAAACTATAAGAATGAGAGAGCGCTTTAGCTAGTGTTGAATTGCTAGAATATATTTTTGCAGAGCAGCATGTGCTACTAGCAGCAGTAGTAGATCATTTACTTTAACACTACTCCTAAAAATAATATTCCACTACAAGCAAAAGTCCTGCACAGTTTTACTTGAGAATATATAGGTGTTAGTAACACAAGTTAGACCTACTTATTATAAAGACTTGCCTCTGTCAGTATTACATTATTTTAATATTCAACCATTATTATTGAAAAATTACATGTAAGCATAATTTGTAGCTAGACCTAGAGAAGCCAATTTCAACTGTTCTGTAATGGTAGTTTAATCTAATAGTCCATGATATGTTATGAGCAACAAGTAACAGTTGTCAGAAGTATCATAGATGAAATATTAAACAAATTACAGGCACATCGACATTGAAATGGAGTAAATACACCTATATTCTCTTATTCTTTAGAGTTTTTCCATGAAAATTACCGATACTTTCATATGAGGAAAGATTTATAAGTGAGTGCTGCAATGCTGGCACCTGGCGGTGATGCTGTGTTACTGCAATTAAAAAGGCATGCGTGAAACCCGCTGTTCTCTTCAGATGGATTACTAACATATTATTAATTTACCTCGATTATCTTGATTGTAGCTTCTTGTATTTACAGAATATGACCTCCGCGACATCGACAATAACTTTATTAACGGTGCAACTTTCCCTTTAAGAGATCGGAACCAGACGCTCAGCGCCCAATCGCGGCGCGTAAACTGAACTCTGTTGTTGTCAGCAGCTAACGAGCTGTAAACTAGCATTAGCCGACCGGTGAGCTAACGGGATAATACCGTTTGTCTTATTGGTCGTAATAACGAAGTAGAGCACGTTTGTATTTTCGGTTGTGACAGTCAGAAGAGCAACAAGTCCTTCTAACGCGCTCTTGGGCTACGATATTAGCAAAAAAAATGACTTCTGCCCTGGTGAGTGTAGCTGCATGGCGCTTGTGTGAAGTTCGTTTCTTATGTGTAGTTTTACGTTTAGTGGTGGAGAAAGTGACTGAACAGATGATTTAAGTATGTTTTTAAATGCTGTGTGTTTTAAGTGACCTTAGTGCAGTGTCTTGTAAAAGTATGTTTGGTCATTCGTATTAAAAGGGTATCTTGTGGGACTAATAAGGGAATTAAGGTTTTTTAAAAATGTCAAATGCGTTTCAGGTTGTATTACAGTTCTGTATTTCAGAGCTGCTTAGAATTTAAACCTCTAAGCTATCAAAATCAATCTCTTGTGTCAATTGACAAAGGGCAAAGCCTTTGTAGCCTTATGCACATAGGTAACATTAGACAATGTGGAAGTATTGTCTAGATCATGACACTTTTTTATTCTACAATTTCGTGTGCACTTCTTAGATGTCATGCTTAGTGTTGTGGTTACAGATTCAGTTTAATATTTTATCCTAAAAATAATCGCAAATATCCAGAACATAAATCTC
This sequence comes from Mastacembelus armatus, assembly GCF_900324485.2. Classification (NCBI taxonomy): domain Eukaryota; kingdom Metazoa; phylum Chordata; class Actinopteri; order Synbranchiformes; family Mastacembelidae; genus Mastacembelus; species Mastacembelus armatus. The sequence continues at coordinate 9,867,542 of NC_046637.1, forward strand.
AGTTGAGTTTTGGCTGTAAGATGGGCCATGACAAATTTCCACTTCTTGGATACACATGAAATTATTCCTGCTAGACTGTCCAAATAGAAATGTTGAGCAAGTAATTTGAAGACTGTGCACCACCCTTTCAAATAGAAAAAAGGTGACATGCTATTTATTGTAGAACTTAAATCAGGTTATTGCATTACACTACAGTCTTTTTACTTATGCCCAAGATAATGCCAGCATCCAATTTTACATTTTAAGATTTTTCATTTTACATTTACATGACAGATTATCATATTGTTTAATAGCTGCCGCTCAGATTTACATTCAGGTCCATGATCTTTTTTATTGTTGCTACGTTGACATTGCTTTGCTACTGAAAATAACATTCCAACACGAAACCAGCTTCGTTAACACGATAGTGTCTTTATTTGTATATAACTAGAATACAAAAAAGCACAAACGCAATTTACAAAAACGTACAAATCCTTTCTTAAAACATGTTGGCCCTCCGCTTGCACATTATATAATCCATCACATGTCACAAGTCGTTTTCATTTAAACTTATTAATTCTCGACGCCATATTTGTCGAAGTGCCTCATGATAACGCCCAGCTCCAGCTCCACGGTCCCCATGGCTTCGGTGCGCAGTCTATATCTGTCCGCCCCGCTGTAAATAAGGTCCGGGTTGCGGAGCTGCAGTCCCCCGCCGACAAACATTTGCGTGAACTGCTCTTGCCAGGAGCCGAGCGGTCTCCAGGTCACACAGCTTATCCGATGACGACCGGGGCTAGACGGGACATGGCAGTGTCCGTATCCGTACAACTGGGAGCGTCCAAAGAGGTCCTGGTGCCACACTTGGAGGTGAAACTTTGGCCAACCCTGGAGTCCCTTGGTCGCGTAGTGCAGATCAATCGGGTGACTCCAGAACGCCATGTCTCCGGTTTGGGGAATATCCACCTGGGTCTGACCCTCCTTCAGCCCAGACAGAAGACGCCATGCTCCTCCTGTGTGAACTCCCCATTTGCAAAACAGGCTGCTCTGTGGGAAACCACTGGCTCCGACGATCTGGCCTATAATGTGCAGCTCAGCCATGATACAGGTCCCCCTTTACACCCAAACATGCGGCCCCGAGAGTCCCTCTTCTTTAACGGCTAGCAGTTCACGTCTCCTTGGTAACGTAGGCGGTGTCTCTCGAAAAATTAATACCCAGAGTTTTGTCTTTCAGGTACTGCTTCCTGTCGCATCACTTACTTGTTCCAGATTTATGAAAATGATTTTTGGTTCAGAAGCTCAGGTTTTGTGAAATTAATCCTAGTTTTTTCAACACTCTCGCTGAAAAACAACAAAAAAACTGATGGAGGCTTACGTTAGGAGCTGCTACCTGACAGGCAAGACGCAGGGCGCAGGAAATGTTTCGGTCTTTTCCTTGTTTTGTAATGTTTGTAATATAACGCCTGGACTGCAGGAAAAAGCACGACACCACTACTTGTTAATTACTCATTATCACTTATGACGAGACAATTCCGCTTCACTGCTAGTCTGCTGGATATGTTGCTTTTTCAAATAATTTAAACAGGCTTTGGTTGTCTGCGAGTACACTGCGAAACAGCGCCTCCACGGACCATGTTCCCTACACACACACTACTACCTTTACACTACGATTTTTGATGCCACAGATATTACATTTGGTTATCACCTCAAGTTTGTTTTGTCAATAGGCTATCTATTACAATAAAATATGTCAAAGTATACAGAATACAGTCCATGCACTTTGATTTATTTTTTTTCGTCTGTGGCTGTTTTTCACGAATTATTTCAAATGGTTAAGCTTTCCCAGCAGAGCTGACTTAATCATGGTAATATTTTATTGCACATGGTTTTGAAGTACGGGATTTAATTATACACATGCCCCTTTCACAGCTGGAACTTTGTCCTGCAGAGGTGTCACAATTATGGGGTTATTTGCTTATGTTCATACCACACGCACACAGCTTTTATAAAGCGGATATACAGTTTTTGAGTGCTAACTTCTTAATAAATAATACCCTGCGCGGTTTGATTATTGCTTATTTTGTCTCAACTATTTAATGTTATTGAGAAATACTAGGTTTTCAGGTGTTTCTGTCTCTTTCATTACATAGTCTGATCCAACCCTAGAGAGACATTTCAAGGGCCACAGGGACACTGTGACAAGTGTGGACTTCGGCTGCAACATGAAACAGATTGGTACTACTGCATTTTTTTCTGTCATAGTGTATGTGTGTCTGTGGCCAGATAATTTGCTTTGTCGTTTTACTGTTGCGTTTGCATGTGCGGTATAGGTTCTGTGGTCATAGATCATGTGTTCAGTCCAATTTACCTGTTCTTCCTCGTCTCTCAGCCACAGGCTCCATGGACTCCTGTGTGATGATCTGGAACATGAAACCTCAGATGCGAGCATATCGCTTTGATGGGCACAAAGACGCTGTCATTTCTGTTCAGTTTTCCCCTTCTGGCCATCTGGTGGCCTCTGCCTCCAGAGACAAGACTGTACGTCTTTGGGTGCCCAGCATGTACGTTTTGAAGAATTGCCTCAATATTTTTGGTTGAACAAACTCTATCTCTATTCATCTCTCTTATTATTGTTATATTCTACTTCATCGCTATCACAAAGAACAGTGATGCTGACTCATAATAGAAAAGTAACAAGAGAGGTCTACTGAATAATGTTGATCCCCTGCTACCATAACAAGGAGAAGGTACACATTGTGGAAAGCCCACTGCTTTTTGATTGTTGTCTTAAACTTTGTTGTTGCCTTGTTTTTTTGTGTGTGTGTTTGTGTGTGTACAGGAAGGCTGAGTCAACAGTATTCAGGGCGCACACTGCTACCGTGCGCAGTGTTAACTTTTCTGGTGATGGACAGATGCTGGCCACAGCTTCTGATGACAAGACCATAAAAGTGTGGACCGTCCATAGACAAAAGTTCTTGTTTTCTCTCAACCAGCACATCAATTGGGTCCGCTGTGTCAAGTATGAGGCACACATACACATTTGTCATCATATAATATTGTGTATGATATTTGTTGTATTTACACTCAATGTTTGATCTCTTAGATATCCTACATGTTTTCACAAAATCTTTTTTAACTATTAGGCATTTGGTGAAATTACAATTTCCATTGCATTTCTTACAGGTTCTCTCCTGACGATCATTTAATTGTGTCATCCAGTGATGATAAGACTATTAAGCTGTGGGACAAGAACAGCAGAGAGTGCATTCATTCTTTCTATGAACATGCTGGGTGAGTTCTTGCAACCAGAATGATGAATGGGGAAAATGTGGAAATGTTTTATATACATATACATTTATATACATGAAATGCAGTAAAAGAACAAGCAGAATCCATACTTTTTCTTATGGTATATGTTCTTCTGGTAAATGTTGATGACCTAGTGCATTATATACACTATTTAATTATTTTTTTAGAATATTGTAATTGTAGCTGATGTTTCAGCTAAAGAAGAAAAATGTGAGAAATGCCATAATTAAGGCACTGAAAATCCTGTTACAAGCTTATCTAGAAGTATCAATTAAAGCCCTAAAATGTAAAGCTGTGTTGATTTCATGTTGAATAGTGTAAAATGTATCACAAGTCAAAATTATCTCCACTGGATCTTTCCCACTAACAAATGTTTTTGTGTGAGATGAATCATCCCTCTGGAATAATACATTTGAGTTCTACAAAAGCTTGAACAAAGACCCAACCTTTTTTTTTAATGTCTTGTTTTTGTTCTTCCAAGTTATGCAAACTACGTAGACTTCCATCCAAGTGGGACGTGCATCGCTGCAGCCAGTACTGACAACACTGTCAAGGTGTGGGATATTAGATCCCATAAGATGCTCCAACACTACCAAGGTAAAGACACTTTGACTGTATAGAGGAAATATTTGGTTTACATTAAAGTCATTCAAAGGTCATGGTCATTTGTGTCAGAAAAACCACAATTTGCATTCAATCCCTACATATTTAGAGATCTCATGTTATTTGCGTTAATAGATTACAACCACATCAACATCATGCTTCAAGGCTCACAGTTTAACAAATTCGGATGCCTTATCCATATTATATTATTGTAGGTTTTGCCGTTAAACCACAGAATTTTATTATTAGTATATGCTGGATTACTGTCTAAAAACAGACTAGAGTGACCTCTGAGGAAAAATGTATGTTGGTTTACCAAATTCAAATGTAAACAAAGTCTTGTCATCCACTTCCACTCCACTGTGATATAATCTCACCTTTATACACAGTGACAAATACAACTGGGGTTTACAACAAGTAACAGAAATAACACTAGGATAAAATGAAAGTTTTAAAGCTTGTTATTAAAGTGGCAATCAAGATTCATCCCTTGCATATTCAATAAAGTAAATGCTGGTGCCTTTTTGGCAGTCTGCCACTCACTCTGATTGTTCTAATCAGCTCTTTTAAATGGATTTCTGTTGTGAGATCTAATAAAGGATAATCACATCAGTCTGTAGCTTGAGCATGAAGATAAAAGCTTTTCATCTCCTCTTGCTTCCTCTCCTCTGTTCTTCTATTCTCTCCACAGTGCTTCATATCACATATTGTTAATCACCAGTTTAATCACCCTGAAGTGTAAAATTGAATTTAAAATGTGGCATAGGCATTGTTAGATACCTATGAGAACTCTTAGGAATTACAAACAGTGGCAGGTAAATGTGTATAATGTGTGGAATAAGCTTTGTAATTAGTATAGCCTTTTAAAGAGGGATGTCTGAATAGTAATTATGGTACAATATGTTTTCTTTTAGCCATCTTAGCTTGCTGTTGGGTGGTTAATTCAACTGCCTTTGTATTTATTCTGGTGTTGTTTACCTTGCTTTCTATCTTTGTATTAGCCTAAATCATGCCAAAGACAATATCCCACTTGGTCTCAGCATACGTGATTTTAGCTTTTTAGCATCTTTTTGCAGCTATAGGTATTAGTTGACACACTTGTTGTGGCATGTTGCTGCCAGCAGAGGGACTACTTTGCTTGTTGAATATCTGCTGCTGTAGAACCATTGCAAGTCGAGGGGAAGTTTTCATCACTTGATGTAAGCTGCCATATGTAATGATACAGTGTGTTAAAGGTTATGATAAGCCATTAATGTACCGTATACAGTAAATGGGGCAGTGTGATATAGAGCATCAGTCCATGGCAGTGGTGGTTGATGCAACTGTGGCCTGCCGATGGGTCCTTGAACAAGAGTGTACTCTTAAAAGCTGCTGAGTTTGGATATAAATGACTGAGTCCTTTGAATATGTGTAAAGAGGGGAAACACTAATATATTGTGACCACATTGATTGTATAATATGCAATGATTCTGTGATATCTAATTGGCCAAAAACGTGAATGTGTAGAATTACAAAATACAGTAAAGCATAATAAACATGTAGTTTTTATGATCTTAATTTGTAAAATGATACGCTTAGGTTTAAATTACATTGTGTGTGTGTGTGTGTGTGTGTGTGTGTGTGTGTTTATACAGTCCACAGTGGTGTCGTGAACAGCCTGTCTTTCCACCCAGCTGGCAATTTCCTCATCACTGCATCCAGTGATTCCACCGTGAAGATCCTAGACCTTGTGGAGGGCAAGCTACTGTACACATTGCATGGACACCAGGTAGACATAAACACACACATGCCGTTTATATATTCAGCAGGCCTGAACTGTGCAGTTTATCCAGCCATAATCACGATAGGTAATGTCTGTGGTTGACTCTGTTATTCCTGAATGTGTGTGGACAGTTTGGTGTGAGTGTTTGACATCTCCTTTGTGTATGTTTGATTCCGTGAAGTGTGTATCTGTTTGAGTGTGTGCGTATGGTGCCTTTTTTTGGACATGGTGTATTTTAGTACTCGCCAGGCGAGGGACAGCCCACTCATGATGACTCATCTCAGGGCTGTTGGAAGGAAACAGAACTGTGTTTTTGCCTTTATTGTACTTTTCATCTTACTCTGTTTCTGTCCTGTCCTTTTTGTCCAACTTCAGTGCTCCTTCCCCATTGGTCTTGTGTGTTCTGCGGATGTTTTACCATCACCACGGTCATTGTCATGTTTATTTTCCTTAACCTTCTTTGTTAGCATTTACCTTCTCTCTTCTGACCATAGATCTGTTTGAACAACTGACAAACTGGCTAGTTGGCTAGTTGTGGAAATCAGTGGCTTGCTATTACCACATGCGGCCCATCTGTTTCTCTCTCCCTCTGTACATGTTGTCTTTCACATATTCTGTCTTTTTTGTCTGTCACCTGTGTTTCTCTCTGGCCACTTACCAAAACTCTTGATTAGCTAAAAAAAATATAAATATATATATATATATATATAAGCACTTTTCCCCCTTCTCTTTTCACACCTCCAAGTTTGTCATCTCCTGCTGAGTGTCGCCATTTCTGTTGCTGTTCTTTTTGGCTCACTGGTGACTCCACCAATCTGGTGGTGCTGGGAGTGTTCAGGGTGTTAATTGTCTCTCCAGTCGCATATCTAGATATGGGAGAGACCCCCATCTGTTCGGTGTGGGTGTGTAGGTTTCTGTGTGTTTATGTGTCTGCTTCGATGTGTTCTGCTGTGTAGGTGTGGAGGCCTGTGTGCATGACTCTATGTGAAAACACACAAGGGCTCTGAGGGAGTGTTTTGCTGTTGGAACTGATAAATGTGATGTTTATCTAGCCTCAGAAGGACCTTACCTGGCTGAGTAAAATCATGTTAATTTAGGTTAATTTGTGACTTTTACAGTGTGATTTACAGCAAGTCTTAAATTAGGTCCATCAGTATACTTTGGACCACATGCTAACCACATGAAAGAGATGTAAGTGAAAAGGAGTTGATTTCTCAATCAAATGTATATAGTGTGTTTCACAGATGTGTATGACGTTGGTGACATGTTAAGCTGATACCCACTATTACTGCTGTTAAAGTGAGTTAAAGGACAGATGCAGACCTGAAGGTTTTTGTAATGGCTGGGTTATTGTACTGTTTTACTGATTATTATTGGAATGTTAATATTTTCTTGAATGTAGTATAATATGTGTTCACAAGGGTAGAATTTTGACAAAGAAAGGCAATTTTGAAGTCATAAGACCAGAAACAGTATGTAGTGATGCACTTTAAGGCTGCAACTGACAATGTTTTTTCTTAAAGATTAATCTGCCACTTATTATTGTAATGAAAAATCATAGAAAAAAAATGCCTATTACTTCCCGAAAGCTAAGTGTTAACCCTAACCCTAAATTACTGCATTGTAAAATATCTATGTTTTGAACCTATGGTTGAACAAAACATAAAGAAAAGCAGAAAATCTTCATTTGAAAACATGTAACTAGAGAATGTGGGGTTTCGTGCAAAATGATTGAATCTATTAATTGGTCATTGGAATAGTGCTTTAATAGTGTCAATAGACTTACTGATGAATCAACTACTTGTTTTCGATATTGCACCCATCTTAATACAAATTCTGATAAGTAAATTTTGAGTGTTGGCTGATCTGGTATTACTGCTCTCTGTTCTATTTACAAACTATAATTGAAAAAAAAGATTGTTTTATAAGTATTAGAAGACTGAGTCATTGCAGTTTTGGAACAATGTACCAAGAAACAGCATTTCATTTGGACTATGCAAATGCTCTTAGAAGTACAAGACATAACAGAAGTAAAACTAGTCCAAGCATGTAATGAGTTTTTTAGTCATAATTCTGACCATGTGGGGTCTGTTGGATTTCTGCAACCCCTGTTCATTTATTAGTATATAAAATGTGCCAGCAAGGTTCATTGCTCTGTCAGACTGTGTGTGTGTGTGTGTGTGTGTGTGTGTGTGTGTGTGTGTGTGTGTGTGTGTGTGTGTGTGTGTGTGTGTGTGTGTGTGTGTGTGTGTGTGTGTGTGTGTGTGTCTGGCCATGGCAAGTGCCAGCCTGGCAGTAGGCATTAGTCAGAGCAGAGACAGAACATGCTGTCTGTCAGGCCGTCGGGTTGCCATAGTGACAGTGTCTGCTTCTCTCAGGTGCTTCTGGGAAACCATTTCTCATCCAAACCAGCCTGTCTGGGGGCCAGCCACAGAACACGGCTCCCTTTTTTTTTTTTTTTTTTCCGAGCAGCACACAGACACACAGTATGCTGTTTTCCCTTTTGTTTGTTCTCTCCATCTTTTCGAACACGGACAGCTCGTGATTATATCATTGACCCCATTTCGCATTGTGAGAAAGAAAAGAATAAACCAAAAGATGCCATGTTTTCTGAGTTTTTAAAGCTCAATCACGCCTGCACTCCAGGCTCATGTATGCACTCACAGTAACACACAGACACACACACGCAATATGCTGAGCTCCTGACATCTGCAGGTGATCCTGGTGTGACCTTGCCCCACCTGAGTCTCAGCTCTCTGTTATTGATTGTTCTGCTACAGCCCCACACGCCCTCCTCCACACATGTACACACACCCACGCACACAAAAGCTTCAGTTCTGAGCATAATTTTATTTCTTAGATTGTTCAAAGTGTTTTCCATGTGTTATGAGCCTTAGACACAAAAAAAACCCATTTCTGTCTCATTATATGTAATATACAGAATAACGTTTGAAGCAACACAACATCTACTTCATATTGCTTGGCAGAAGAAAAATATTTAATTGTTTATTTTCAATTTGCTGTATACCGAAATTGAAAATGAATGAATGAGCTGAATTTAAAGCGTCAAGCAAAGTTTTCACAGGCCAAAGAATGTCTCATGGAGGTCTTGGAAAGTTGACACAGTGTGTATTTTTTCTACACACAGCTCAGTTCATGCTTTAGAACTTTTGGCATTGTTTAATATGGACACCCTTCATCACAACAGTATAGTTACATCTCAAAATACAAAGAAGCATAATATGTCCTCTTTAATTTTTTTAGGGCTGGATTCAATTATTTTGTCTAGAAATATCAAAATTGGGTAATTGGGCTGCTTGTTTGGTCTGACCAACACTCCAAATCCCAAAAACAAGTGTTTAAAAATAGATTAGTATTTAATGTTTGTCATCTATGTTTTTTTTTAGATGGACAAATTAAATTAACAGTGTTCATTGTATTTTATATTCTTCGGGCATTGTTGAGTTTTCATACCAGCAACAACGTTGTTTTTCATTTCAACAAATAGTTTGCAACTACAAATTGAAGGGTGATTGCTGATGATCATATTCCAGAATTTGGTTATGATTTTGCTGTATTATCACTTTCATTCTTCAACTTTCTGTTTTACTTTCTCTCCCTCCAGGGTCCAGTAACATGTGTGGCCTTCTCCAGAACAGGAGAGTACTTTGCCTCTGGTGGTTCTGATGAACAAGTAATGAAGTTTATTTATATAGCACATTTAATTTATTGTATGTGTCATTCTATTTATGCATTATTTTGGCATAAGAAACAGTTTTGTATTTTTCTCAAAGGTAATGGTGTGGAAGAGCAACTTTGACTGCAGTGAATATAGTGACACTGTCAGGCTACAGCATAAAACTACCTCCAGTGTGCAGGCAGCACCATCTAGCGCCACTGCTCACCTCCCCTTGAACTCGCATCCATCTGCTTTTCTCAGCCAGGTAAGTTCAGATAGCTAGAGACAAATAGTGAACTGACAGCAAATCTACTTTTCTTGTCCATTTAGATTTTGCACTTTATGAATTCCTTTATACAAATTAATTTTTATCTTGAACACAAACATGTAGCAGTTACATAACACATTTCCTTTCCTTTTCTTTCCATATCACACCTCACACCTTGATGCGCACATTGGGTGGCCATACATACAGTATTTGTCAAATGTTAAATATGTGTCTTCAATTATTAATCAAAAATTTCAATAATGAACAACAAATGTAAACACAGATATATTTTTTGTATATATGCTCACATTAGAACAAAAAGAGTAATGGAAACGCATTTGCTGCATGTGTGTCTATTGGCTCAGAAATAAACAGACACATACACACGCACTGATGAACTTCTGCTATTGCAGCTGGCTGATTTCCTCCATGCATATCCATCCTTTGAAGTCTGCAGTGTTGCCCAAAGCTGCATTTACAGGGCACATGCAGGTTAAGAAATACCTCCTTATGAGAATAAGGAGGTATTTCTTGTTCTCATAAGGAGGTATTTCTTAACCTCCATCTACATTTTGATATGAAAAATATGAAATTTTCCCCCATCCCTCTGACCATGTGAAATAGACAAAATATTAATATGTGCTCTGCCTCTGGGTATATCCTCTAATGCAAAAATGAATGTGAACAAATGAAAAATAAATGAAAATGAACATTTTACTATACTGCAGGTCAGTTTTAAAAAGATAGATTACGACAGTAAGCTGCAATAGAGTATGACTGTGTTGAAACAGATATTGTTCTTTCTGCAACTGTTGTGATCATTGTCTGTTATGAAGTAGCAAACAGGCTGAAATGAGGCACTGACAAACAAAAAGGAAGGATGCCAATTAATATGTTACTCCTTCAAATGCATGTTATGCTAAGTTTTTCTTGTTTTATATTTTAAAAATAGCTTGTGTTTATGTTCATTAATGTCCTATATAATTTAATTTTGAGTGTTTCTATACATTTTTTTTTTATTCCTTACACTGTTCCAGTGCATATTTCATTGCACTATCCTGACTCACACAGTTGTTTATTGAATTAGACAAGAGATTTGGATAATATTATGTGAGTCAATAAACGCCAATGTCAGTTATACTATAAAATTTTTTAAATGGAAATCAATCCTTCCAGACATCCATTTTGTGGCAGCATCCCCTCTGTAATTTAATAGAACATTCTGTTTTTTAGTAGGAGCTACTACTTGCAGTCATTCTACCACACCCTAATCTGTGTCCTAGAATAAAAGTAGTTAATATCTGATCGTTAGTAGATGTCAAGCAATTTAATGTGGGGTGTGAGGGGCGGGGGGTAGGTGCGGCGTATTTGCGGCACTTCCTTTTACCCACTTTGACGTTCACACAGTTTCTCATGGTACTTTGAAGCTCCTTGGAGGACCCGTTGCAGTTCTCTAGATTCAGGCTGTCCTAGTGTTTCTGTCTCTTCATGTGATCCCAGATTGACTCCACACTGGGGGTCACACTGTCTGTTGTGGGACTCCTGATTCTTCTTGTCTCTGAAATAGTTCTTCAGGAACTGTAGTGGAACCTGGAATCAATCAGACAACTGATGGTGTTGTATGATAACACTAAAAATTCAAAAATGCCCTGTACAGTACTGCGTATATAGCAAAACCTTGAAGCCTATAGTACATATAGCATAGAATACTTGGGCAGAATTAATTTGGAAAAAATACAGTTCTAACTGGCAAATGTATATATATTTTTAATATACTATAGGCCACATGCACATATCTGCCTCAATGGCAAGCACATTGGCTCTTTTGGTTGTAGCTTTGTTTAGTAACAGATGTATATCAGTAATGATGGTCTTACATTTAAGCCTAAAATTAAATTATGAAATTTTCCAAAGAGATGGTTCTCAGTTAATTTTTTTTTTTTCATAGTCACATGGGAAGTCAACTTATTCCCAATTTTGTGTGTAATGTAGTGTTTCATCACTATTTTCTATGTATGTTTTCTATGTATCTATGTAGCCTTTTTTAACATCTCCTTAAAATTGACTTGAACAGTGTAGGTACATAGCTTTAAATGTCTTTTAAACACCTGTTCTGTTAATGCTATCCATGGACCCTTTGGGACTCTTTTTCTGCATCTGTCTGTCTTTGTCTCTTGCTGCTCTAAATACTGGGTTGTAAATGGATTTTTAATAGCTCTTCCACTTGACAGTCGTTATTACAGACATGCCTCAAAGGGTGATTAGAAAATGGGCAGCTGGACCATGTGGAGAGAAATCATTAGTTCAGTGTATGAAACATGTTTTTTGTGAACTACTGTTCTTGTATAACCCCACTGAAACCTTTCCATGAGTAATGCCAAATACAACTAATGAGATGAAAAATCAATACTTCATCTACTTTCGTCCTTGTTTGCCAGTGTCTGGAAGAAGTTCCCTTTTTTTTGTTTTGTTTTGTTTTGTTTTTTGTGTGTGTGTCTACACTGGAGGAATTGAAAATGATCATAGTTATTCAATGCCCCTTGAGGAACTTTGTTTGTTTTTTCAGGATAGTGCTCTCACAGCACAGTAGGAACCATAAGTGATATAATATATATTGAGCATACACAGTCAATGCAAAATAAATTTTAAGAAGAATACAATGAATTAAAATAAAAATTATAGATAGGTTACTGCTTTTATATGCAACTTCACACATTAATCTCTATACCATATACTAAATCTATATTTTGACTGCTACTAGTACTATTCAAATAATTTTAATAATACTTATTTACCTTTATATTATAATGTATGTACCCACAGTGAGACTTGCTTTTATACCTTGTGGGGAAATTACATTGACTGTTGAAAGCTCTCCTAACGTTAACCATAACCTGCTTAACCCCAACCCTTACCCTAAGTTTATATCAAGTTGTCTCTTTAAAATTCAGGGATTTACATGGTGGGGACCTGGCGAGAAAGCTACATGTCACTGTGTAAGCAGGTTTCAGTCCCCATGTTGTAGGAACTTGTACACATATACATTAGCCCAAGTTAGTTTCTGGCAGTGATGTTTCTTTTATCCTCTTCTCAAAATTGTCATCTGCCAGATGTTGCAGCTAATGGTGGTAACCGCACCTGGAAGTGCCAGCTTCCTAGATTTTCCTTTTCATGTATAATTTAGCCTTTTGATAATTTATTATTAATACAGGCCCTTTCATCTTTAATAAACTCCTGCAAGTCTCAAACGTGTGTCACCTGAGACGAAGCAGAGAAGAGAAAAATGTTACTAGCTTGCTCCAAATGCATTTGTTTTCTACTCTCTTGGAAAGAGTATTCAGAAGCTTCATGAGTTTAAAGGGAGACAAGAACAGAGAGATGTCCTCTAATAGAAAAGATGGATATTGACTTATTTTCAGAGGCAGAATGTACTAAACAGGATGTTTTTTTTGAAAAATGGTCATTATATCACAGCCATCAAGAGAGTTATGGAGCACCACTGCTACCCATAAGTGTAAAAAACAGGCTACAGCCTAATGAAAGAACTTCTCAAAATTTCAATATTATCTGCCTATTTACCCTCAAGATTAAACTTAAGTGAAAAATTTTATTATTGCTCTTAGAAACTGGATGTTGTATTTTTAAAAAAATCCTCATATTCTTGAAACAGCAATAAGTATACTTCAGAATTATGTTGAGACTATATTTGCCTTATGACAAAGTTAAGTAAATGCTAAAGTGTTTTTTTAAGATAGGTTTTGCCATTTTAATTGTCCAAATACTATGTTTAAATCTGTCTACTGTATAGCATGTGATACCTTCAAAAGTTCCAGAAAATAACTAAGCACACTGATCTCATCAAAACTTTCTCTCATAGCCAGTGCTTGGTGTGGGATACTCCAGCTAATGCTACTGTACTTAGCTACAAGTACACTAAAGTCAAAAAACAAGTCATCCTGATCATTTGAACTGAGCTGTGTTAGATGTAGTCTTTGAACTGAAACAGTACTTGGGCTGTGAGTGATGATATTTCTTATATCATGGGCAGAAAATTTCAAAGAATATCAAATGTGAATAATTGTTAGCTGAGGTTTGTAGTGCACAGTCAGGACTTTAGAACTCTAATCTGTATTTCAATTGTGTAATGAGGCTTGGTGTTAAAAACCATTCCTTCTTGAGATGCTAAATGTCCAGTATTACACAGTGCTGCCTTTGGCTGTAATTAATTTCACCAGGAAGAAATTGACTAATGAGACAGTAATACTGTGTTTTTTCATACAGAAGCAAAGGCCACTCATGTCAGCTGCCCTCTCAGTATCTAATCCACAGGGATTTCAGAAGTAGCTAATTTGAGATGCTGATCCTTGAATGTACTAGAATACGAAACTCCATGATAATTTGCCAATGAAGGGCATTATACCAGGAAGATGTAGGCCTATTGGTTAAACACAAAAAGCCTCTCTCGTTAAAGATTAGGAGTGTGTGTGATTCAGTTAGGCTGTCTCTCTGCTCAACATAGCTGAGCAAATCTTCATTTGCTAGTGTTTTGGTGTGCAAATCTGGATGCATCACGATATATATATATTTATATGGTTATACATTATAAGGACCATGGGAATGAAGACATTTTGGGCAAAAGATGATGTTTCAGTCAGTCCTCATAAGGTTGTGGAGACTAAGGATAATAAAGGTCCGATGGTTACAATATAGGGCTATGGGGTACATTATGTCAATGAGTGTCCTCAAAATGATAGTTAAAAAACGTTATATGTGTGTATGTGCCAACCATTGCTGACAGGGAGATCAGCTTTCTCTGATCACATCCGACCTAATCCCCCCCCTTCATGTCTCTAGCTTCACATCTGGGTCTTTCTCGCACTCACGTGTGCAGACAGACGAGCTGCACATTCACAGCAGGCTTCCCTTCACATCTCAACACACATACACACACATACACACACACCACTGCACCACTCAGCTCAGCTTTAGGATGTGGATTGAAGAGTGGGGAGGGGATGATGAGGCGGAGACTGCGGTAGCTCTATGAACCTCTGCCTCCTTCACCATTGTTCTATTAATTTACAAGAACTAATGGGCTGCTGTAACTATACTAAACTTTGCTGGACTCCTCTTTTAATTAAAGACTATGGAAGAAGTGATTTAGTCCACCAAGCATGGATGTCCTTAAGGCCAGAGCATTACAGTGCCAACTGCAGTTTGGTGTGTTCATCTTTAAGATGCTGCTATAGGCAGGCATTTGGCATTGTTCTGACAGCAGGCATTAAATGTATTTGACAACAGGGATCGAAAGCGAGCAGCAGATGAAAGGCATGTGGTATGATAAAGGAGTGTTGAAACAAGATAACAATGGAATTAAAGAGAGCCTAGTCTGGTGGAGCATGAGTGCAACAGCGAAAAACAGAAAGAGGGAGAGTGAAAGGTAGCAAAAGCGGGAAAACAGGGTGAGCTAGACAACATGAGCACAGTAGAGGCAAAAGAAAAAAAAAGTAAGGCAAGTAAGAGAATAATGAAAAGAGAAAATCTGAAAGCAGTTAACAGACACCTGTTCAACCTTTTTACACTCAACTTAGAAAGGCATCGAGAGACACAGAGAACAGGAGAAATTGGCAGAGAAAGGACTAAAACAAAGAGAATGAAATAAAAAGGTTTAAACAATGGAGTGCCTGAAGAATGTATGAGAGAAGGATGAGAGTGAGTTGAGTAAGTAGCATTAATGAAAGGGTTTAGTGAGAAACACCCTCCTTGACTCTGGAAGATAAGTCCAGAAGCCTAATACAGAGTTGAGTTACATCACGCTTCATTCATCAAAAAGCATCACTGGCCCTTTGTCGTGAAGTGTTTGCTTCTTTGTAATTAACTGAGCTGTCAGCAGCTGGTGAAAAGGTTTGTCTGCATCCTTTAGTTATATTATGGTACACACAGTCCCCAGCCACCAAAGACAAAAATATTATCCAATGGGAAGACATTGGTTTTTACAGTGAACAAAAGAAATGTCAGCAAAAGACTCCCTCCTCAGCAGAACAACAAAATCTGTTATTATCAGCTGCTGTGTACCATTTGTGCTTGAAGTAATGTACAGAAGAAGCCAGGCCTGGACAATTAACATGAATTTAAAGTGAAGCATAAACAGCACATGTAGCTGAAGGTTTTGAGAGGAATCTCTAATATTAATTTTTGCATTTTGTATTTGCTAATTAAATTTAATTAAATCTGTATTTTTATGGGCAGCTCAGTGGATGAGTGGTTGGCACTGTTGCCTCACAGCAAGAAGGTCCCAGGTTCGTAACCCGTCATGGGTCTTTCTGTGTGGAGTTTGCATGCTCTTCCCGTGTTGTGTGGGTTTTCTCCAGGTACTCTGGTTTCCTCTCACGGTCCAAAAACATGTATATCAGGTTGACTGGTGATTCTAAGTTTC
This sequence comes from Mastacembelus armatus, assembly GCF_900324485.2. NCBI lineage: Eukaryota > Metazoa > Chordata > Actinopteri > Synbranchiformes > Mastacembelidae > Mastacembelus > Mastacembelus armatus. Next base: position 9,883,578 of record NC_046637.1, read on the forward strand.
CCATAGAAGTGAGTGTGAGTGTGTGAAGTTGTCTGTCTCTATGTGGCCCTGTGATGGACTGGTGACCTGTCCAGTGTGTACCCCTTTCACCCAAAGAGAGCTGGGATAGGCTCCAGCAGATCCCCATGACCGTAAATAGGAATAAGCAGGTATAGATAATGGATAGATGTATTTTTACAAAACGATAAATTTATCTCACATTTATTTAGGTATTATATTAGTGATATACTTGTGTACACAATGACATTAAGCTATAAGCCGACCCCGAATGGGAGAAGCTGAAAGAAAAAAAAAAAAAAACTGAAAACTTGAACAATAATAGTAAGTTCAGTTACAGGTGTTTTTTTTTTTCTGCCATAAAATCGAGTTAAGTGTATAGGCACAGATGCAGTATGTTTCACATTAGACTTTTCATAGTAGGAAAAGCACAGGTGTTACTAATATTATCAGTGTTCCACTAAGCCATGTTAGTCTGACAGTGAGCCAACATGTGCAGTACCAGGACCATAAAACTGAAGAATTCACTCATTATTAATTTTCTTATTTACATCTGTGCTTACTCTCCTGTAACATGCCAAAATATCTTCTCTATTAACCACACAAAGCTGATTGTGATTGGTATATAAAAATCATTACCGCGAAGCCCTAACAAGAGCATTTTCACTAATAATAATAATAGTAGTACTTGGTACTCAAAAAAGTCACGTTAAAGTGTGATACTTCAAACTAGTCCACATTCTCAATCTTCTCCAACGTCAATAGACCTTTCTAATTTACCATTTCAACATGTCAAAGTAATAACATGAATGAGCTCTTGATTGCCAGAACCCTGGCAGTGAAATATCTGAGACTCATGACGCTCAACCGTCATCATTCATGGAAATAGTTACATCTGTGTAGGTCAAAGTGGCCATTGTTAGAAAGGTACCTAATCCATAATCGGGAACAGCTGAATATATACTACATATTGTGTAAACTGTGTGACTTTCACTCTTTCCCAGCTGGAAACTCTTGCTGTTACTATTGCTGTCACCACTGTTGTTTTAAACCCAGCCCAATGTAACAAGTTCCACAGGGTCAAATATTCAACAGCATCTGTGGAGCTGGAGGTTTCTGGATTTTTCTGGAGATTTAAGTTTCTCATTTCTGAAGGCTGTGAAGATACTCGGTCAACCAGGTGAAGTTGTAGACCTGACCCTTCAATTAGCAGCACATCACCCTGCTGCCTCTGTGAATGAATGAATACATTTAATTTGAGTGTCCTGCACCAGGGTGCCCAGTCCATCATATGATATACATCTCCTTTGTTGTGTTAGAGTTACAGCATTAAAGCATTTTTAGGTTCAGTGCCATCGGGTCAGATCAGATAGACAATTATACTTTTAGTTGCCTTTAAGGTTTATTTGTTTTTAATCTGGTTCTTGTGCAACCAACCTCTCATCCTGTCGGGGCTGAATTGATGAAGGAACCAGTTGCTGAGACAAAAAGAGGAAATTTAAGTTTTACTGTTGTCTGTGTCTCTGCACGTCTCTTCATTTTCCTTCACAGTTCTCAGAAAATTCCAGGTGGGGGGCCTGTTCTTGTCTGCAGTGCGAAAAATGATTTTATATGCAACTTGCAGGGCGTATTGATGGCTGGCTGTGTCAGACTAAGAGTTTAATTTGGCCCTGGGAACATTTTCCACTGTTGGTTTTTCCACTCCATGTGATTAATTAGAAGGGTGGTTACTGTGTGTGATGTATTTATGTGCACTTGTGTGGACACTTTTGTGCATCAGGGTTTTCCCTGGCCCCTCGTAAGACTTATGATGGTACAGGATGATGTTGAGTTTGCAGAACATTATGTTGTTTTACTGTTAACATTGCTTTGTACACGTCACATTATAAAGGGTGCTCTGTAATAAATCTGACCCACAGTGGTATGCTGTAAAACATTCTACTGCCTGATCGGAAATTGCAGCAAGAAAAGCTGAACTTTTTCATGGCTGACTTGAGGGGGGGGGGGAGTTACTCAGTAGAGATTAACTAATTTAACAATTAGTTAAATTGTTGTATACAGTTGTATTCTCAACAAGAGTGGATTGGCTCTTGGTGGACCTTACATGACCAGCAGAATTATTCAGTTATTTTGTCTGAACATCAAAAAAGCGGTACTAAAACTGAATTTAAAGGTAAGTGCGCAGTTGCATCTTCTGGTTGTTTTCTATTTTGAACATACTGTATTTTCATTGTGTAAAATCCAAGTAAACCATGTTAGCATGAAAGATAATTATAAGAAATAGCAGAAGGTAAAAAGGTAGATCCAATTATTTACACTATAATAATGACAGTTTAAATTAGGACAATTTCAGTGAGAGGAAGTGTTCATGAAAGTTAGAGAAAGTTTTGTTTTTTTTTGTTTTTTTCAGCACATGCAATATCCTTAAATCTATAAACACATACTGTAGATGCCCACTGACTCACAGGCAGACATTAGAATAATATCCAGGAAATACTCAATTTCTGGTAATTTACTGTAGCTCCACAAAACATGCTGAGTGATTGGATAGTGAGTCACAGAAAAATGTCACTTTTCGTGAAATGTCTTCATGAAACATATATCGTCTCTTTGTTTTATTTTGTCAAAAGTAGTTACATAGAAAATTATAATATGACCCATAAAGGAACACATCACAGCCAATCGTACAAAACTGCACAGAATCACTGTACGTTTAATTGAGGCAGTATGTATCACCACTGTCTGTGGCGAATGTGTTGAGTCAGGCGACAGCTGACAGCTCTGTTCATCTGGCTTCATTTAGGAGCAGCACAGTTTGACACTGCAGTCTTAATCATGTTTAGCTGAGTGTGAATATATTTCCTGTTGTGTGGTGATGAGTAAAACTGTTGTCTTCCTCACTACGATGCAGAAGAGATGTTGTCTCGGAACAGATGTACAGACGCATATACACACACCGTTTTTCGCAACCAGACAGAGGTCTGCAGAGACAGACAGAAATATGGATAAACCTATAGATGTGTGCACACAGTTCTTAGTCACACAGATGAGGTGTAGGAGAGATGTGGTCACTGACCTTCATGTGTTCATGTCTCATTGAATTAATCACAGCACAGACAGACAGACTTACAGTGTGTGTGTGTGTGCGTGTGTGTGTGTGTGAGAGAGAGAAAGACAGACAAAACATTTTTCCTTCAGGACAGTGTCTCCTTTATACTGAAATAAAATTTATTCAAGCGAAGTCAGTATCGACTGATTTCAATTTGCAGGGTCCACTTTAACTGTGTATATTCTGTGGAAAAAAATATAAATTGAAGACTGGAACTGCAAGTTCTGAAAGTCATTTGATTTGTTGAAATGAAAAATAAATAGTTAATCTTGAAATCAATTCAAAACCTGATCCAACATCTCAAATGTAAAAGTCATGTTTAATTTAAAAAGTGTGAAATGCGTAATAATGTAGTGAAATATATGTTTGTCATAATGCTGGCAGTATCCTTTTTTCCCTAAATTTTCATCAGTAGGTGATCTCACAGTTTAGTTGTAGTTTCACATTGATATTTATTTTTAAAGTTGTACTGGTCAAGTCAAAATGTTTTGAAATCCAATTAATATCTTACCAGAATAGGGTTGGATTAATACTGAATGCATCAAACTTTGAGCAGATGACAGATGTTTAATTCCTGACCATATATGCTTAATAAAAAAAGACAGTAAGATTCTATTTTTGATTCTATTGAACGCTACTATTGTCACTACATTGCACTAATAGTATTACTGATTTGATGGCCCCTCTGAAAGCCAGTTTGTTAATTATTCTGTGATGATTTAACTTAGCACTTTGTTCTGTGTTGTTGGATTAGACAATAGCAAAGATTTTATTTTTATTATTTAAGAGTTCTTTAGGGTTGAATGATTATACATTAGAGATCATGATTCATTGTTTCAATCACCCCCTTTCATTGGTACATTTCATATTTTGCATCTTGATGACACATTCTACTACAAGTGAGACTTTTACACCATTGCTGTATCATATATCAAAACACCTGTGTTTTTCACAGCTCATCACCCTTTTTTCGCTTTGTTTTCCAGACCTCTGATCCATCAGAACATTTCAATAGACAGGACTCCCAAACAGCGGCCCACGCTCAGAGCAGCATTCGCAGTAGCAGGCAAGGCAGAGCGACTCATTCCCAAACCTATAGAAACCCCAGCACCAGTTCCTCATCTAACCACCAGACTCAGGGTCTGCTTCAGCATCCACCTCATGTTCCAGCACAGTCCCAGGCCTCAGATGGAGGGGTACCACCTAGTCTAGCTAGCACCCTGGAACACATCATAGGTCAACTGGATATTCTCACACAGGTGAGGAGAAGCTGTGTTAATCTCTACTGAGTAACTCCATTTTATATTGTACCTTTGTGCCTCCCACTCACACTGTTGAGAACAAAAGCTTTCTTTACTTTCCAATGTGTGGGTCAGAGATGGCTGTTTGGTACTGCATTAGACTGGGACTCACTAGCACTACACAGGTGTATTTGTCCATGGTGGATTTTATTCATCATGTTTATAGTTATATGTCATTATTTCATAGCAATTTCTCATGTGTGTATATCTAAATTGTAATATCATGCATATATGCCACCTATATCCATACTACTATTGAACTTTAGGGATATGCTAATCTTAATCTAATCATAGAATAATCCCAAACAGGACCTTCCCACCATGAAGACAGAAAAACCTTGTTTTCTTTATTCCTAGTGTTCGCCCATTTTGTGAAGACAAGAGAAAGATGTGTGCACACACCATGTGGGTTGTGCTTGGTTAGGGTCCATACTCAGCATGAATGCTTTTGTGCCTGGTGATCACCAGACACAATTTGAAGCCAGATCAAACCAGAGCCTGTCAGATTAAATATAGGTCAGTGAACAAAAACAGAAAAGAACAGCAACCAGTTAAAACCCGAATGTCTGCTTCTTATCAGTTATGTCCTTTTTTACGGCGTGTGTTGTTGTTTAGCTTCATAGATATGATCAGCAATACAGACACCAACAGTGTTGTTGTAAACAGTCCAACATTTGCATCTCTGCTATTAGCATAACAATGATTTTAAAAAAAGAAGGAAAATTACAAATGTGTCTGTATTTGACAGACCTATTCAAAAAGGTAAAATTAAGTGATTTTTAACTGTTGAAAATGTTGAGTACAATTGGTGCACTGCATGTTTTTGTTAGCCATTGCAATTAATCAATTAATTTCACTGACCCTGACATCACACCTCAGTGCAATTTATTCCCAACACCAGCCTCTGATTTATTTGCTCATACTGTTTCTACTTTGCCGGCTTCCTCTCAGCATTAAAATCTTAAACTCTTAAACTCAACACTTTCTGCAGATGATTGATTAAAAAGGCCTTTATTGTTAAACATGTGCAGATGTGGATGTTAGATGTTGGAAAGCAATGCCTATTGATTTTATACTCAGTACATTCCTTGTGTATTCAAATTAAACTTTTGATTTTGAGGCCAATACAAATTTGTATATTAGCTAGTGAGTGAGTGCAGAGAGGACTCTTATCAGATCTATTTTTAAATTTTTATTATACAGCAAAAGTTTGCCACAGAAGTAATCCCATACACACCGTGCTATTAAGATCATTTAAACATCAAATTGCTATTCTTTTTGATATCAGTAGCATATTTCTGCAATGTAATATTAAAGTAAGGGTTATTTATGGATTTTGTTTGACCTTATCTGCCAGAGTGGAAAACTTCATTTTCAGACCAGAGAAAAGGTCTCTAAACTGCTGTTGTAACTTCAATTTTTAACCAACAAGAGCAAACTTTGCCGTATCCCTCCTCTCTCGCATCATATAATCCACAGCAGTTGTAGTTTTTTTTCAAGCTAATCCTTAATTGATAGGTATGCTGGGTGTTTTTTCTCATTTTCTCCGATGTAAATCTGCTCTCCTCAGATCCAGTTTCTGGCCATGTTTCCTCATATCTGTTCTTCAGGATTTTAGGAATCTAGCAGTGAAATAATTTTGGCTCTAGGACAAGTAGTTTTTGAGGAAATTTGATTTTGTGGGGCCACTGTGGCCACCGCTGTCAACACCGTGCGCACTGCCTATGTATTTAGAAATGCTCCTCAGCTGCAGGAGGCCTATTAAGCATATTCATTGTGTTATTGGACTGGAAAACAACAGGTTTAAGTCTTGTTATCTACTAGTGTTTCATTTCTGAATTAGGTACATTATATTTTATTTTACCATGATGTTCTATGACTTAACTTAAGTTTACCTTTTACAATTAGAAGAATCACAAAACCTTCCCTTTAAACAGTGACCGACATTTTGTCATCTTAACTGTATTATTTTGCAGCAGGAGCAATGTACCTCTAAAACTTTGGTTCATTCTATGAAATATGGACACAGTACAGTTGCACATACACTCTTAACTCAGTAATTTTTAAAATTCATAAAAAAGTTCATTCTACAGAATACCAGTCCGTAGTGGAGGTGAACTAGGATTGTAATCGCAGGAGGTTCTAATTTCTATAGCCTTCCTCTTGGTGTGTCAGTCAGAACACAAGAGTGAATCAGGCGGGCAGCTTCAATCAAAGGGGTTTATTGAACACTGAAGATGCGTTAAAGGGTGGAGGTGGGTGTGGGTGTGTGTGTGTGGTTCTACAATAAAACAGAAATGAAATAATCAGCATAACAATACTCGCCTTCTGTAGCAGAACAAACTACATTAACTTATACAGTGTAGTAATGTATAAATACAATATACTGTATCAACTTGCTGTGATAATATACAACACAATCTAGTGCTGGGCTCCTTTATGTAACACAAGCGGCACATTTAAACCGAAAGTGCCCGCATACATGCGAGGGATATCGCACAACAAACAATTACGTGCGCTCATATAAACCTCATAATAATTCCCAATATAGCAGCATAATGATATAAATAAACGTATGGAACAGGGTGAGAATACACATAGCTATGTCCAATTTGTAAACACAGGTCGGAAATGCATTCATTTCCCCTTTCAACCGCGAACAGCAGACAAATACAGGAATGTCTTGTAACTGAATGTTAGGCTTAACAAGAATACTCTATAGAGCCACACGGGTACCCACAATTAATCATAGACACACACGATAACACACTAATGTAGATTATCTCTCCTGGACCAGTCTCTCTCTCTCCCTTCTTTCTGCAGCATCAGGACACTGAGGGACAGGGACTCTAAGCCCAGTCCTTCCAACAAGTCTATTGCGCAGTGTGAAATTAAGGTTTGTGCTGTACTATATAATACTGTACTAATTATGGTAAGTGGCAATGGGATCAGTCAAATTAACAAGGACATAATACATTTTAAAGGTACATTGTTCCTGCTGCAAAATAATAAACATATTTTAAAAAGTGGATTGTCATAGATAACACCGATGGACCGATGGGCTAACCCGAATTAACCTTTATGAGTTAATTGCGGTATCAGAAACCTTCTTTCTGGTAATGCGTATTTGTCTAGTTAAAACAAGTTGGGGTTTTTCTTGTTTTGTTTTGTTTTGTTTTCATTTTTGATTGTATTTGCTGCATATTTCATCCAAGTATTTAGTTTGAGCTTGTTAAAGAATCACTGAATAATGAAATGCCAGATGAGTGAGTTTTTGCCAGAAACCGTTCTCAGATGTCTAATCTTAGGGCAACATCCAGATCCGGTCTTCACCAAATATGAACTGCTTACATTAAGCTACTTCTCACAGAGCTTGTTTGACTATCCTTTATACTAAATTGAACTGAGTATTTTTGAAAGTAGTGTATTTTTGTCCACTCTGCTACAAATACCACATTTGGAAATGCCATTACTGTATAGGACGCTTTGCTTTTACCTAGGCACAACAAAGAATTTATTTAAAGGTAACAAATTGTATAGAATAAAAGACAGCTTAGAGGAACAAGAGCACACTTTGGAGATAAGGAGCACACAGGTAAGGAGAAAGGACGAGGTGTGTGTGTATTGTGTTTGTGTTTGTGTGTGTGTGTAGTGCAGGGTTTTAGTTCAAGGTTGTGAATGTACCCTAAGAAAAATGCATCATTCATACTGGCACTAGCAGCACTCTGCCGCACTCACTGATAGTAAGTGTAAAAGCTAAATGGCCTTTCAGAAATGCAGAAACACCTCTTGTATATGTGTCTTCCAGTCAAAGTTTTCTCCCTGGATAGTTTGTTTTATTGATCAAGCTGCAGTGTAGCACATGGGAGCATTCAGTATTGCCCAGTTAGCTAAACTCTCCTAAGGTAGGCTACCAGATTCTTCCTCTCAAGCCCACTGTATCCCAGCCCTGTTCACAGCACGACTGTGTGTGTGCCTGGTTTTATCCCTCCCATCTTTCACTGTAAGGCCTCATTCTTCTTATCTTTCCTCTATTAGGTCAATAGACTGAAACCACGGTTAGGAAATCTTTATAAGCATGCAAATTTCTCATACTTATTGCAATCCTGTAATTCACCTCATGAAAAAAAATGTTGTTCTTCCCATATATGGTTTAGCAACAATTTCCAGTAATGTCAGACCAGTAAATGTTGTAGTAGCTATGCCCTATGCCTATAGACTTTTTTTACTGCGCTGTTTTACAAAAGAGGCTATTTCAGACTTGAGCTAGCCAACATCAGAATTTAAATACAGTAAATTAGGTTTCTTCTTTAGCCTCACAAGTACAAAGCATTAGGTCATTGGCTCACAGATTGTGTGGGATTCTCCAACTGCACCTTCTATTTTGGTTCATGTAAATGCAACAACACAAAGTATCAAAAGCTTGCGGATGATTGTTTAAAGCTTTCTGCAGAACACAGTGTAGTTCAGACCCCTGCTAGTTCAATATGATCTGCATTATGTTGTGGAAAACTGCATGTAACAACTCATTCAGACCACAGGATTATGTAATATGCTATAATAGCCAGGAAACAGTGGTTTGTTAAGCACAAATATGGCTGCATAATGCAGAGGTCTCTCTCAAACTCAGTCTAATTTGCCTAAAATAGATTAACTTATTTAGCAATGTGCTTGATTTAGCTTAAAAAGCAAAGTCTAACCTGTAATGCTTTCCCTACACTTTTCACACCAAGTGTGTTAAATGTATTTGTGACACATGCTAAACCCATTTTTGTTCTTCTTCTAATGTCTGTTAAACTTTGGCAAATATGCAGGTTTAAATTACAAGCCCATCCTTGGGAGTTTATGATGAAAAGCAACATTATTTGATTTTGCTTTGTATTCCTGCTCCTTTTCCCAGCATTATTTTTCACTATTACAGCTCTTTGTAGTTGAGGAGACTGAGAGGGAAGATAATGAATTATTCAACATTAGACTGAAGCCTCCAAAGGCACAGTTTGCTGTGTTAGCTGCTTTTCACTTGTCTACACTCCTTTCTTATTCATCTCCCTGTCATATAATACATAGGCCCTTATGGCCTCTCACCCTAAGCCTGCATTATCCACAGTTTTGACAATATGCCTCTTATATATAAAGAATCCTGAATGAAGAATTGCTTCCTTTCATTTTACTTACTAATATACAGTAAGTAATGTAGTGCCTTCACTTCTTCAATACACTATTAGACAGTAGTAGTTTACTAGAGAAGATATTATGAACTTTCTCAGTAATGTGGCTCATGGGGGGAAACCATCAGAGAAACCACAGTATTTGTTCTGCTGTGTAATTCCCCTAAACTACCAGTTAGAATACAGACGTTTTCTGCTTAACATGTGGGTCATACATTGATATGGACCAGTCCACAGAATTCATATTCCTGGTAGAGAAGGTTTATGTGAAGCTACAACAAACATTAGGAGAAAGTGAAAGAAACCTGTTCCTGTACATCCCCTCACAATTGTTTCTCAGAATAGGTTAAAGCCCCTTTTGTGAGTAAAGTGTCAGTTCTGGATTTTCAGAAATCACTGAAATGCTCTTTGAAGAATAACAAAGTTTTCACTACAGTGTTTCTGATTTTAAGGAACTGGAGAAAGACTTGTAGATTTGTACGTTTTAAAGTCATACTCTGGCTGACAAAAACAACTGAGAATCACCTTTCCTTTTAAACTTCATCCCAGCCATTTCATTTACTTTCATCCCAAGTTAAGTTACTATAACCTTGAAGTTCTGTATGGTTACTTAGAATACCAACAAGGCATTCTGCTATACTAGCACGGTAACTCCTGAAAGTCTAAGTCAGTTTGGTGGGAAAGCCTTATTGTCTGTTTTTATATTTGGCAACAATGCGAACATGTCAGTATTAATGTTTTCCACAAAGTTAGCAAATTATTAGCAGTAGGGAAAGAGAGACTAGGTCAGTATATCGGTCAGTATTTTCCTACTTTATAGATGTTATCATCAACATACTGTAGGTTGACTGATAGGCAAAACAAATGTAAAGTAATGCCTAAGATAGTGTATGTTTGAAGTAGAGGTGAAGCAACTGATTAGATCAACAGAAAATGAATCACAACCATTTTATTTATGAATTCTTTATTTTACCAAAAATTGTAAAATGTGAGCGTCCTGTTTTTGTTTTGTTTTTTTGTTTGTTTTTAAATCTGTGCTGAATATCTTTGGATTTTGGACTATTGGTCAGACAAAATACATCTGAAGTCGTCACCTTGGACTCTGGGAAGTCGATCACTATTTTTGCCATTTCGTGGACTAACTGCTCAATCATTTTATTGATTAAATAATGGTCGATTGAATCAATAATGAAGATAATTGTTAATTGTAGTCCTACCACTGTTTTAAGTATTTTTTGTGCATTGGTGAGTATTTGTTTATTTTTTTTAGCCGTAAATTGTGCTATTTAGAATATATCCTGGCATCAGTTCTTTAAAAATAATTGTAAGGGATTCTTTTAGAAGAAAAAATCTGAATCAGAACAGACTAGGTCAGAATGGAATATGCACAAAATTGAAATTTAGTTTAGTCACCTTGTCAGTGGATGATCCTTTCACTGTATAGCTCAGAATTTACACTTGTCCGACAAAATACTTCAGAAACTACTGACTGAATTCATTTCATCCTGTCATTTTGGCTTTAGGCTGTCATAGCACTTTAACAGACTAACATTTGCATGATGACACTAGACGGGAGCAGTTTTAACAGTTTTAGCTATTGCCAATGGATTTTAATGTGGTTATGAATATTAATAGTGTAGAGCTCAAACCACAGAGCTGCTGGTTCTCCACACCTGTAGGTTGTTAGTATGGTTTCACTGTCTTGTTCACACCATCATCTCAGTGTTTTGCAGGTTGTTTTTTTTTTTTTTTTATTTCATATTTTTGCAGTTTTCAATAGTTGTCCATGCTTTCTTAATTAAATTTTTACATCAGTTAGTTAAATTTAGAAAAAAACAATTGGCATTGCCACTTTGTGTTTCTTTAACTTTCATACTATTGTAAGCATGGGTCATACCAAAACTATGAGACTTTGTAACGGAGGCCAATAATGCTCAGGGCAATGGAGAGTATAATGTGTTCTGGAGAGAAAAGAAAAACAGCCCGCTCTATTTTTGGGAGCATAAAGATTTAGTTTCTACTCCAGATGAAAAACTATAGGCCTGTATAATGTTGCTGCTGCCTGGGGACACGTGCAGAACCACACTCACAAACACCAATAGCAGGATGAGCTGACGACTGAGCAGCCATATCACGTTGGTAAGACAAACAGGGTAGTATTGATCTAGAAAACAGAGACAGGCAGAGAGAGAGAGAAAGAGGAAACACAAGCTCTATCTCTCTCATGATGCATGAAATAGCAGAAATTATCTACCTTGATGACCAAAAAGAAAACACCACTCACTCACACACTGTTTATCTCACTGGCATTTGCTGTGTATGTTGGATTGTGAGATCATCGGAGGCATTCAGCAGTCTTTGTCAGTTCCATCACTTTGTCAATTCCTTCATGACGTGCGTAATTATACGTGCCTGACTGTGTGTGTGTGAGTGTGACACTGAGAGGTCAAGGCAGGACCTCAGGAGCCAATTACCAAACACAGCTGCATTACTGGAATAGGCAGGTTTCTTGGGTTTGAAAAGGACTGTGTTTACATACGCACTAATGTTTGGGTTAATAATGAGATTCAAATCAAAGTTGTATAGGTTTGAAATGTCATTTTGCATTTACTCAACATGAAAAAAGGAAATTGGAAGGAACGTTATTTTTTGTTTTTATTGTTGATGACTCAAACTACACCTCTGTTGTAAATACCATTATGAAATGAAATCATTGAGAAAAAACCTTTTTTATAAATCTGATTATGTTTTTGTTGTTTCTTTGGGTCAAATATTCAGCCTGACTTTCCATGTCAGTGTAACAGGAGTAGTTATTTAATCTGACTATTGAGTGTATCCCATGTCCCTTGACTGACCTCTGTCTCTGCATTTCTCACTGAACTCTTGTTCTGTTTTGCATTTATGCTGATGCTATCTTCTCTATTCTACATTCTCTCTCTCAAACTTGTCAAAGGATCAGAAACTTTAAATTTGTAGGGCTGCCACCCTTTACTCTGTGAATTACAGTAACTATTTGTCTGAAAACTTGGAGTTTATTTATTTATTGTGGCACAATAATGTAGACATACGCTTTTACCCCTTATGTAATTAGCTAATAAGGGTCTTAAGAAATCTAATGAGCATTTGTTCACTAAGAATTCTAAGAATTTCTTCAGTTAAGTATATCACTATAAGCACTGACCTGATTGTATCAAGTGACAATTAAATGAACATGAAAGAGCGATATTCCTGGAACAGCAATGAAGTAAGATTAAAAGAGGAAGTGCATCATTAAGATCCTATTATATGAGGCAGATATTATATAATAGTTTTGAGTTACCCAGTGTATGCTTGTAATGAATTAACCCAATATCAGGTTTTCAATGAAACAATTTATACATGGAAGCTTATGAAGGATGACCTTTTTTGTGAAAAAACCTAAACCGGTTTGTTTTTTTAATGTCTGTCCGTCTCTCCATCACATGTAATGTCTCATACTCTGCTGGTTATTTTTTGTTAAATGATTAGGGGGTGAGTCATCACTCTGCCGCTTTCTAGCAGTTTCAAAATTATATTCTGGCACAAGGAGGGACATAAAATTACAGGTCAAGACATGTTGACCTGTCTTTCTCTCACTGGCACGAATGTAGAGAGCCTCATCTGTCAGGAGATGACATGTTTACTGCTCCATTGTTCCCGCCTGAACCAAATTTTTGTTGCCAAGCACTGCTGTCCAAGACTCCTTACTAGCTGGGATTGTGTTTGCCACCAGGCAACAATGTTTTTTACTTTAATCATGAAGGTGCTTTCCCTGCAGAAGAGCAAAAAGCCATGGAGATAGCAGTCAATGACCACTTCAGACACATCTGTGTGTATCATGATGGCTATCCTGTTACAATTGCTTGCCAAGGCAGGTTTGTCTGTAAAGCACCTTTTATAGTTCACGGTTTCATAGGTTTTACTCAAGGACATAAAAAGATTTGTAAATAGCAACAGGATTTATTTGTTTTTTTTTTAATAGCTAAAACCAGAAGCAGGTGTTTGAAATTTGCAGTAATGTGTTCAATCCTGGTTTATTGGGACACCAACCTTTAAATTCTTACTATTTGTTTTGAGTGATAGAAGATTGATTTAATTATTCTCCTGATGTGACTGCTGAAGCTCCAGTAGTGAAAAGATGAAAAAGTCAGTTCTGTCCTCTTTTCATTTAGCCGCTGACACCACTGAAAATTACACCTGGAGGCTCTTGTGGTAAACAGGCTCAGATATCACAGTGCACAAATGCGCACACAGGAATATACAACACATACTAGCACCATTGGAGGATGCTGAGAGAAGTATGTCGCACTGTGATCTCACTACCCACTCATGCCTGTCTTGTACCGGAAAGCAACTTTCTTTGTACATATGTGTGTTTATGCAACTGTGTGAGAGGGAGAACAAGAGGGTGCGTGCCAGACACAGAGCCTCTGCTGTTCTCAGCTCAGGCAACAGATCTCCCTGCGATAATCAGCTGGATTGTCTTGCACGCACAACATCGGTCTCTGACACACACAAACTGCCTCTTTCACACACACAAACAGCCATTATAAAGTCATTACCGTCAAGCTGATGCTGTACAGCCCTCACTAACATGTTCTGTCTCCCTTATCCATCTCCTTCCTTCCCCCTTTCTCTCTGTCTCGTGTTGCTCTCTTTAATCTTCCCTGCACTCTCCTTTCCTCATCCAGACGGTTTCGATCTTAGAGCAGCGGCTGACGCTGACAGAGGACAAGCTCAAGGAGTGTTTGGAGAACCAGATGGAGATTGGTCTACATCTCCAGAAACGAGAGGACGACTAAAGATGGCGACGTGAGCAATACCTTGAGCTGTGGTGTGGGGGGAAATGGAGGTCACATCATCACCATGAACAAAAACACATTATTGTTGCAAGATCACACAAAAATACAAGATCCTACACATACAGTCACACGTATGCTAATGAGCTGTCCTGGGCCATTTCCCTGGATGGATGTGAAATCCAGAGCTTTACTGCAGATGTACTGTGTCTGGATATATTACAAAGAGATATCACTAGTGAAGGAGTTTAATATTAGAAAAGTTTTCCAGTGCTGAGGGTGCAGCTGCTTTTCTGCTGACGAAGGACATACTGCTTCCAGTCACTGTGTGTGTGCGTGTTTGTATGTTTGTGCCTATATGTGCGTCTGCACAATGGTTGCCATTGCAAAAGTGTAGACACATGCAAAAGACCTTTATACTTGCCTATGCACTGCACATGTGTTCATTTTACCTCAGTTTGTGTGTGTGCAAGCATGCACAGAATGCAGGCAGTAAAATGCATCTTTGTGCAGTTGTTGTTCTCGTGCTAATACATCAACATAATCATTTTTCAAATGGAGAAAAGCTCATTGAAAAGTGCCTGAATTTGGTCAGAAGGTTCATTAATTTTTCTAACGCCGACAGTTTTAAATTAACTAACAGAGAAGTTATTGCAGAGCCAGTACAGTGCCTTTTTTTTTAGTCCTACATAAACAAACTTTGTGTTCAGCTTTGTACTTTTGAGGCTGTTGTTTGTGAAGCATTGGGTCGGTGATAATCTGCATTTGTATTATTTATTTTGTCAACAAATCCCATGAAAACGCTAAAATGACCACGAACTGGTAGCACTAACAAACGCCGTCTGCATGGCCTGATTCAACTTTAGTATCTAGAACTATATTATTGCCACAAGTACACTTGCAATGACATTAATGCACAACACTTACACTGGGTGACGTGTTGCGTCATGTTACCTATAGTTTTGGGTTGATACCACATACATCATCCTGCTGCCATAAATACTAAGGAAGCAGAAATTTGATTTGCCATATTGGTAAGCTGAGCTCCTTAAGCAAGTTGATCAGGATCTAATTGATCCACAATAAATACAGTCTGGATATATAGTATTACATGACATTACATAAACAACCTCGACATAGAAAGGCCCTGAGGTCGAACCTTCTTGCCGTGGGGCAACAGTAGTAACCAGCACTATGACTTGGTACCTTTATTGGGAACATTCTTTTTGTCATTTTAACACCAGTTTAAGTGATTTATTTTGATTGATTTCTTTATGTTTATTCATTCTTTAAAACTGTTGTTGTATCTTATCGAATTGTGTTGTGTTTCTTTCATGGTGCTACAGAACTACAGTTTACTAACTGATTTTCCACAAAATGGTTAGGGATGTAAAAGTATTGAGAGATTGATTTTCATGGGATTTATTGACCGTTAATGCCATTATTCTGATTTTATGCATAAGGTTAGAATAGTGGAGCAACACCTGGTTGTAATTTCTCCAGTTTGACAGATAAGTATCTTGTTCTTTCCTGTGTCTGAAACTTTTATACACTGAAAGTAAGTTATTGTGTACCTTTTTAATAAATGTTTTTCAATTTTACCTCTGAATTGAAATTAATTGATATAACAACTGGTTATATGCTGGTTTCTCTTTCATAAGACCAAGCTTTGTGTATTAAGTGAAAGAGGGTTTGTTTTTACAATCTTAGCTAAAACAATGATGTCAGAAGTAACTACAAAAAAAAAAGTGTCCCACTCTGATTTGTCCACAGAGGCTGAGCAGTTACCAGAAAACTCATGGCTTTCCTGTCTTTATTGTCCTCAGCAGAGATGGTAAGATCCTGAGCTTTGAGCTGTGTCATCCATCGCTCACCAGCAAGTAACTTTCAACCCTTTCTTTGCCAGATTTGAAGTGAGGATTTATTACAATAGGTAACGTAATATGCCTGTCATGCTTATGTCCAAAATCCTTATGTTTCACCCCCCTCGAGTGATTTACGTAACCTAACCACTGATGCTGGATCAGTACTCTTTATTTTTAGAAGCTTCAATGAAAATGAGCCTGGAGCTGCGATTAGACGCATGCAGTAAACTCTCGAAGAACGGATTCATTTGAACCATAAAAGCTATGTGTTCATGTTAGTTTTTTATTTAAACTGGTAAAATGTTTAAATGCTGAGTCCTAATGCAAGGGGAAAAATATTAATGACTGTTTCTTTAAGACCCCGCTCAGGCTCTGTACTGATGGAAAAAGAAGAAAAACAAAACCCGAATTCTGGAGCTGTGCTGCCGGGCCCACTCTCTTCCTTCCTGTCTGGGGCCCGTGCACACACACACATATACACACACACACACACACACACACACAGAAACTCATGCCAGAGAAAACGGCTCCCTTTGCTATGGGCCTCAACCAGACAGCCTGCCAGGAGCTCTAGTAGAGGAAAGAAGGGGCTGAATGAGTGGGTTCAATAACTGCTAGGCTTGACTGTGTATGTGTGTGTGTTCGTACTTATATTTCTACCTTTGTTAGGACCATTTTGAGCATGATTGCATCCAAATGAGGACCTTTTGGCAAAGTTAGGACATTTTTCCATTCCTTACTTTTTCAGACTGCTGTTTGAGGTTGGTTTTAGGGTCAGGGTTAGAATTAGGTTTAGGTTAGAGGTCTAGGAAACACATTATGTCTATGAGTGTCCTAATAATTCTAGAAATATGAGTTTGTTTTGTGTGTGTGTGTGTGTAAAATACATTTACTTAAGTACCATTAGTGCTACTATTTGTTAGTGAAAATAATTTTTAGTTGCAGCCCTATTTCAATTTACAGTAAGGCCATTTTCAGCCCCTCATTCATCTGAGTCAGGGCTTACTGCGTTGGCGCTGCTGGGTAACAGGCAAAAATGTTTAACCTGGCTCAACTTTTCTTGCCTCGCAGTGAGATGACATCCGGCAAGACGCTGTGGTGGCCAGTCAAATACAGGGAAGAGCACATTCCTCCTAGATTCCTTTATGAGTGAAAGTGAAAGCTGAATTTTATAATATTTATCTTGTGATAACTGTGAGGAAAGATAAAGTAGTTACCACTGTGACTATCGGAGTTGTAAAATCCTCACAGACTATTATCAACCCCTGTACAGTACTTTGAACCCGGTGACCTGCTGCTCAAACTGGACTTCCTGGATTGTGTTTAATTGTTTCTCTGGCACCTGAACCAGCTGTGTTCCACTGAAGCAGATGGTGATCAGAGTTTATTTACGTCGGTTAAGTGTAGATTTAAGGGCTGGCTAGCCCTATCATATCATCATGAAGGTCCTCACAAGTATAGCTGTGTAAATATGTGTCTGTCTGAAAAAAGAGAGGAGAAAAGAAAAGTTGGAGTGCAAAGCTCTGTAATATGTAGCCCATGTGTGGCCCACAAGTGTGTGTGTGTGTGTGTGTGTGTGCGCGCAGGAGTGGGTTAGTGATCCTATGAGGAGAACATCTGGATATGTTTTTTTCTGGTGTGCTGTGGTTGCTGCCACTGCTTAGATATAGATGTGTGTGTGTGTGTGTGTGTGTCTGTGTGTGAGCATGAGCATGTTTTAGTGTTTTACTAATTTAATGTATCAGGTCTGTGTGCTCTCTTTCTCCTCATAGTTTTTTGTTTCATCAAACATTGTGTTACATTCCAACAGATTTATGAGACTGAGACTTTGCACCAGTTCTCTGATGGCTGTGCCCTGTTGCAGCTGGTGGAGGCTGCACCACCATTCATCATTTCACAGTGGCTGCAAAACAGGCGGTTTTTCCCAAAACATCTATTGCCAGTACATATTTTTAGTTTTACTAACCTCTGTTATAGAGCTTCTTTGCTAACCAAAATACTGAAAGTGTGGTGGTAGTACTTTTAGGTACTTTTTGTATTTCTAGGAAATATATATTTTGTGTTTCTGAGGATACAAAGTACACAGATCAATTATGAGCAATCAGAGTAAAATAACCAAACATTGTGGAAACAAGAGTCACAGCAGAGTCAGGTGCACTAGAAGTTTTTTACAAGCCTACAAATATGTTTGTGCTACACACACAGAGTAGACGAAAAATGTAAACACCCAGTGGAAGAATACAGTTCATTACATGAATCCCAGTTACAAACATAGATGTAAAGTTTTCAAAGAGGCATGAGAAAACACATTACATCATTTTAGTCTAAATTGCTGTGGCATTGTTTTAAAAAAAAATCTTTTGATGTCAAACCATGTTCTCAGTAACAAATACTAGGTAATTTGCTTGTTATGTTCTTATGTCCCAGTTTTGTTTGCAGTGGTACTGCAGTGGTGCACTTCTTTCCTCAGAAAACCCTTTCAGGTCCATCCATCGATTAACTTGCTAGAAAGGCTGGAGCCAATCCCAGCTGACATTGGCCAAGAGGCAGGGTACACCCTGGACAGATCTCTAGTCTTTCACAGGACTGACCACTGTGCCACTGCACTTGCAAATACCATTTTCTTAAAAGTATCCAGCATTGTTTACATCCACATTTATTAGCAAGCAGTCTTTTTGCCTTTGCTGTGACAGTCCTGCATTTCTAGGTGCATCAGCAGTGCCTGCAAATGACGCTCATAGAAAATCTGCTCCACAGTGCCATTAGACGTCAAAAACTCCACAGGTTTTTTTTATTGAGTAGAACAGGGTCTTTTCAGCTTTTCACAGACTGTATTTATACAGATATGGATAGAACCATCAGCAACAGATTTCCTAGGCCAGTACCACGGCCTAGGTTAAAGGCCATCCAAAGTCACATTAACATGAAACAGTAGTATGTACAGGTGTACAAGCTCAATGAAAGTGCTTTGTCACATAACAGTTAAAAAGATGAGAAACACATTTGAGCCTCAGTCCTGTCATGTCTCTCTGACCATAGCTGGATTTTGGTAGATCTGCCCTGTGCATCATTTCCTGCTTCACCTCTCGTCTCCCCCGTTTCTCTCCCTTCATCGCCTCCTACTCCTTCCCCCTTTGAGACTGAGCCGTGCTTGTCGGCTGCGGCTGAGGTTTGGCGCTCTGCTCCTCTAACCCACGCCTCAGCTTCTCTTCCAAAACCATCTTTTCCATTCAGTCCCAATGGGAATGAATGCATGGAGGGAATGAGGTTTAATTTTTTTTTCCTATGTTGTAATATGTTACAACAAGAAAGGTTTTTAATCTTGTTGACCAAATTGACTCAGTCCAAAACTTTTTTCACATCTGCAACTCAGCACAGATTTTTGTTCTGTCCACATGTATAATTTGGTACCGTTTCAGTTCTGAAAAAAAAAAAACGTTCTTGCAGAAGAACATGACACGTCAGTGTAGTATAAACTAAATGCTCCAAGGGCAACTGTCAGTCAACACATGCACGAATAAAACCAGCTCACAAATACATGGTGTGTAAATGTGTGCTGAGAGTTTAAAATTGATGACCTACTTTACAACAGGCCAGCCCACAAAACAAACGTGATAATTTGAGAACACCTGCCCCCTTCTCAAAGCCTCGCCTCACCTTAACCTCACCTGCCTCTCTCTAAAGGTCAGACTCTCTGACACACGCCAACAATTTAAAGCAGCTTTTCAACAGAAATGCGGCATGTAATGGTAGCTGAAACCAAAATAATGTGCTTGCTAGGTTTAGACAGGGTTGTCATGAAAACTGACATGAACATGAATTCAGTTTCAGGTATGTGTGGATGTGTGATCCAGACTGTAAACGGGACTTTAGAAATCACCAGATCGTTGATACTCCTGCTGGTCTCAAACCAGCGGAGCAGAGGAAGGGGGAAATGAAAGTGTTCAGGAGATACAACAGATCAACAGTGTCTTATTTAACCACTTATGGCCACATGTCTTTATGGCCCAACCTCTCAGCTGTCATTGTGATATAGTGGGGTGAGGCCAAAGGTGTGTGTGTCTGTGTCTGTGTGTGTGTGTGTGTATGTGTTTAAGAGAACTAGGTGATGACTGAATTAACTCACGATGACTCAACCCTGCTTTTACAATCTTGCCTACGTTGGTGCAGTGTGTTTGCTCTGCAGGGTGATTAGATACCGTAGGCGGGGTGAAGATTACAGGTGGTTTAAAAAAGACTGAACTCAAACAGGATTAATGTTGCTTTTGTCATGTTGATTCAGTGATTTATAAAATACTCAAACTGGGAACAAAATCAGTCAGATGTGTTTTCGGGAGCTGTTCCAAATTTCAAGAGCAAAGTGATTTTTAACCACAGGTTGTGTGTCTCAGTTTTCGGGTGGATTTTTTTCCATTAACTCTTCAATGGCCAGTGTTTCTGCCCACTCCATTAGGGTTAGTAGACTTTTCATTCCTCATCTCTTAAAAATGATGGTTAGAGAAAAAATTATTAGTCTCGCACCATGGTAGTAGCTCTGTGCTGCTTCTCTTAGGCATACCGGTGCTTTGGTTTAAATGCTAACATCATTATCCCAAAATACTCACAATAGATCACGATATTAAGCAGGTATAAAGGCGACTTAGAGGCTCTCACAACTACTTCAACAACAAAATGCGGAGGGAAAAAACGGATGCCGCAGAGAGTGGGGAGATGTGATATATTTAAATATGGAGTTAAGTTCTTAAACTTGGTCTCTTCACAAAGGACTTTACACTCGGTTGAACTCAGGAAAGGTTTCACAAATGCAGTAGTTGAGTAACTAATAAAAACACAAAAGGAGAGTAGTTGGCTCCTTTTTCACCTTTGCACAGCTCTGGCCCTGGGATGGAAATTACATTAGTGTTTCATGTATTTGGTTATAAACCAAAGTTTTGAATAACATTTGGCCATCAGAGGATCACCATGGTTAATACAAATATAAAATAATTAAAACTATGTCAATCTGATTGACCATCGGACTATATGGGGCTGAAAATCTCACTAGAAGCACAATTCAAAACCCGACACCTGGTTTCCATTGTCTGTGTCCTGTGCTTTGTCAGCCCAATCATCCACCCTAACCAGCTCCCTATGACCTTTGTGACGCATAAAGGCCTCGGTGTGCTCCCTTCAAGATGGTTATGGATGGCAAACAGCAAAACTTTTGACATCACAAATGTTTTATATAATTGATTTTCTTATGTTTCCAACTAGAAAGAAATTTGATTCAGATGCACATTTGTAAACAGTTTCTGTCAGATCCTCTTTAAATCCATTCTCCACCATTTGTCTCTGAAGTTGATTATACATCTCTCTTCCCTGTGTCATGTCTCTAATGTCTCTGAATTCAACTCAGTGACTTCTGTGTCTCTGAGTTCACAGCATAAACACACTGAGCACTCATCCCATACACTTTAGGCTGTGTGTAGATATTTTATGATGATGAAGCATCAGTTCAGCATCTCCGCTGGTTGTTGTTGTTTAGGGGATGTTGCTACATGCCAGGCCATGGAGTCACTCAAGTGTAACCTGTTTCTTTATAACGATCAAAAATCCAGCCATTTTACATAGGCCTATAGTTAATGTTTCTAAAGGATTATACAGAATCTTCTGTATGTGTATAGCACTTTGCTTTCTTTCAAAGAGCTTCACAGTGGACAAAGTTGTCAGAAGCAGAGGAGTATAGATGAACTGTAATCCAATTCAGTACTTACACTGTAATATAATATAATAGAACTGTAACCAATACTCCCTTTATGTAATGTGTTTCTCTAAATAGCATGAGAATCTTGGAGAATTACACCTGAGCCAGTCACTGCATTGTACATACCTTGAAATTTGTTCTTATTAATCCTCTTGAAAAAAAAAAAGCTAATTGTAATAGTTTTACCAATAATCAATAGTTCTCATTGCCTGTATGTATCTGATTATTGAATAGGTGCAAGTAACAGAGCAACTAACAGAGACAAAAGTGCTTGATATGTTTTCCAGGCCTGTTTTTATGTGTTAGGGGGCAAAGGAAACAGCAGAGGAAATGCCAGCGTTAGCATGGGAGAGGGGTGACCACCTCACTCCATCACCGAGGTGAGTGGGTTTAAACCACAGTCTGCCTTAAAGAGATGTCAGACAGAAACAAGAAACAGACGCTAGTGCCAAGTTGGTATTTTCCTAGTTTTCTTTAGGGAGAGAGGAGGAAAATCACACGGTTATTGTGTTGTATATGTGACCTGTTTGAGTAACAACAGACACGAGATAAAGGTTCTTCAATTTTTAACTTTGTTTTACTGGGACTAAGCGCTGCAAACCCTGCTTGATCTGAATGGCTCTGCTCAAGAGCAAGAATTTTACATCTCTGCCGAAGCCTGAAGTCCAAACTTTTTCATTTTTCTGCTAATGAATAAGTAGACTTTTTCTAAGCAAATTCTGGAGGCGACTCGGTCATTTTTTCAGGAATATGGTTAGGTTTTCTGGATCACACTTTCCAAGTTGAGTTTCTGTTCATGGGTAAGAAAGCCCCAACAAGTCCACGAAGATAACGTTGGAAGTGCTCTACATGTTCATGCATATTCATTGAAGTCAAACTAAACTTCAAATGTTCCTCTCCAGTAAGGAAACATACATTTTAACAATAATTTTGGTGCCATTTATATTTAAAAATTTCAAAAGAAGATAACCACATTCACCACAGATATTGGATTAAAAAGACAAACCTCAGTAAGTTTGCAAACAACAAGCCCGACGTTTTGGGGTGTTAGAAAGTGTTTCATTTGATTATATTCATTTAAAGGCACTATATTATAGGTTCTTTTTTAAGTTACAGTTAAACAGTCCAACAGAAATGCCTCTCTGTGTAACACAACACAGTTCACACGCCCTGGAAAATATATAAGAAGATAAAAGAAATTCCAACTTTATATTTCCAAAAAAAAGAGTTTGAGCTAATCTCAGCACCATGTTTCAGAAAATGACTCCACCATTGTGGAGTATTGGTTTTAAATGGCATTAAAGTCTTTTCCATCTGGCTGAAGTTGTTTTCCAGCAGTGAAGGATGGCTCTGTGTGGCACAAGCAAATAGATTCATATTTCATTTATAGTTTGTTTTTTTTTTTTTTCATTTGAATAGGTTATATTGCACAATCACATTTCTTTGTGTGCTTCGTATCCCATTTGAATATGAGAACAATAATGCTGATTAAAAGGCCCTGGAGCAGTGGTGTACGGAGAAGGGCAGTTTTCTGAAAACTTGGCGGTGTTGACACAGACTTGAAATATTGTGAAACAGGAAGTGTAAACGATCTGTGTTTTCCAAAATGGCAGATTAAAGAGGGTTGACTCATGTATGAGCAAGTAGGCTGAAAATGATGAGTAAATCTGGCAATGAGTTCATGTTGTTTTGCCCTTCAGATTGTAGTAAGTACTTCCTATTTTTTTCATGAGATTATTTGTCCTTGTTCTGCTTTTACTCTAAAATCATTGCACCACTGATATTTATGAAGAAAGAAAAGTTGAAACATACAGGACCTTCTAATTCAACTTAGAACTTGTGAAAAAAGAAATGCATGTCACATATTGGTCGGGATTTAGGTACATTTCATTCAAAATCTGTCGTCAGGTTTTGATTTTGAACTTTGCCCGAGTGACCAGGCTACTGCCAAACAAATCTGATCCACCCAGTCCTGATGAAGCAGTTTAGTTCTGCTTGACTGAGCTCTGGACGGTTACGCTCTTAATGAATAACATTTACGGAAATATTGTGAATTGTATTGCAAGGCAATGAATGTCCACACCATATCCACCTCAGTGGATCCACCATAAAGCATTTTCCCAGTAGGCCACCATTAAAAAAAGAAACATTAAAACTGCTAGATTAAGACTGACAAGATACCTCAAACTACAAACAAGGCCGGTAAAAGCTTTTTATTTGTGAGACTTTTCCAGAGGCTAGACAAGTGTGTTTAATCTTCATACCATCGTCACTGTGTAATGTCCTTGGTTTGACTGACAGCACGTTGGGGACGAGGGAGAAACACTTAAGTGGTTGTGCAGTGGGGTAAACAACACAAAAGCAAATTTGGAACCTATCAAATATTTTTTTGAGCAATTTGCATTCAGTTCAAGCTGGTGTGTCATTCCTATAATACATCCACACGTCAGACTCGTTTCAAAACCAGTACATCATGTTGCCTTGTTTGCCCTGACTCTGATCCCACTTTGCAGTCCTCTCCTTCTATTTATGTATAACATAAAGCATCGGTGTGTTGTTCTACTGCAGAAAAATATTGCTGATTGATAAAATCTGCTGGTTTTTGTTCAGTTTATACTGTAGCACTACAGTTAGCAATTATCACACAATCTGATGGAGGTTCATCATAAGCAGAGCTTCAGTCCCCAAAGTTTCAAAATGAATGATGATAGTTTTGTTTACTACTGAATAGCGCACACACACACACGCACACAAACACAGACTAGCTACACACACTCTCAGAGAGCCTGTTGTCCATGAAAGGAGTTGAAACACAAGAGCCCTAAAGTTTCAGTGTGTGACTGTGTACTTGTGTGTATGCATGTATGTATGTGCCTGTGTTTTGTTAGTGAGTGTGTGTGTGTGTGTTTGTGCTTGTGCGTAAGTCACTGGGGGGCATAAAGAGCCATTGTCTGCAGCTGGTGCATCCCCCACTCCTCTTCTCTGCAGCTGTGAGGAAATCAAACGCTCCTCTTTTTGCCCTTTCTGCCTCTGTCACAACCTGCTGATGCCTTATTAGGTCATTCGTGGTGAAAGGGAGTGATGACCCAGTGATGGATTCTGTAGTTAACAAGGTCACTTTTTATATAATTATAGATTAACCATGTCCTCAGTAATTCCAAAAAATATATATTTGATGATGAAACCACATCAGTAGTTGCAGTGATACTGTCGGCTATGAGCAGCTGGTTGGCCTAACTGAACCTGAACCAGGTGATGATCCCGTGTTATCAAGTTTAGTATGTCTTACTAGGCTAAACAGCCAGTGGAATAGTAGGAAATGTAATCCAGTACAACATGGGTCCTGACCTCAGGACATGATTATGGCATTGTTTACAAAACTGGACATTATAGGCATCATTAAAGTAGATTTTTGGGCAGATCAGTTTAATTGAATTGCATCTCCATGGATAGGTGTACCTAAAAAAGGCCAACTGAGTGAATATAGGATATAAATTGAAAAATCAATAGTTCATTAAACCAGTAAATATACTCATTCGGGAAATGTGCTTAAACTATTAAAAGGAAATACACTTTATGTTGAAAAATCTCTCTTCTAACTATTAATACTGTCGTGTATTATAATGTTAATATTGTTGGTTGAGGTGTGACTCATTTATATAAGACCATGAGTAATGATTATTTTGAATATGGATTAATGTTGTGATTATTTATTAAATAATTCATTTAGTTTATTGGATTGCAAAGTTTTTTTTTAAAAAAAACTGAAAAGCTGTTTAAACATCACAATACATTATAATTAGGCTGATAAAATGCAAACCAAAAATCACATTCAAGAAGCTGTTGCATGAAAAAGTGCTTATTTGCCGATTTCTATCAGTGGACTAATTGATTAATCGACTGATCATTTTAGTCGTTTTGAGGTGTAATGATCTGATTCATAACAAAGCATCATATTTTATAAGCTTTTCAAATGTTTTGCGCGCAGAAACCAGAATATTAAATCTGTCAAATAAATATAGAGGATTAAAAAGTGCATTTTTTCTCTAAACTGTACTGAGTAACATGAAAAGAAAAAGTAAAGAAGGGCACTTCAGTTTTTAGTAATATGCTTTAGTTTTCCGCCACTGCAACAGACACCCTTATAAAAATAAAAGACTGGCTTTTAATTGCAGAGATCCCATCCTAAGTCAAACCAAATCTATCATTCAAAGTTAAGACTAAGACTGCTGTCAATGAATGGAGAGAGAGAGAGAGTGTGTGTGTGTGTGTGTGCGTGCGCGCGCGTGTGTGTGGTGTGAGCGCGGAGAGCTCCTGTGAATCTTTAGCAGCTCTGCGCCTTTAAATCTCTGCGCTCCTCCCTCCTCTCGATGACAAGCCCGCAGAGCCTCTTTAACGCATCCAGTGGAAATGACAAGCCAGAGGCGCTCCACGGGCCAGCATGTCGAATAATAACAATAATCATGGGCTTTAGCGGCAGCGCCTCGTTCGGAACTCTACTTCTGAGACGCTAGCGACGCATCTCTTGGCCGTTTCGTGGCTGCGCGGACGCGTAAAATTTGGAACGGGGGTCGCCAAATGGACGTCGATGGACTGGAATGAAAGCTCCACTTCTATCGGACTGAAAGAAGGAGGGAAAGCGACCTCTGCATGTTCAAGTTTCGTGCTCCAACCAGAGGGGCATCGGTGCGTGCGTGTTGGATGTGTGTGGAACTGCGTGTTGGGTGCGTGTGTGTGCGCGCCCGCAGGAGCAGGAGAAGCGGCGGTGGTGGTGGCCGCGGGAAGGGAAGTTTAGCGCCGTGATTTTTTTTTTTTCTCTTTTCCTCTATTCTGTTTTCATGTCACAGCAGGCGACAGGCGGACTAACGTTTTCCTGATGAAAATTAATCATCTGCGGGGAGGCTCTGCGATCGTGACTATGATGATGATGTCGAGTAAGAGCGTGGAGTGGCTGCAGGAGGAGCTGGAGTCCGGGGTCAGCTCCCTGCTGCTGCTGGACTGCAGACCCCATGAGCTGTACGAGTCCTCGCACATCGAGTCGGCCATCAACCTGGCCATCCCGGGGCTCATGCTCCGGAGGCTGAAGAAGGGCAACCTCCCGATCCGCTCCATCATCCCCAACAACGAGGACAAGGAAAAATTCGTCAAGCGGTGCAAGACGGACGTGGTGGTTCTGTACGACGAGGCGACCTCGGAGAGGCAGGAGTCCGGACTGGGGAGCTCCGTGTTGGGGCTGCTCCTGCAGAAGCTTCGGGACGACGGGTGCAAGGCTTTCTTTCTGGAGGGTGAGATCACACACACACACACACACACGTTTGTTTCAAATGTTGGAGTCATTAAAAAAACAAACAAACAAATACACTCCACTGACTTTCAACCTGAGACAAAAATGTTTAATGTCACTAATTAGACGAGGTGAGATTGTCCCATTTGGACCGAATTACACGCGTGACTGTTCTGATGGTGTCGCTGCCATCACGTCAACAATCGCTGCAGGAAAGTTTTTAAGCGTAGATCAATTTTAACCAGATCATTCGAGATTTACTGCGTTTTTAATCTCCAGGTGTCTCCTCGCTGGCTGCTTTTTAATAATAATAAAAAAAAACTTTTATTTTGACAATTAACTTTTATTTTGACATTTATAACAACAGAGAACATAAATCATCCATGGCTGAATGAAGTCCGACGTTTGACAGTTTCATTCACGTTTTTGGCGACGTTATTGGCTTAGGACAGAATCGCGTCAGTGATGAGCGGAAGAAACAGTCTCAGGTGTCTTTATTAGGAAGAGCTGGGTCAAGTGTGTTTTCAATAAATGCTACAAAAAAAAAAAAAAAAGAAGAAGAAGACCCCGCCATGTTGTGTTCCTTCAGGAAAGCAGTTTTTTTTTTCATGAATGAACAGGGAGGACGACGACGACGCGCTGTGAATAATCCTCCGGCACCGAAAAGAAAAGACGTCATTTTAACAGACGGGCAGAAAATGTTACGACTGAGGGAATAAATCGTAATAAATGAGAGGAACGTGTTTGATCCGTAGATGATCCCTAGACCTGTTTCAATGGAGTCACAAGCCGAGCTGCCATTCACAAAAAGTCCAGTGCGCAGAGCCGTGTGGTGTCGTAGCACAGCTGACTGTCCTGCTCCCCACCACAGACACACACACACACACACACACCCTCAGGGCTCAGCTTTTCTCAATGGAGCACATCTGTCCAGCTTATTCACAATGACGTCAGTATCACCTTATTATTGTCAGAGGAGCTGTCACATCAGTGTGTGATGTAGTGCTACATCAAAAAGATGACAGGACTACAGTTGCTGCATTTTCACCATATCACTATTTAAACATGACACCCACATTTCAAGCTTGAACACTGCTGTTCTCACATCTGTCTCTATGTGGTTTCATTTGGATACATTTCACCTCTACCTGACTCCTACATGGCATGCTGCAATTAGGAAACTCATTTACTGTAATGACTTTAGTGTGTGTAGTAGATTTTTCTATTTTAAAATGTTATGTGTTCTTATTTGTTATCACCATGGCTGTTATTTGTATGTATAGATTTTTGTAATTGTTTATGTTTTTATGGATCTGTTTTGTTTTTTCTTCTTTTCTTTTTAATTTGTTCATGAGGGTGAAAAATGTACAACATTTTAGTTTAGTATCATTCGGGTTCATGATCCACCTCCTGATGATGCAGCCTTGGCATTCAGCTGCCATTTTGTAATGTTGAATAACACATTTGGCCACACACACAGTAACCTGCCTGTGGGTGTTGATGTTCAGGGTGCATTTCTTTACACCCCTCAGTGTAATGGTTCTCTTGGCTTTATCTTAATATTGACCTTTGGCTGTTATTTTCCTTCACCTCCAGGGGGCTTTAACAAGTTCCAGTCAGAGTACCCCGAGCACTGCGAGACCAATTTGGACTGTTCCTGTCCCAGCAGCTCCCCACCAGCCTCTGTCCTCGGTCTGGGCGGACTCCGCATCAGCTCCGACTGCTCGGACGGAGAATCTGACCGCGAGCCAGGCAGCGCCACGGAGTCAGAGGGCAGCCCTCTGCCAAACAACCAGCCAGCGTTCCCCGTCCAGATCCTGCCGTACCTTTACCTGGGCTGTGCCAAAGACTCGACAAACCTGGATGTGCTCAGCAAGTACAATATCAAGTACATCCTCAATGTGACGCCCAACCTGCCCAACATGTTCGAACACGAAGGCGATTTCAAGTACAAACAGATCCCCATCTCTGATCACTGGAGCCAGAACCTCTCGCAGTTTTTCCCAGAAGCCATTTCATTCATTGGTAAGTAAAGGTGAAGAGTACTCAAGTCTGTTATGTTTAGAGATACATCAAGGGTTAGCTCACAACTCTTTGGTACTCTTCATTTGACAGACATAATGTCTTAAAATAGTTTATTTTGCAAGAAAACATTTTAAAAAAAAAATGCAACATTTATAATGAAGTAAAACTAAGAAAAGCCAAAAGGCTTCACGTATCAGAAGCTGACTTCTGAAAATCACTGTTATGTCTGCTCTTCCTCAGTCACAATTCTCCACAATGGCGATTATAGTTTATGAACTATATTGCATATTAGCATATGACTGCTAAGCCAGCTTCCCTGTGTCTTACCATGACTGATAAATTACACAACCCAAACTCACAAAATAATGAAGCCAATTCTAGGAATGGGAACGATGTCATACTGAAGCCAGGTGAATCCAATCCGTTAAACTTGCTTTCCAGTTTTCTGCATTATTCATTTCAGTGTTTCTCATAATTCCCATCCTTCCTTCCAACTCCCAGAGAATGAGTGAATTCCCTCTCTGAGTCAGTACCAAAGCCTTCACGTTCATCTTTGTCCAGGCCCCTGACTTTTTTTCTTTTTCACTAAGTCTAATGATTCTCCTTAGGTGGGAGGAAGTGTGATATATGCCAGGACAGATATGGGTCATGTCAAAGTTAAATGGAGCTGTCCATCTGGCTGTAATGAGCAGGGATTACATCAGATCTTTTCGGTAACCGCAGGGTAATTATGGGTAAAGGAAAGAAGCTCGAGCTCAAAAGGAAACCCAGATGTGAACTTGTACCGTTGTAAAGTGTGCGTTCCTTAAATATCTGAAATGATTGTTGGAGCAGGGATGTTTTGTTTTTTTTTGTTTTTTTTTTTTTACGTAATCAAGAACCTAGATAGGGAGGGATTTGATATACTCTGACATTTTAATAGCCTGACAAATGGAAGATGTGTGCATTACTATATAATTAAAACAGAAGCAATTTGATTTAATGTCGCATAATGACAATCAGTTCAATGCAGATTATAACTACTTGTTATTTACTTGACTTCTGAGCCTTGTACTTTTGGGTTTGAGTGCCCCCCCCCCATGAGGATTTTTGTCCCCTTCTTACTGTGGAAAGTGAGCACACGTCACATATAAATTTAATTTGACATGCGCTTGGCAGCCTGAGCTCATGATCCAGCTGACCCCAATCATACAACAAGAGATTCAGGCAGCAAGAGAGAGGAGAGGCCGAGAGGGATAAAGGAGAGGATGAAAGGAAGAGAGAGTGAGAAGAAATACAGAAAAGAAGCACTTAACTCTCGCACTAATGGCCTGTAGTGAGTGCAAGGGATCCAAACTGATAGAAGATGGATGAATGTAGCCTGTTAATAATGTAAGATGTTTTTTTTGTTTTTTTTTTTTGTTTTTTTTTTAAATTCAGGTTTTTCTGCAGAGTAAGCGCTAGAAAGCAGAATGAAACATAACTTTCTGCTGTCATTGACAAAGGTCATTCTGGATTGAAATACAAAAATATAGAGAAACACTGAAAATACTCACATTTAAGATGCTGGGACCAGCAATTTCTGGCTTTTTCTTTCTGGAAAAGTTGTTAGAGGTGAAGTTTTTGATGGCTGACTAAATAAGGAATTGATAATTGGTCTGATTATATAAAATGATGAGTGTTCTTCTCATTCTACGAAATTCTGTCATGCCAATTAAAAATTCTTTGCTACCCCCCCCCCAGCAAATGGAAAAGAAGCCAAATCAGTGATTAAAACATACACTTTAATTGACTTCTTTTATGCTATGTTCCAATATTAAGATTGATTATAATCCCGATACACGGTGGCATGGTGGTGGTTAGCACTGTCGCCTCACAGAAATAAGGTTCCAGGTTTGAATCCTGTTCTACCCCAAGGCCTTTCTGTGTGAAGTTTGCATGGTCTCCCCTGTGTCTGTGTAGATCAGAGATGAGAAATGAATGTTGTCAGTAACGTTTTTAGATAAGAAAATCTTAGAGACATATTTTTCCTTCTGGCTCATTATTAATTTGAAGACCTCAGTATATGATACACAAAATAAAAATCTAATTATCTCTCATATTTTCCTCTTCTCGTCTTCCTCTTTTGCCACTCCTCCTCTGCCCACCCCCAATTCTTCAGATGAAGCACGCTCGAAAAAGTGCGGTATCTTGGTCCACTGCCTGGCTGGGATCAGCCGCTCAGTGACCGTCACGGTGGCCTACCTGATGCAGAAGCTCAACCTGTCGCTCAACGACGCCTACGATTTTGTTAAGCGGAAAAAATCGAACATTTCCCCCAACTTCAACTTCATGGGCCAGCTCCTGGACTTTGAGCGGACGCTGGGCCTCAACAGCCCTTGCGACAACCACACGTCCTCGCCGACACATGACCAGCTCTTCTTCACCACGCCTACCAATCACAATGTCTTTCAACTGGACACCCTGGAGTCCACATGAAAATCAGTGCAGGAACTGTCCCCTTTTTTTCAGGAGGTGAGGGGGAAGCAGTCAAAGTGGTCTTGTTACCATGGTAACAGGTAGCTGCTCTTGGGGAGAGCAGCCAGGTTCAATGAATGTTTTAGCCTCCCGAGGCTCGTTGTGTGAGAGCCTTGCCATGGAGCAGCGTTGAAGGGACAGTTGAGGTCACATTTGGCAAAGGGGAAGGGGAGTGTTTTTTTTTTTTGTTTTTGTTTTTTTTAACCCAGAGGAACTGAGAACGGAAGTGGGTTTGCGATGGCCTCCTCCTCTGAGTTGATTGAAATCGAGGGAGGAAGAGCCTTGATCGCTTGTAACTAAGACGAGATGAGGAAACTCAACTGACTGAGAAACTGAGTGAAGGTCACAGCAGGACCGACAGCTTCATACAAAGATGGAAACGCAGAAAAAGCACTCGATTTATGAGACAGCATCCTCTCTGTCTCTCTGCCTCAGCTCTTCAGCTGAGCTGACTGGTGCCAAGTGGAAATCTGACTCTACTGAATGTAGAGTTTTTAAAAACCAAGGAATTTAACATACACACACGCACATATACACACACATACACACAGTATGTATGTTTTTACTGTATGTATGTTAACGTACATAGCAGAAAATGTTTGGGGAGTCCTTAACAAAATCAGTATGTCTATATGCATTTTTATGTATTTTTGTGTACATTTATGCACAGATCTATACCTTATATAAATATATACACATAGAAATCTTAAATCTTATCTTTGTCCAAGAACAAAGTAATCCAATCTGATAATGGCTTAAGAGATTGTAAAACTAAAGCAGGGGTGTGGGCGTGGCGATGCAAACAAAGGAGAAGGTTGTTGTGGTATTCCTAGTTGTATTTTTTTTTGTTTGTTTGTTTGTTTTTTAGGTTTCTAACGGCCTTGTTTTGTTTTAGGTTTGTAATGACCTAATGCAGTTTGCACAGTGGTGTAGCCATTGACTTGTTGGCACTTGGAGCCAGTGCTGGAAGCAGGCAGATAATGAGACATTCAGAGAAGGGGAGGGGAGAGAGAGGAGAGGCCAGTCCCAGGCTGCGACGAGTCCCGACAGCTGCACGGTGCAGGGGGAGCAAACGACAAGTTCAGGGTTAGGGCTGGGTTAGAGACCGACAGTGGATAAGACTCGGACATGGAGCTACGAGTTGTTACTTGAAATGTGGTTGGGAATGGGTGATGATTTGACATTTGGCCAACCGTTTTCAAGTTCAAGTTCCTGTTTTCTACTTCCTTCCCCTCATGACTTTTCATCCAGTTGCCTAACAAGAAGTACCACTTGTTTCCACTAGCTTTGATTACTTCAGTCATTCATTTTGTTTCAGTTAAAAACTAAACTCTTAACTTCCTCAGTTATTGTGTCACAGTATATTGTCTTACTAGTTTGTTTTGCCAAACTGGTTTCTAGCAGCTCAGACTTTTGTTTTCTGAGGCAGAGACTTGAATGAGAGGTTTGGCCTTGGAGATATTGAGGTGGGGTTAACATTTCTGAGCAACTTTTTTGGCAGCTTATTTTAGCAATCTCGGGCAAAGAAGTGTCTCAGCTCTTTTGTACAACCTACACTGCGAACTTCTTTATGCCCAAGAGGAAGGTGTTCCGTTTGTTGACCTATCTTAGGTTTTTTTCTACAGCGATTTGCCAAAAAGGGACTCTAGGACTGGGATTGTAACTCGGTCTTCATGTTGGGATTATAGTGTTGTGGATTGGGACTGGCCTCAGCTACAGACTGCACTTAACTATTTCAGAAGCTTCATGTCCCTTAACTGCATTGGAGAAAACTGAAAGAAAGATCTTTCTGCAAAGGGATCAACCATTTTGTTGATGAAAATTTTGTCTCAGTTGATTCACCCTCAAGCCTTGGGTATATTATATGAGAGATATATTAAACAAATATAGATATATATATATATATATTATAGAGCTATTATAGTAATCAGAATATTATTTTGTGTACCTGAGCATGATGTGCTACTGTAAGCTCTCTAACAGCAGATGTAACCACAGGTTGGACGTTGCTTTACAAAGTGGGAAGATGAACGATGAGGACCGTTTTTTTAAATTGCTGTTGCTGCTGAACACAGCGAGCACAGCATGTGATCAAGGAGTTCTCTGAGACCCTGTCCACATCATCATTAGCACTTACACTACATGTTAAACACAATTTGAAATGTGCAAAAAGAAAGAAAGGGGAGAATCCTGCACCAACTTATAATAAAACTCTTAAATTATGTTGAAATTATGTGCAAAATTTGTCATTCCGATGTGGAAAAACCCTGCGGCACTTAGGCTTAGCAAGATCTGTAGGCACACTGGGCCTCGTGCAAGAGTATCTATGTGAGAAGTTATTTTAAATTACTGGCACAATAAGGAAAATAAAAATAAAAAATAAAATTTTAGAAAAACAGTTTGCGTGAGCAGTTTTTGCACGAGGCCCAGGTTGACAACAAACTACAGAAATTTTGTTTTAAACCTTAGATGTGGACAGGGTCAAAACAGAAACCAAGAACTGGGTGTCAGATGGGACAGCAGTTGAATCAGAAAAAGGGTTGGTTTTAGCTGGCCTTATATAATCTTTCTAACGTGTTTCTAATGCTGACTGTTCAATACTCTTTGTATCTCACTTTGGGGGAAAAAAAACATTGTGTAAAAATATTGAAATGTTTGTTATCTGTTATTTGAATCATAACATGGTAATGCTACACAAGTGAGCTGTCTTTTTACCATAACGGGTCACACGAGGTCCTCTTTGTTACTCTGCAATATATCAAAACACCTTTTTTGCAGTATTTTGTAGATCCAAGACCTCAAAATTTTTAAATTCTTGTTCTTTTGTACTATATTCTATACGGTTATACAAGATCCAGCTCAATTATGGCTTGTGGACTGAAGTAACATTTCACCTGGGGTGTCCAAAATGTAGGGCCAGTGTCCCCAATACCAACCTAATAGAGGGCCTCACACACACACACACACACACACACACACATATACGCGTCTTCACACAGCCTACGGTTCAGCATGCCAGTATATTTCAGATTACACCCGCCCGGCTTAAATAATTACAAGATCTTTTTCCATCTCTTTTTGATATAATGTGCTCTATGCTATTCCTGTGGCCTTTCAATATTTTCATATATATCAAAGTATATATATGTTATGAATTTATATGCAAGTGTTCCTCTCCTATTATAGCATCAGAGATGAAAATAAGACCATGCTTGAATGGACTTTCATGGTCTTGAGTCGTATCCCACATAACTATAAGAATAATGTTGATTACTTGATCACTTGCACCCTAGGATTGAAATATATTTCAGTACGGAGCTTTTCTATTTAAAAAGAATATGGTTGATTTAAAGCTGCTTTCTCGTGTTTTTGTGTCTTTGTAACAATGAAAGAGAAATCAAGTCTTTTTCTCTGTTTGTAAATTTACCAGATCACGGGAACAGCTGTTTCTGTGTCCTTGAACTTGTAGCTACATCTTGGTAAGAATGTGTTTGCGAGGGAAAGACATGAATGAGCGAGAGGAGAGGAGAGGGGGCAGCGTAAAATACAAAGTGAAAGAAAAAGTGAATGATTTTAAAAATGTTACCTCAGTGAGGAAATTTTCAGGGATTTTTTTGACAATGCATCTTGCATCGTGTTACAGCTTCAAACAGACACGTTGAATAGCTGTTTTGTATTGTGCTGTACAAAGTTTTTAAAAAAAAAAAAAAGATGCAATCTGTCTGTGTATAAAAACGGGCCATGTTAACTAGGGCAGTTTCACCTTTCTGTCTACTGAAGGAAACACGATTGACCCTATGTATTGTACAGTATGTGGAAACAACACAAGACATGTTTATACCGCAAATAAATATTGAAATATTTTTTTCTTTAATACCTGTTTTCTTTTTATTCCTTACCACACAATCATTTGAAGTGCCAATTCCTTCACAGGACACAGGAAAAGCAGAAAAGTATACTTTGCGTCACAAAAATATGTTTCTGTAGACCTTCCTCTAATACTTTTCTTATTCCTGTGAAAAATTTCAGTTTAAATTCAATTGACAGAGAAATGGGGAAACAAAGCTCTTTGGTCAATTGGTCACAGCTGCTTCACATACAGCTGGTGTGAGTCATTGGTTTATTTAAGGGGTCAAGATGATATGGGAAAATGGTGCAAGAGCTATCCTGAACAATTTGGGCAATATTAAAGGAGTAGTTCAACATATCTGCCTGTTGATTTTGAAGCTATCTCTTTTTAGCTGAACAAACCACAGGGACTGGAGGGACAGAGAAACTGGGGCCTGTTTCCAGACTTTATGCTAACGTAAGATAGGTGACTTTTGACTGTAGTGTTACATTAAATACACAGACGTGCCACTCCATCAAACAATAAAACTAATTTCCAATACGTTTTAATTTCAGTTCCAATATCCATTTTCCACTGTTAGTAATCTCCAAAGTCACAATTATTTGTTTCTTGACATCCCTCTATTTAATGTTTTAGTTGATACTATTTATTGAGACTAAACAGGGATGGTTAAAGTAAAGGCTAACATTTTCTGTTTGAGACTTGATGACTTCCAAAACCTGAATGAAAACTTCGAACACTGTAGCAGCTTGTTTTTCTCGACTTTAGGTTTTGCTTTGCTTAAGACTTCCACTGACCTTCCTCCACAATCACTCACTCACAGGTTATGTTGTGTTTCATCTTTGCTGTGGTTTTGAAGGTTTTGAAGAGCTACATAGTGCTTAAACTGAAACTCTGCCTCTTTCCTTCTCATGTACCACTTTGTGTTTGTGTGCAGTAACGAAGGTACATGTTTGTGTTTACATAAAAGTCCTGCCTAATCTGCCCTGATCACAGTCTAACCTTGTTTATGGTACAGTATATGATACCATATACACTTGCAAGTGTATGGAATTGTTTACAGTACATGAAAAACATTATGGGAAATACACTTACTTGTCTTCTGGCTAAGAGTTAGAAAACTGGGTTTCATGTCTATACCACAAATATGAAGCTGCAACCAGTTAACTTTTAGCACAAAGACTGAAAACGGTAAAGTTGTTATAGCTCGGTTGTGTTCAAAGGTAAGAACATTTCCTTATCAGCACCTTGAAAGTTCACTCATAAGTACATCTTGTTTCATTTATACAAAAAAAAAAACAAAGTGTAAAAAAAAAATAAAACAAAAACAAGTCATTGTTTTATAGAGTTATGTTTTCCACTGGTTGCTTGACTGCTGCTCCTGGTGAAGAATTAGTCTGGCACATTATCCTCTGAATTATCAATTCATGCCTGGACTGAATAATCAAAAAGATAAAACATGTTAATTAGTGAGCTGTAAAGGTGCTGGTAGGCAGGGTTTAATATCCGTGGACAGAGCCAGAGCAGTTTCTCTGTTTCCATCAGTTGTGCAGCACTAAGCTGCTTCTCATGTCAGCTCTATAGTGACTGTACATATATAAAAGCTGTATTGATCCTCTCATCTAACTTACAATAAGCATCTTTTCCTAAGAAATACACTGGTTCACTTGTGTGTCCATTAAATGTGATCCTACATAACCTTTCCTTTCTTTTCTATCTTCTAATTTAATGGGTAATAATGGCACATCAAGTATGCACATGAAAGATGACAGCGAGGGGTGGGGGGGAGGGAGAGAGAGACAATCATCAACGTGAGGAAGCGAGAAGGAGGGCTGGTGAAAAAAAGGGCGTCTTGAAGACAGCGCTGAGCTGAGCTGAGCTGAGGTGTCTATAAATATCTCTTCGATTCCTCCACTGTTGTCCTCACTTGTCTTCTCTCCTTCTACAGAGGCTCTCCTTCATTTTTGCTTCAACTTCCTCTGCTGTTACACACCATCAAGTGAACCATTCCCCTCATGGTAATTCAGACAGGATATTACAGTGAGGTGAAATAACGGAAATTAAGGCTCCATCCTGTTTGAAGAGCAGGGGGACATGATGATTGACACCGCTGACTGATTACTTTCTGGTTTCCTGGCAACGTGATGACAGTGTGTCCCACATGCCTATCATCATCATCCTGGTGCTACATGTAACAGGAAATGTTTCCCATGGTAATTTAAAGTAATTAAAGCTGAGGGTTTATCAAGAACAGGTGCAGTTAAAGAAATTAATCGACAATACACTGTGCCATTTCCTGTTTTGTGTTTTCTACTTTAGAGCGTCTGTGGGTTTGAAGAGCTGAAAACAATGAGATACTTCACCGTGGTGAAGTGCTGCTAGTGTGCAGAAAAATACACATTTGTTCATATGTTCGTATGTCATTTTGGCTTAACAAGTTTTGGAGGAGGCTTGGGTTGTGAAAACCTACAGGCACCAATCCTCTCCCATGGAAATAAGTAGGGCTGCAACTCACTAATATTTTTTATTATCAGTAATAATCAGTAATCTACAAATTCTTTTCTCAAGTGATTCATTGTTTTGTCTAAATTTTAAATAAAATAAATGATTTACGTATAATTACCCACAGTCAATGGAGCTGTTGAATGCAAAGATATTTCATTTCGGAAATAACACAAATAAACAAACAAGTTTCTTTAGCAAATGTTCAGACAACACAAGTGATTAATCCATTATAAAATAATTGCTATTTAATTGTTTTGTTGACCAGCTAATAAATGAATCAACTAATCACTGAAGCCAATGAAATTATGTTTATACGGTGTAAAACAGCTCTGTAACAGCAAATATGTTTAAAGGAAACATTGTCAGCCAGGTTATGTTTTGTATGCTCATATTGAATAAATATTCTCACAGAAAGTCATTAATGGTTGAAATTAAGAAAAATGTAGCACCGAGTCACTGGTCAGCTCTTAAAGAGCAGCTTCTCCTGGGGAGTAACTACAACTACATACACGACCAAAGTATAAAGTTGAAAAAAATCTGATACTGAGAAAGCATCATATTTTGACAAGGATGAAGAATAAATACAATTTTTAAAAAGTCTGCATCTCTGGTTTTCTTGGTTATGTTCCTATGTTTGTTAGTTGCCTATCACAAGTCCAACCATGTTACAAAAATGTGTTGCTAAATCACTGCAGTCATCTTCTAATGATGCATGTTTGGGTCTTGATTTTAGGGACCCCTTAGAACTTAAGCTCCAACATTTTCTGCCATACTGCTACTGTTCCTTAACAATTTAATAACTCTATTGTACACACCCATTGCAGAGAAGGTAACACTGCTGCTGCACAAATGCAGTGTCAGTGCATTTGAGCTACTTCACTACACAGAGGGAAAATGGGCCAAAGTGTTTTAAATAAATAAAAAGTGTTGGCAGCAGAAAAGCAATACTCATCTTATCACTCAATCCTGGTAGTGATTTTAAGAAGCGCTGTCACACTATTCAACCAGGGTAGAAGTTTTAAAATGACACTGTGTAAGTTTGTTGGTAGTGAAATTGCATGAGCAGAACTTTGGCTGTTTAGGAATGTGGATGAGTTTCATAAAGTTGTGCCAGACATGGTGCCAGAGTGAAATGAAGGGTTGCAGCAGAAAGATATCTGAGCTCAATGTGAGAAACTACAGGTGCCAACGTGCCCTGGAGAAAGTATGTGTTGCTCGTGAAGAAAGTGTCTGTTTCTGTGTGTGTGTGTGCGTGTGTATTTGTGCCATTTTCTGATCTTAAAAACTATGAAATATTCCTACTCTAATCTAGTTGTCTGCATCAAAACAATGACTTTCATCAATGTACAGTGCTGCCATGTTGACCCCTCTGAATACAGCACCATGACCATGCTTCCATCTCTTTTTAATGAGATTCTGATGCTGTTGTCTGATTGACTGAAAGAACTGATTTTTTTTTTTTTTATAAATTCAGTCAAGATATACAGTTGACAAATCTTACAAAAAGCTCCATTGTTGCTGGCTCTTTTAATAGGTTCAAATAAGCACAGTAAATAACTGCTATGGCTGCTGCTTCTGCAGTACTTAAACGAGCACTGTCCTCCCACTGTGAGTGGTACTGTACTGATGCACTGTACTCTCTCAGCTCTCTTTCACAGTTATATAAAGAACCAATGCAGCACCCTCTCTCTCTCTTTCTCTCTCTCTCTCTCTACCAACACGCCATGTTCAGGAGGATAATGAGAGGGGATGTGGGAGGGAGCGGAAGTGGAGGGAAGGAGGATGAGAGGAGTGAGGGAGCAGAACGAGGGAGAGATGTACATGTTTCATCATGTTGAGGCCCACATACCTGTAAAATGGAAACTTCAAAAATGACAAGGAAGCAGAGCAGATTTACCAAGTAGAGGCAGACACATGTTTTCAGCTGAAATACTCATTTAACATTACAAAAGAGTCTTCTTTTAATCTAGTTCAAATACAGTGCATTTTCTTTCCATCTAATATGTAGAATGACAAATTACGGTAATGTGCCTTTTACCAAGCGATGGGTAAAACAAGGTCAGTCAGCTCAAAAACACACCGACTGGTGCTGTAAATGCAAAGCTCACAATGTTTACAACTCATTGTGGGAGTACCTGCATGTCTTAGCTGTGTGCAGCTTTATTGAAGCCGAGTCTAGTTAAACACCGGCATCAAAATCCTGATTCTTTTAGACTATGAGCCCAGCCTCTGTATGTACCGCATTCATTTAGAGCCACGTTTGCCAGTGCGAATGTTTGACTTTGATCCTGTTCTTGGTGAACAAACATATTCAGCCCTGTTCTTATCTCTTTTTGCCCCCTGTGACATTACCTAAGAGGCATCTGTATTTGTTTAATTCTCATACTGCAGGATTTCTGATGTGTTTTGTGGTCAGAAAGATACTTTTTATGATCCACAGCTATTTGACTGCACTGTTGCTTTTCTCAGTGATTACAACCACATGTTCCTTACATTTGCCATCTTCCAAAATGTTTAGTCAAAAGACACCGTCATGTGAGTTACTGCACTGGACTGTTTTTTAGTCATTTAACATTGAAAGGTTCCCTTTAGTTCCTCTTTAGTTTTAAATATAATTAATTATAAATCATGTCTTGTTTATTGAAGTTTTCCACATTGGCGGTAGTAAAAAGTCTGGTGCACATTGCAATAAGGATGAAGTGATGATGGCCATCCCTTCCTTACAGATTCATTTCATCCACTGTTTTTCTTCCTTTCTTATTTTTAATTTCCCTTTATCCATTTCGGGTTTCACCTTTTAGCTCCACGGGTTCTTCCTCTCATTATCTCTTGATTCTCTTCTTTATTCTGTCCTTTGTGGTATCCTCTACTCTCTTCTGTCCTTTTCCACTTCCTTTGCTTCATTTCGATACTGTAAAGGATAATATGTGTACTGGTGGTAATTTTGGAAGTTAGTTCTCCATTAAGAAGACTGATAGAAACCTATAATAGCTACCATGTAGCAGGTGTGACTTCTCTCATATGCTACATTGTCCTGATCCTGGACCTGATATGAGTCAGAGCTTATGTGAACTAATAAACAGACATTTTTTGCAGTTCTTCTGTGGCTGCAGTTGAGGAATTATATTAATAAACCCTTAAACCTTGCTGTTATTGCTCAAGTTTAATGATTCTTGAATAAAATACTTGGCTTTTAGTTAAGCTAACTTAATTAACCTTAGCATTAATTTGGCATGTACAATAAATGTGCCATCTAGCCTGCTAATTAATCCTTGATAGCTTATTCCATCTCTGGTGCACAGGTGGCATTTGCATTGTGTTTGGGAATTACTGATATTACTGTTGTGACTTAACATTTAACAAGCAGAAACATTAAATAAAACATGCTGCAAACTGAGGAACACAACAGCTGGAAAAGCACATGAAAAATCCTGCAAATGCTACATCACACTTGCTGCAGTTGTAGTTTTTTTTTATGCTAGGATACATTTAGTTATTTGAAGTCATTTTATATCTCATTTATAGAGCTCTAAACACAGTACAATAACAAAACACTCTGCAGAACACCAGCACACAGGTATTTCTTCATTCATGTTTCATTAGGTTTCATTATATTATAAATTTTGTCATTATTTTTAAAAGTATTTTCACATCCTTACTTTTGAACAGTAGCATTTCTATGACCATGGCGTGACTCAGTGGGGGTTGAGTCATTAACAACAGCGGCCATAACGTTTAAAAGATTGCGACCCCTGTCACAATCGTGGCTTTTTTAGGCCTGTCTCTTGCAGTCCTCCAACCAGCCACCAGATGCCCCTGGACTTTCCCTCCATTCCCAGTCACCTGACCATCCCCACCCACTTACACACCTGCTCCCAGTTTCCTCATCAGTTCTCTCAGTACTGACACCACCTGGTTCGACCCGCTCCCAGCCAGACTGTGAACAGTGTGTCTCCCTTTGTGCTCTTCATGATTTGGAGTCTTGTTCTTTCTTCTTTGGCAGTTACCTGTTGCCTCTTCCCTCCCTGTCTGCATGTGGGTGCGCTCGTCAACATTTGTTCAGTTGCAGTTATTCTGCTCCACATGTCTGCACCTACTTGAGTGTCTGCATTTGTGTCCTCCCAGCCTGTGGTCCATAAACTGGATGTGACACGGGTGAGTCTGGTATCGGTTCAACTTACATTTTATGATGATATTCTTGATGTGGCATTAACTCAAAATAATAAGAGGCATCCGGGCTCCCCTGCCAGTTCTGTTGAAACCCTAAGCACCCCACATGTGGTATGAACCCATTAAATAATGAGTGATTAGACATGCTCTCTACTCTGGCATTCATGAATTTTGAATGACATGCTGCGTGTGCTCCCCAGAGTGGGATTAGCAGACCATTGACTCATTTAAATTGCCTGATAGTTTCTCATCTCAGTGGTCCTGCAAGACAAACGGTTATATTATAAATGACTGGTGGATGTAGGGAGGCACCAACTACTTACAGGAATGAACAAGTCAAATGAAAGCAGCATTTTTATGCAAGTCAAATATCAGGCCACAAATTAAATGTTTTTTTCTTTTTCTTTTTTTTTTTTTGGTCTCTATATTTGAATGACAATTCAATCTGCAATTTGGTAATGTAGTTTCAAAATGCAATTTGCAGTTGACAATTCTTATGCAAAGTGGCACTTCAGTAGTTTGAATTAATTTAATTAAATGAATGTTGAATAGATTGCATTTCATATTTCCTTTTTTTTTTCTCTTTTTATTTAAATGTGCCCTCAGTCTATTGCATTTACAACAGCTTGTTGATGCTCACATAAGAAGTTGGGTTCAGGTATAGCAATGCTGCCAATTTCCAGTCTGTGGGGTCTCAGTTATGGTATGCGGAAAACCGTATTATTAGGTGTAATCAGAGGATAGATTTACTCTTCATCTTCTCACCTCATCCTCTTCTTCTGCGCTATGTTGTGCTTGCGTCGTGGTTTATCTTGCTTTAATCTCACTCGTAGTCGGCTTTAATTTTGACTTTTTAAAGCAGGCATAATGTTTTATAAAAAACCAAAGCTGGATGATTTGTGGCCAGAGCTTGTTTAGGTATTTTGATGGCAAAACCTTATTACCTTATTTATTACCTTTGGATAATATTTTCCAAAAGGATTGCATGATGTCTTAAATATGCTTTTCATACATGAAATTGCTATTTACCAAAAGTGTCTTATTTACAATCTTTAAAGAAGCTGAGCTGTTCATCTACTGCTTCTTTGTTGCTGTTTGAGCACCAGCACATCCTCTTCCTATCTGTATGTTGTGTTACAATCCGACATTCATCCTTTGCCCTGGGTATGTTTTAATTTTCTTAGAGTTACACGAGCTTTAATAAATATTCACACTTTCTGC
Organism: Mastacembelus armatus; assembly: GCF_900324485.2. Lineage (NCBI taxonomy): Eukaryota > Metazoa > Chordata > Actinopteri > Synbranchiformes > Mastacembelidae > Mastacembelus > Mastacembelus armatus. The sequence continues at coordinate 9,927,129 of NC_046637.1, forward strand.
AAGTGAAGAGTTTCTGATTGTCTTGCTGTTATCTTATTTTAACTTCTCTCACTTTTTTTTTGAAATGGCTACACACTCCAGCTGCAGCATGAAATCTGTGAGGACATTCAGTCCCCTGGTTATATGAGGCAGAGAGATGAGGAAGTGGAGATAAAAATAATTTTTCGGCCCGATCCATCTGATAACAGTTCTCCTTTACTGTCACCATGGTAACCAGGAACAGGAAGGAAGTGAAATAGTTGCAGAGCTCAGCAGGAACGACTGAAAAGAAACCAGAATAAGTGATTGCAGATTGTAGATCCTCTATGTGTATGCTTGTGGTATATTAAGATCTGCCTCAGGCAAACCCAGACATGGGCCCTCCCCTGTGCTTTATCCTCACACCTACTGTAACTGAGAATGATATTGGTATGAAGGGAATAGCTGGTAGGTGTGGTTGCAGGCATTTAGCTTGGATTTTCCTACTCTTCCTACTTTGGGTGGTTTTTCGGAAAAACCAGGTTATAAAAATGAACATAATTCTTATCAGTGAAAAGACTATGAAAAATACATATTATACATGATGTGTAGTTTTTCAATATGTTTTTCTTACGACCTGTTTCTACATTGTTTTTTTGTTTTTGTTTTTTTTACTGCTAACTACACTAACATGTTGCCGCTTCTGTGTTTTCCACTGTTTTAGCTCCTTTTGCCCCTAAGGAAGGCACCAGTGTTCAAGCTTTGACTCATTCTGCTTCCTGATAGACTCTGCTGGTTGAACTCCTGCCACATTACGGATTCACAACTCTGTCTTCCTTAACGACAAATGTGTTTTTTTTTTTGTCATGCCATCACAGTGGTATACTTTGTGAAACTGCACTAGTGGTGCAGTGGTTAGCACTTTTCCCATCATAGTAAGAAGGTTCTAAATTCAAACCTGGGCCAAACAGCCAGCCTTTCTTTCTAGTGTTTGAATGTTCTTTCAGTTTCTGTGTGAAAAGCACATCGAGAGTCACTGTGAGTCAAATTCCAGCCCTGTGATAGACCAGCAACCTGTCCAGGGTGTACCCTGCCTTTGGTCCAACGTTGGCTGGCTTTGACTCCCCATGACCCTCTAAGCAGTGTCTATAATGGATGGATAGATGGAACTGCAGTAGTAACCAAGTGATAAGTTGATATGTATATTATCAAAACATGGCCATATATTTCTGGGTCCTCTTAGCTGTAGGCATCAATTCAATTCAATTAAAAAAACTTTATTTATCCCCAGGGGGCAATTTAAGGCACGCAGAGTACTGCAGAAGACATAAGCTATAAACATTTGTACATCTAGAATCTAGATGTTTAGATGGAGTGAGATGGCCAGCATCGGTGCAAATAACATAAATAAAAACTGTTGTGATGATGATAAATGCAATTAGTCCATTAGTGCAAACAACTACATGTAGATCACTGTATAAAGTGACTGTGCATAAAAATTGACTGTATAAATAGCTTATGCAGCAAATCAAAGAAAATGGAGAAAGAAAGAAGATAAAAAGATCCTGTTAAAAAAAAGTGTGCATATATTAATAAATTAAACTTAAAGTGACAATATTATTGTGCAGTACGTAAACATTGGTATATAGCAGCAGCAGCAGCATTATAGACACAGACATCAAGCAATTACCCACTTTGCCTAATGGTAAAGTCCGTCCCTCCTGTCAAAGCTACAGCATGCAGAAAGTCTGCTCTTACTGGGTCTTCCTTATTAGTGCAGTAGCATGTTGTGGTAGAAGTGGTGTGCTCTTATCATCGTGCTCTGACCCCATTAGATTATCTGTCTGCTTGCATAATCAGCCTCTGCAAACTCAGACTGACCTAAACTGCACTGTACTGAACCCAAATCATCTGAACTGAGACTAATCACACCAAGATGTGTCTTGATTATAGAAGTGGTCAGCAGGGTCATTCAGTCAGCTCATTTACAGTTAACATGCAAGCTGCTGAAGTGCGCTCTGAGAAAGACAAATCTCCTTTCATTCATGTGACTGTGGAGATTCTGTATCAGAAGATGTACTTTGATCTCACTGTGGACAAGGCAGAAGATGAATTTCAGAGATCAATATTGTAGCATAAAATGCAGCATGATGGCTTGGTGAGGAGTACGCACCACAGCAAGACGCTTCCTGGTTTAAAACCCAGCAATGGCCTTTCTGTGTGGAGTTTGCATGTTCTCCCAGTGCTTGCGTGGGTTTTCTCCCACAGTCCAAAAACATTTATGTCAGGTCGATTTGATTATTCTAAATTGCCCTTAGGAGTGAGTGAGTGTGAGTGTGTGAGGTTGTTTGTCTCTATGTGGCCCTGTGATGGACTGGTGACCTGTCCAGGGTGTACCCCTGCCTTTCACATAAAGAGGGCTGGGATAGACTCCAGCAGATCCCTGTGAGCCTAAATCGGAATAAGCGGGTATAGATAATGAATGGAATATTGTAGCATAAACTATATTATAAAACTAAAACTGTAGACCATTCATACTAGAAGCATTTTTTAAAAATTACCATTTAAGTTAGAGAAATAAGTCATATGATGTAGGAAGTAGCTGATGACAACTGTATTAAATCTGTGTGACAGATGAAGTAACCACAGATGCACCAACACGTCACCGACTTCATTACTTGAGCCCCATGAATTAAAGCAGATTTTGTGCCTGCAGCTAAAGAGAGCTGGGCACATAGGCACGTGCCTGACTTTGCCCAAGAGAGATGAAGGCAGCAGTATATAATCCTGATCATTTGGCCAGTTGATCAGGCTGGGAACATGCCAATGTAAACATAGAATTTTGTTTTTTTTTTACAATGAAGGACCAACTATTAGATTTTTAGGTAAAAGAAACAGCATGGTCACCAGTAAGCTACACTGTGACATGTTTCTTCTTCACTTAATTAACAAGCTAAAAAGGACACAAACTGATGAAGTGTAGCTCAGCTTTTCAAAATATGGTCAGTGTCATAAATGTCTGTTACCTTGCAACGAGATGTTAATGTTTTCTCACACTTGACACTTGAATTATGGTTTTAACAGTTTGAAGTGCATGTGGAATGAAGTTACAGACATAAAACTGTTTCATTCTCGCTCACTTCTTGTACTATCTGAAGCCTTGAGCTGCACTGATAATTACATAGCTACATAATATGACTCCTAATTATTCAGACATTATATTTTCAATAGTTATATTTTCCAGATTTTATTTCATGCTTGTTTAAAAAAAAATGTGACAGTCTTTCCTATGACAGAAACCTTTATCTCTACTTTCGTGTGAAATCCCCTCTGCAAATGTGAGTAAAACCTTGTTTCAACCCACTGTCATTCAGATACCTTTAGATGGTGTGTGTGTATATGTGTGTGCGTGCGTGCCTAGTAACCACAGCTCAGAGTAACGAACACACTGACACTGAGGCTGACCCTGAGCTCTGTCCTTCAGAAAGACCCACTGAAGGCTGTTCATTCCTAGTGCTGTTTTTAAAATAGCAGCTCTGATGAAAAGAAAGAAACATAGTATTGCGTAACCATCGCTCTCTCAGCTCTACTTGCCAAAAACGTCATACAATATGTAGATGGCTGATAGACAGAAACACAACCAAGGGCACTCACTGGTCTACAAGCCACATGTGGATTTCTATGTGTTTTGCTGAAACTCCTGTAGTGGACATGCAAATCTCAATATGACAAGCCTGTGCAAATGGAGATAATAATTTAAAGGGGCCCTCCACAAATTTCTTTTGTAAAAGTTTGCTTGTACTGCTCATCCTGTGAAAGTCATTTGAATGGGGCAAGTGATACTGCAGGGTTGTCAGGGCCCTGAGGTCGTCAAATATGTGTAAACAGAGTACTTGTAACCTGAACGCTGTGCTTATTATGCTTGCCTCACAGTGATCAAAGCCAAGGACAGAAAAATTGCCAGATTTACTACATGTGCTACAAATCTGTATTGACATAACTCAGTAACAGTAGGACTTAACTGCAGGGATCCGAGACATAGACATATAGGGTGTTTCCCAATTCCCTTCTGGGATCGTTTCTTGGTCCTCAATCGACCTGGAAACGGTCCTGGTCCACCATGATGAAGGACACCCTAGGGCTCTCGGGTGAGAAGGCTGCCTGGAGGAGCTATGACCTTGGATAAACAAGTCTATCCTTCACATATGCCTCTTACACACTGACATGCCCTTTTATTAGAAATCAGTTTGTGATTGGGCGCTTCACCTTAGGGATTGGTTTCATGTCAGTAAAAATGTGTTCCCTCTAGTCCTCTTCTTGCAGTTTCTTCTTAATTCTTATTTGGATGGGACTACGATGCAAGGAAAAGATGCACGGGAGGGAAATGTGGCTGCAATTCATGAACCTCCCCTTGCCTGATTTGAATACAGGACTATTTTCTGAACAGCCCCCATTTAAACCCCCCCCATCACATCTGCTAATCATAGATAAGCTGTGCATGTTCCCAAGCAGCCGTCACATTATCCTAAACTAATTGCAATATGGTGAATGTCAGTGGGGCTCTTGAGGACCCATGGGATTCTGGGGCCCAAGGGGGATTGTTGTCTGTTTTGCAAGGTTGACAACAAGACCCCCAAATTTATAGAGGTGCAAAACAGTTTTATAAGCAACAAGAGTGAAATTATGGGTGGGTGTCATTTTGAATTCCATTCTTGCCTTATCAGACTCTGCCTTTGTTATTTAGACTAAGCAAATGTGCACAGACTGCATGTCAAGTGCTTTTTTTTTTTTTTTTTTTTTTACTGAGGAGTACATGCGTTTTGGTATTAACAGGGATGAGAGCTCTCTTGTGGATTCAAAATAATCATGAATGTGCTTTCCACGATGTAATCTCATTATATGCTCACAGGGTGTTCTTGTTTCATTCAAACACACTTAATTGTCTCGGTGCATAATTTATCCTGTCTTTTTTTTTTTTTCCTTTTATCCAGCTAATACCTTTGTCCTCTCTTTTATTCTTTACGACTTTTTTTTTTTTTTCTTCTACTGATCTGGTGTCCCCATCTTTCTCATCACTTTCCGAGTGTCTGTTTAGGTCTGTCTCACCTCATTAGTGTCCCTTATCTGTGGGGAGAGCTAAAGACACAGCATAGAGAATCAGGATGTCAACAGGTCATTTCCTGCAGGAGATACTGGACGTTGTGTGCGTGCGTGTGCGTGCGTGTGTGTGTGTGTGTGTGTCTGTCTGTTGGAGCGATTAATGAGCTACAAATCCCCTGATTGTATTGCAGCCAGTCTCTGTGTCGGTGATGCATATTGGAGAACATGAATCTGGGCTTTACAGCACAGTAGCAGAGGTGTCTGCATCTGTGTGTGTGATTGTGCACACTTGCATACATACATGCACAGTCATTAGTTTCTATCGCCGCAGTGGGTGGAATCCCGTTAAGTAGAGGAGGTATTCCTGCATCTCTGTGTATTACTCTTGCTAAATATAGTCTGGCAGAGAAATGTTTACTGACTGTGGTGTCTTGAAATTCAGGTAAGAAAAATATGGTTCTCCATCATGACAGAATTACACAAAGAAGAAGAAACAGCATGTCATTGAAATTGTGCACAAAGTAATAGTGTTCTAATGGTGTAAGTGGTGAGTGGACACAAGTATTTGTTTTGACCTCAAGTCATGTCAGCCAACACTTTTAGCGTTTCTTTTTTTTGATGCCATACTTAAAACAGTATTCTAACCAAGTGATTTTTAATCTGGTGACAATGACCTCCAAAATTCAAAGTTCAGGGGGAAAAAATGAAGTGTTGATAAATGGCTGGGGGTTGTTAGCATTAGGTAAACTTTGTATAGCTGCCCACTGCCTTTCAAACATCTGAAACCAACACAAAGAAGCTGTAAATACAAGCTGTAAATACCTACAGAACATCAGATTTGCCATCACTTCATACATTAGAATTTTTGGTGAAAGGATGTGTGACATTATTTGTGTGTTCAGAAATTGTTTACTTTGTAAATTTCAATAACTAATAATTAGAAGAATATGCTGATAATGGAAGCTGTTTCACCCCTAACCACAAACAGCTGACCAATCATACAAACTGGGGAAACCTGCTGGTTTTTCTGCTGACACCCAAAAATGTATACAATGCATGCTGAATGATTGTGGCCTTTTTTTAAAAAAAAAAAGTGAAACCAAAGGCATTGATCTCGAGTTTCTGTCACAGAAGGGTGAGAGCTGTGGTTTTCTGCCTCTCTGTTAGCAGAAGCATGTGACAGGGTCATGTCAAATCTGCCCTTTCAATCTGTCAGCCAACACACAGACACACGTTTGACAGTGACACATGGCGTGGTCTTTGGCCTGATCTTTGGTCATTTTTTTTATCTTTTAGGTATCTGGCGTTTTCTTAGCGATCTTACAGGTGCCATTTTTGTTCATGTATGTCTTTTACTCTCAGCTCATCCTTTCTCTCTCAATTTAAAATTCAAAGCTTGAAGCTTTTTAGCAACATGAAAACTGGAAATGTAAAAATCTCCATTTTCAGAATGAATCTCAAACAATAAAAATGGATGAAAATGAAAAAAAGTTCAGCACAGTTTTGTGTTGCTGGTCTTACACTGACATATTTTATTGCTTTTTTTTTCTTCTTCAAATTAAACTTTATTTGGTTTGGTCTGAGAGTACAGTATGTCAGTTTCTTAGTATTGTAATTCTTGTTTTATTTTTTTTTTATAACAGCTTGTTTTATATGTGTTCATAGAAACTGCAACAAAAAGTGTCTCTGGAAGTGAAGTGACTCGCTGTCTGTCTTTCTGACTAATTTTCTGACTGTGGGAAAATCTTGGCCTGTCCCTGGCCCGCTGTGGCAGATTCCACCATGTGATCGGAGGTGACAGATTCCCTGCATACACACGACTCTGGTGTCCACGTCCGCTTCCTGCCCTCTCAGACACACACAACACACGTACATACTGACACCTAAACCCCAGTGTTCAATCTGCTTTCCTGTCCCTGAACTCTGAGCTAACAGCCCAGTCCAGGTCCACACAGCTGCCAACACTCAGGTTGCAGCACTCAGTCTGAAAATAGATGCAATGACCATTAACATCTAACATGTTAACCACCCAGCTTCCTGTTAAGTAATGACAGAGTCATAGGGTTACAGAGAGATATTTACACCCATTTTGGTTAAATAGAATAGTAAATACTAACAAAGGGACCAGGTAGCTTTATTTTCTTACCCCCAAAATATTTCTATTTCTATTCAAATGTGACAGTAAAACAACATACAGTCTGAGTTCTGAAACTAAAGCAGCTAAAGGGAATTCAGCCAGAAATTTCCTGCTGTGAAACACCAAAACACAGGTTAATGCCTTTCATCCTTACCTGACCTTGACGCTCGGCTGCACACCTGCTTCCAATCACCTCATCAGTCCCTCAGTGGGTTCCAGCCCTACATGTTTCACATATTGCCACAAATTGCCTGTTTTAGTATTTTCTTAAAATAAAAATTATAAAGGGGGACATAATTTGCAAAAATCATATCTCAGCTGGTTGATATATGGGGGAGAGAATGAATAATTTTTGAGTCACACTGGTCAAAGTGATTTTTTTCAGTCTGGGATTCAATGGAAAACAGGCTGTTATCTGGTGAGTAGGTGTTCATCAGGCCTATTTCTGGTTGGAGTGCCGACAGACGAGCTCAAGAGTTTCCTCTGTTGTCATCCATGCACATACACACTAACACACACAAGCAAATGCCCACACTAAGCTTGACCCACATGCACAATCATGCACACACACCCTGCTGCCAAAGCACTGATGAAGTCCTCACAATTCAACACTAAACAGGATCTTGGAGAGGGTGTGAAGTGTGACAAAACGCACAGAGCTCAGAAATTTGTCACCCTGTCACTATGGCAACGGGGGCACAGCAATAACTGGTGCGGTAAAGTGTGAGCGTGTTTATTTGTGAGAGCGTAAATACCTTTATGCATGTGCACATTTGCTTTTATGAGACACTCCATAAGACTGTCTGCAGCATCTGTTCTTTCTCACAACTGGTGTTATTTGTGCCCCACTCCGGCTGGTCCCAAAGGTGAACAAGACTGTAACCTTTAAAAACGGAGACTTCACTTTTAAGCAGACCTTGACTTTTGACCAGCAGGTTCAAAGCTTGAGTGGCTCATGTGTTTTATCCAAATGTGTCGAATTCAGACCTAGGTGACAGGACCAAACTAGGCTTTTTACGCAGTAGTAGCTGTACATAAGAACAGGGTCTCAGTACTCATAATACTCTTCACTAAGCTGGTGACCGTAGTAAATATACCTGCCAAATATCAGCGTGTTAGCATTGTCATTGTGAGCATGTTGCCATGCTGGCTTTGGCATTTAGCGCAATATACCACTGTGCCTGTTAGTCTCACTAATACTTAAGCTTGATCTCTCTCTCTCTCTCTCTCTCTCTCTCTCTCTCTCTCTCTACCATGGTCAAATCTCTCAATTACAGCATCTCATCCCACTTGTATTACACTCATTTAACTTCCATTAGCAGGATTTCAATGGATCATTTACAACTGGTCCAGAATGCAACTATCAGGCTTTTAACAAAGTGTATTAAAAGGTCTCACATTACACCTATCTCCTTATACTGGATACTCACCCCCAGCTGACCTCACAAACCCACAGACTGTAAAAACTGTAAATACTCAATATACCAGGCTGTAATATTATATTTACTGTTTAGTCTTATATTTTTATTGTTAATACCTTGTTTGTACTTTTCATTTTTTGTTGCTGCTATTTTTTTTTAATATTCCATGTCATACCCTTTGCTTCTATAATATTGTGAATTTCCCTTTGGTGGGACAAACAGGTCTTAAATCTGAAGTGTTCCTGTGTGGGAACCTACAGAGTCCATCTAGCCACCACAACCGACACACCCAACCAAGCTGCTTTATGAAGGTGCATTTTTAGGTACAGTATTTCACCTTATGTAAACTAATTTAGAATATAGGACTCAGGAAGATACTGGATCATATGCAGTATCTCTCTGTAGCCACGGTATTTTGACTGTCTGACTCAGTTTGTTTGTCTATACTCACAGTAAGGATATCCAGCAGTTCGGATGTTTCTGAATCATTAATTTTAAAAAGGATGAGAGTACTGGGTTTCAATGGGCTCTCCCTTCTTCATTAATAATCAATAGGAAACCAATTCACATCCAGACAGCAGGAACACTAACTAACCTCACCCATCTTCCTGTCCTTAGTTGCAGATTGTCCCTGTCTGTGCATGTGTTCGGCTCACATATCTTTGGTGTGTGTATATGTGGTCTTCTTTGTGCCTTTATATATTTTGACATAAGTGACCTCTAGACGAGACACCCTGTCCTGTTCTCTCTGTGTGTTTTTTGTTTTGTCTTTATTTTTTTGTTTTTTATCTTAAATGCCCAGAATCAACCTTAACTGGGTACCTTAACAGCCAAAAGCTGAATTTAGACTTTTGTGGGGAACATATGTGTCTTTCATTCGCAGACAGTTGCACGCTGTAGCTGTTGCCTTTCTACTTCCTCAAATGTTACCTCTCTGGCAAGAGTGTAGATAAAGATGGGTAAAGATAAAATACAATCCATGTGTCCAAAAAAAAAAAAAAAAAGGAACAAGAATTATTGTTTTACATGCAACCACATAAACCAAGAAGTCTTCACAATAACAGTAGCTTAATAAAATCAAAGACAGACTGTACTGGTGGTAGTAACAATAACAGCTTCATGCTCCATTTCTCTTAATTAGTTCGACACAACAACAGCAGTTAATGTTGTTGACTAACACGTTGCTTGACTTGAAGGTGCCCCGGCCTGTAACATCAGACTGGGCTGAACCATGGATGAGCAGATGGCATTAATGATTCATGGACAGGGTCTGGTCATCGGTTACTGGCAGAGTGCCTGATGTCCCTCCAGACCGGCTAAATGATGATGTCATGCTTTAGAGTATCGATTAAACTCTCCCCTCTAACACATCACTTTGCCTCTCTGTTGTTCTCTGTGTTTCTCTCTTCACTTCTGCCTCCCTCTCCTCTCCCCATGCACTGACCTCATCAAGTCCATCATCAGAAACCAGATGCGGCCACTAAAACAATAAAGCTCCCTTCCAGAGAGTCATAAAACACATCATAATCAGATCGCCCATGCCAGGATCAATCATTTCCAGTTAGACCCAGCAGTCAAGAAGAAGGCAGTTTTGGATGCTGCAGTGGGATACAGAAGAGGGGGGGGGTGAGAGGACTGATGAGGGCCGAGAGTTGGGTTACATCTAAAGTGCACCGACAAATCGATAGTTGGTGGAGACCTTGGCACAAAGTCAGAGTTATGGGTCGGTCTCTCACGGGATCTAAAGCACAAAGGACTGCTCTGCAAAAAATAAAAGCACTGACAAAAACAACAGACACTTTCAAAGTGTATCACACTTATCGTGAATTTAAAATGCAGCAGTGTAAAAAAAACAAGCGAAAAGAGTTTTTTGATTAGCAGGAGTAGAAGTATGCAGATATTAAATATAAGTAGAAGTAGCAATGCCATATAAAATACTGAAACATTTATATATATAAAAATTTCTACATTTCTGTTTTTTTTCTGTCAAGATGGGGCGCTGAGTGTACATTAATGAGAAATAAAATTAACTTTTTTGATTTTGGCAAATGGCTGCAATGACACAAAGAGTGAAAAATATAAAGGGGTCTGAATACTTTCCGTACCCACTGTATATATATATATATATATATATATATATATATATATGTATATCCTTCTGTACAGTACATTCATATCCCCATCAGATTGATATGCAGAGCTGAACTAATGGCGCTGCATCTGTTCAAGCGTCTATTCCACTATATATTCTGTAACTCAATACGATCTCACAGTAAGGCCTTCAGCATTTCTGAAAAAGTGAAGTGTGTTTCATGGGTTTACTTTTCATATTTTAGCTCAAATCCATCTGCACAAGTCAATCCAAGCCATCAGCTTCAGCACAGACACTATAGATGAGCCACTCCAGATACAGACTGTATTTCTGAATTCTAGCAACATTACCTTGAGGTGGCGAAGTAAGCAGTGGATGGATTATGTTAAGAGGCAACATTTATTTAAATGAATTAATAACTGTTGGTTTACATTAAATAAAATGATGAAATAAAATACTACTGAAGTATATACTACGTCTGTACGCAAATTACAGAGAACAGTTAAGTGTTAATGTTTTTAAACATAAGCTTTTTAGCCTGGCTTTTGGTTAGAATATTTATGGGAATTTTAATTTATCATAAGTATTATAATTATTATTTATATTTTAATGTCTTTTTCTTATTATTTTGATATGCCATCTGATTGATTGGTGTGACTGCTGCTAAAGACTAATACTATAATACTACTATGCTGCTATGTTTCATATGCAGTAAAGAACAGAAAGGCAGCAGGAACACACCTGCTTACACTCACTGAGATGCATAACAAAGCCCTGGTTTTTCAGGGTTTTAGTCTTCTCTTCTTTCTCCCTCCTGTGTGTTCTTCAGAGCAGATCTGATCATGTGACTTTTCACAGATCACTGTGTTTCAGTCATGTTTGGAAACAACCAACAATTCTGATGGACCTCTTTTGAATGTATGGGTATGAATGTGAAGTGCACACATGCACTTGTACCTAGAGACAAAGACAGAGAGACAGACAGACAGACAGACAGAGAGAGAGAGAGTGCCCCGCAATCTCTTGCTGAACTGCCGAGCTCTGTTGATGGTTAATCAACGGAGAAGAAATGTAGATCCTAGATTCTAATTATTCTCTGCCTCTTTCCTCCCATACACCATCATTTCCTCTCCATTCTGTTTCATCTCTCCATCACCTCTCTCTCAACTTTCTCCCTCCTCTTTCCTTTCTCTGCCTCTCTCATCTTCCATCCTCTGAATTTGCCTCACTGCCTCACTTCATCTCTGTCAGCTCCACTTTTCTGCCTCAATCTCCACTCCTGGCCCCTCCCTCCCCTCCTCTCCACCGAGGCTCATTTTTAGTTGAATGATATATCAAACAGTAGCTAGCTGCTGAATGAGAGGGATTTGTTAACACCCTCTCTCTTCAGCACTCCATCTAACACGCACAATATGCACAGTCGTCTATAGCACTGAGTGATGTACAAGAGGGGATCAAAGAGGGTATTATTTCCACTATATTCAAGACTCATATGCAGTTACACACAGTCACTCTTTGCTGGGAGCTACTCATTCATTAATACAGCCACATGCTGCACATTTCAGCTTCACTGGCCTTTACTTAGTAAAAGCCAAGGCTTAGATGGACAGACACAGTGAGCACGCTTGTGTATGTACTCTTCCAATATGTTGTTTTCCCTGCTACATGCACAGGGTTTTGTCTGCACATACACACACAAAACACAGTGCCTGCGTGTAGCTACAGTATGTGCTGCTGAAGCATGGACACTATCATGCATGGAGAGATGCATCAGCATGTGCACGAAAGCATGCATAATTGTGTGTGCGTGCTCCCGTGTATTGTTATCTATGCAGTTGCTCTCTACCGCCTGCTTGCTTGCTTGGATCTGCTGTCACATGGTCTCTGCTCAGGAATACACGAGGCAGCGGCAGTGCAGTGGAAAATGATCACATCTCACACTGTCAGGATTTTCCTAACCTCTACACCTGTAGTGGAGCAAACATCTGGTCCATTACACTTTACAAGATTACAGCATAACATATTTATGTAGAATAAACAAATCCAGGTGAACTGTTCACAGAAAAGAACTGTTATTCTGATCAAGAAATAGAAAATTTCTATATCATTTCAACAGCACATTGTACATTGTACAACACACTGTACACCACACTACACTTCTGGTTTAGTTTAGCTTTTCACCATTAAAAATTGCTTCACCAGAAACGGAGGAACAATGTGCACATGCAATTTTATCAACAGCCAATAGTTTGTTTTTCCATAATAAATATTTTATATTCCTTTATATGTTTTATAACAAACCTCATGTGTTCATGTCCCCTATGGCCAACCTTGGTGCATATTTGCGCACACCCAGAAAATGAGTTATTGCACTGTTTTGCACTGATAAATGAATCCCAGCAGTGTAATCAAGCACAGGACACACACAAGACTGAAAACAATTTTGTGTGTGTCTGAAAACATTTTTCTTCCAGGTTTTTTACTTTTACCAATGATTCCTCCCTTGAACCATAACTTTAATAAAAATTCATAAGTGTATCAATAGTTTAGCGTGCGTACTACTGTGAACTGTATTTGAGAAACATTTTAGAAGGAGAGGGGTTCATATTCCCCTAATTTACATATGTTAAAAATTGATTGCTGCAAAAATTAATCAAACAATCTAGACAAATAAATACTTTTTTAAAATTAAATCCTGCACCCTCTTCTTCCTGCAGGATTTCTGATCATTCCAGCACAAACTCTTACAGATGTATCATCCCACTCCCACCCACTCTTGTGGTGATCCTAATTATTCCCACTCGCTCCTCTATTCTGTTGGAAATCTGTATACCTCATCCTACAAGAAAATATGATACGAGTAGCCCTTATGGATTGAACCTGAAGAACCTAAAATTGAATAAAAATGTTATGGCTCAGTTTCCTCTGCAGTTTGTGCTGTTTCCCATAGCAGCAGATATAAACCAGATGCTGGAATGTCTGATTTCTGAGAAGCAGAGATAATATTACAGTTTACAGATCATACTTGGACAAGAGATGCAAATTTCTTTTAGTTGCTTATGTTTAAATTAAATTTTGCAACTACATTACTGGTATATGCAACTATATACTAGCATATGCAGAAGAGGACAATGGAAACTGGGACTTGCAATACATAGCCCAAATGCTTTCATGAAAGACCATGTGTGTATATGCATTTAAGCCCACATTATAGTAAATACTCAGCAATGGTTGCGTCTAACAGCTAACTAAGTGAGTATAGGTGAATATGTGAATCTTTTTGCATTCAATATCTTAGGATAATTTCTTTTTAATGTACATCCTAGACCCTTTATGTAGGAATATCTTATTTCTTGTGCAGTGAGGGATTCCTACCAACATTTTGGGTGTGCTGAGTTTTGATATTTTGGCTAGACCACTTGCTTGATTGCAATCTCTTTAATCATTTTACAGACTTCACTGAAATGCATACTAAAGGTGCATTTATCCGGAAAAATACTGTTCCCATTAAGAAAGACACTAGCTGAGTGACTAGAAACCCTTAAAGACTAGAAACCCCCACAAAGCAGAACTATGATATTTGTATTTGGGAATTCTGCTGTATGGTGCTGTTGTGCTAGCTTTATAGTATGTCACATACATCATACAGATGTTACATGCATTCCTTACTTCAGAGTTACAAGGTCCAAGTGTGTAAGTGCTTAAAAACCTGCAGGAAAACACAACATCTGATCAGCAGAGGAGATTTTTGGGCTGACCTGAAAATCACTTCACCATAAAAAAAAAAGAAAATCCTCAGGCAGAGCTGCAGCTCTCTTCTCCTCTTTACCAATGTGTTTAATCAACACCTTCATCTAGCAGCGAGCTGCATATGTGTGATTAACGAGAGACCTACTTTTTCCTCATCACGCAGACAGTAGCGGGCTTCCAGCTGTATGCATCGCTCTCGCTCTGCATCGACACGTACAGGCCAACCACAGAACAGCTTCCACTGTAATTACACACACCCTGACGGCAGATTAATTCCTGCTTTGAAAAAGAGTAGAGCATAAGGAAGAAAAATATTAGAGAGAATAAGGATTCAGCCAGGGAGATTCAGGTTGCTACTGCAACTTATAACTGATATGATGAAATGTGCTCTCATGAATGCAAACCTTGTAGCCAGTGCTAACCCTCTACCCCCACTTTTAAAGGTTCCCTGTGGAGTCTTTGACCTCTAGTGGCCCAGCCCAACACTGTTATGCTGGTTGGCAATGGTTTTAATTAGGTGCACCAACAATAGTTGACAAAAACATTACAACCAGTAAATGACACAGCAAACTATTTAGGTAGCTGGTCAGTTTATGGCAAACAATATCTAATTTACAGACTGAGCAGACAAAGAAAACCTAAATAATGGGCTGAAACAGCAGCATTATAGCAGCTTTTAAACATTGCACACAATAAATAACCGTTTAGGCAACTTTCTTTTACTGGTAATATGAAACAACCCGGATAAAGTAAAATGTCATGATCATTTTGATTAGAGTGGTCTTAACAAATTAATTAGAAAATGGTTCAGCATGCAGTTCTTCCTCGAAAAACCAGTTATACAGTTTTGTCCAGGCTTGAAGAAAAGAAGCAGAATAATAATCAGAACAAAACCCAGAGCCAAACAACACCATCAACAGGCATGACTCAACTCTCCTAGGAGCCTGTCCTTCATGGAGACACTGTGCATTTTTACTTCCTGTCTTTAAAGAGATTTAACAAATAATATTGAAGGTCAAAAACACAGCCAGGCATGACCATCAATTGGCTGAACAATTTTATAACACAGTGCTTTCAAAAAAAAATTTTTTTTTTCAATCTGCTGATGTTAGACATGGTGTCCAGAGAGAAATCCAAAGTGCACATCATACACCATTTATAGTAATTGGCTTGCTAGTTATCTGAGAACAAAAACAAGGTTAATTTAAGTTGTTTTTGGTTTTCTAGCCTCACAGAAGATGAAGATACACAGCCACACCGTTAAAATTAGTTATTAGACATTTTGAAGACCATCCTTACTCTTCCATTTGAGGACTGTATTATATAAAGTCTGATCTGGGAAATGTGCTAGAAATATTCATGTTTTTTTTGTTGTTTTTTTTAATATTTCTAAATTAATACTGATTCCAAATTAGTAATAATAGTAGATGTGGATATATTTCAATGTGAAGGTGAAAAGTGTAGGGTTCACCAATGTCTTTAGACAGACAGGCTATGCGTGTCTGCACAAAATTACGCAACAACCAATGCAATTGTTTTAGATTAGATTAGATTTTTTAGTAAAGAGTTTAGTCAAGATCACAAACTTGAACCAAACAACAGAATGACATTATCATCTCTAGTGCCACACCGATAGAATGGCCAAAATCACTTCAACTACTGTACATCATCCTGGAAAGGTGAGCACACCGGCATTATCTTTGGAGGATCCGGTTTTCCAAACGAATACAAAAGGTGTCCTAATTCCTCCAGAGCTGTATGAAATTCCAACGTATTTGTAATCATTTGCATAAACCTCAAAGACAATTTGTACGAGTATGAAACCTGACAGTAAAGATTAGCAACAATGACAAGTATCTGCACTATGTTATGTAGAGTCAAGGTCAGCCAGTCACTCAGGGTTTAGCAGCTTTGTTCTATGCAAGAGTTTGGGAAGTAGGCCAAGGTGTGAATGGGAGTTAAAATGACATACTGTACATACTTTTCATCTGACATAATTCCTTCGACTTATTCATTATGTTTATTTTTGTTACAGCATCACTTCCTGTCATTGTCTATGTGCGTAAGTGAACAAACTCTCATCAATTCACACATTATTTAAAGAATAACAACATGACTCTTTCATTATTACCTTATCTATGTGCGTGTTTACCCAGTGTGAAGTGTCAGGAGGCCATGTTTGAAATAACTCTCCCGCGTCATAACACACAGCACGGGTGACAAAACGTATTCGTTACCTAAGAGGTGTGGTGCATAACAGGCAGGAAAAAAAAAACACACTAAGTGGAAGAGGTTGCAGAATCGGTAGGGTTGTCGTATAAAGAAAATTAAGCATTTAAAACATCAGGTTTTCTGAAATTTGTGCTTGTATTCAGTTTCTGTTCAGATTCCATCACTTTTTTACCACTTATTGTGACTGCATGAGCCACTTATCGTTTTTTATTTCTCCATTCCAATTACTTACTGGAAAGCGAAAGTATAATATGATAAATGAATTATTACCTGCTGTACATGTATGTGGATACATGTTCATCATATCAGGTGACTAACAATCACCTTATTCACAAAACCCATGACTTGTGCTGCATTATATTGCATCTCTGCTTGCTGGCTGTACCCGAGACACCATATTGTATTACATGAAAATGCAATAGTTCCTGGTAATATTAGCAGATGAACTTTCAGTTTGCACTTCGACTGTAGTGTGCTGCAGAAAATCTAGGACTGCTACAGTTAATGCTTTGAATTGAGGTTTACAGGCTTTAGACGAGGAAAACTAGTAACAAACCAGCTACAACTCAGATGTTAATGACTGGAACGTGACATATGCCCAGCAACGTAGATAATCTGACAAACTGGTAGCAGATTTTTAGGACACTAATGAGAATAAATGAATGAGGAGGTGAATGGTCAGGTATTAATCAGATAAAGGATAATAAGGATTAAAAACTCACTGAGGACAGCTGGAGTGCAGGTGAGGCAGGACAAACTGGGACTAGGAGACGATGAAAGATGTGGCACAAATGACTTCCCCTTTACTTCAATCACAATGTAGTGCCCTCAAGAATCACCACCATGGAGCAAAAAACATGTACAAACGCACAGTACAGTATTGTCTGTTTATAGAAATGAAAAAAGCAGTCATTTAAAATGGCACCGACAGCAAAATTAGGATAATCTAATTTTATGCTCACTGTATAGTAAAGTGGTGAGTGTTTGCTGTGCAGGGAATAGTGAATTAATGAAAAAAGAGGGATATTGAACCAGCAAAACAGCCTGAGGCTCAAGAGAAGGATAACAAAAATGCAATGCAACATAAATTCATCAAAACAAAAAGCCTCTGACTTTGTTTATGTTAATTAGATTGAATTGGATTCGATTAGGTTAAACTTTTTACTGCACAGTGAGCAAGTGCGAGTACAATGACATGCAATTTAGCGTCTCACCAGATAATGGAAAAAGAAGACACAAGAAAAGTGGAAAAAGAAAAAACAAAACTAATGTACAGAATGAACAATAGACCAGTGGAGTAATAATGTTAAAGAGCAAGATGATTCTGCAAGCAATAATTGAAAGGTAATAAATGTTGTAGACAATAATACAAACAAGGTTCTGTGAGACTGTGAGAGTGATACTGCAAGGAGAGTAAAAGTCTCATCACGACATGTCCACATCGTCACACCAACTCTCTATACTTTGTATTATTAAATTTAAAACCTCTTTTATCAACACTTCAAAATTTAATTATTATATCAAATGCATCACACATCATAATGCCCCCTCAGCGTTTTCTTTCTGCAGTGCCTCTTTTTATGTTTGTTCAAGTGTCGGCTCAGTACTACTCAGTAGAAATACACAATGGCAACAATGATAACTTTTAATATTCATGTTTCTCTCTATCTCCCTTTCTTTCCACAAGGACGATAGTGAGTCAGGGCTGTTTAAGAGGTCAGTCTCTTCCCACCTTCCCACTGAGACAGAAAACAGGTCAGAGTAAGACTGGCTGTACCTGAAACACATATTATATAACACTGTGTTCAAAAATACCCAATGCTGAGCTCTATGTGTGTGTGTGTGTGTGTGTGTGTGTAGGTGTGTGTTGAAAACACTTACATGTGTGTGCTGTATGTGCAACAAATGTGTATTCATAGTGTGAATGTGAATGAGTGTGGCACTGATGCAAGTTGAGTCACCAGAATATAATTAACTTCATTCGCTTCAGTTTTGAGTCTGTTACTTAACCAGTAAATCGCTTTTGTATCATCTGTGATTACAAGACTGTCCTCGTGAGAAGAGCGACAGCATCAGTCACTCCAGCGGGAGTCCCAGAACAACATATGGTCATGTGACAGCCAACTTTAACAAAGCCTTTGTTATTAGCCAAACTATCATCTTTCCCCAAATTAGTCATTCTTGGGTCTAAACCTAACCAATCCTGAACCAGAATGCACTATAAAAAATAATTTCTTTTTTTTTTTTTTGTTTAAAATAGTTTTAAAGCCTTTACTTTATCTTGTACTTACATGCTGCATATTCCTGAATGAACTACAACACACTACACGTATATTCATGTAAGATAGCCAGTATGTTTTGGAAATGGGGGATGAAGCTAAATTTTGGTGTAGGGATCCAGTCCTGCACCCAGAAGTCAAATATTAATGTATATGTTGAAGGAGCAATAAATATTCAGCCAGTCACTTAATAAATTGAAAATCAATTGGCAACTATACAGTATATCTTAAGATTTTATACTCTTACTTTGAAGTATTGTGGATGCCATTTTTACCATTACACACTAAACACTTAACTAATTAACTAATAAAAAACAATCATTATTTGTGGGCCTATTATAATGTATATTGTACTTAGCTTTTGTTTGAATGGTGTTTTAATTTCTTGCTTTATTTGTTACATTAAAATAGTTCCTAGCATGATTGTCAAACTTGTCTTTTGTGTGAGTTTCCCTCCTGGAGATCAATAAAATCTTATTATCTTATCTAAGATAATAAGGTAAGATAATCTTATTATTATGTTTTTCATATTTATGTGGATATGCTACTCCTGACAGCCAGAACTAACTGAAATAGTTTAGGCAAAAAAAAAAAAAAAAAAATGAAAGAAGGAGAAAGAATTGCTGGTAGTGCAAGAGCTCAGGTAACCTTTAGGCTGCAAAATAAATAAATTGGTGTTGAGTCTCAACCAAGTCCCCAGTAATGAGACAATACCCGATTCCTTGACACCATCAAGAACCTGCTGTAGGAAAGGCTGCGCCCCAAGCTGTCGTTTTGAAAAATAATAATGAAGATGTATCCTGTGAACAGAGCTGGACTGAATCAGTGATATACTGTACTGTGTGATGGTATAATGATTTGGTAGACAGAAGCAGAACTTATCAATATGTGCATTTACAATGAGCCGGTGAACAGTGACTGAGATAATGTAATGATATTTACTGGCTCACATTCATTTTCTGGCTGCTGAGTTTTGAATTGGATTGAGAGTGGAGCCTGTGACAAGTACATTACAGTAATTAATCCTGAGAGAAATAGCTGCATGTGTTAGTTTTTCTAGGTCGTTTAAACTGAGAGAAAACATTATCTTGCTGGATGTGTTGAACATCAGATTGATATTATTTTCAAAGGAAAGGTTGGATTTTTGAAAAATGTTTGGATGACAAATGAATTCCTGTTCTAAAATGTGTTTTGTAGCTTTGCATTCGCTGGGGAAACCAACAGTCAGTTTGTTATGGTTTTTATTCCACTAGGTTTATTTTCTATTGCAAGGAGAATGAATGAGCAAAATTCAAGAAGGTCCCCTCAGACATACTGAAAGAACATCATAAAAGGCACTGGCATTACTATTATGCCCTTGAAATACTAAAGTACTCATGACATGTAAGCAAAATCAGTTCAACTTTGTGCTACAAATATGGTAAAGTAAGTGTTTGGGAAGAATATAATCTGTTTTTCCTACATTTCCATGTTGTCTGGAGGTGTCTTCCATATAGTCTGTAGCACTGATTATCAGAAAAGACAGAGTAACATCAATCAGTAACATCTGCAGGATTTATTGACTGGGATCTGTAAATGTCTCTACAAAATGTCACAGCAGTCCAGTAGTTGCCAAGATATTTCAATCTGAACCATGTTGGACTGACATTGCATCCCTGGAGTCATTTTACACATTGAACCCTTAACATATTTTACTTTGACTCATTTTGGACCAAAGTAGCAAGATTTCCTTGCATTCATGACTTTCTGTATTGTATTTGTTGTAAACTCCTAAATATTATTTGATGTATCTCTTCTGCTCTGTTACCTACTACATACTGTTGTATGCTTCCAGCTAAGCCACAGTGATGTGAAGGATGGAGGGAGGAGAGACGAATGGATGGACAGAGAGATACATCGAAGGACACAAAGAGAATAATTACTCATACTTCTACCTTCTCTCCCTATCTCTCCTCCCTCGTTTCTCTGCCCCTGTCTCCCATTGGTGCTTCGTGCCCTGATGCTCGGTGACATCTGGCCTTCATTCAAATCAGCATCCCTTCATTCATCCTGTCCCATTAACCAATAGGAAAGCTTGATCTAAGCGGAGACCGCCCACTCATCTTGTCCCTGTACCAATACACACACAGATGCTGCTTCTCTATTCTTTCTCATTCGTTCATTCTGCCTTTCATTCTCTTATACTGTCCTTCAACTGCAGTGAATGAAATAAGTGCAGCAAAGCAAATGCTGAGTTAGAGGCAGCATAAAGAGGAAGATGGATAGACAGAAAGCAAAAAAAAAAAGAGTGCATGTTCTGTAGACAAGTGCCCAACAAACATCACTCTCTGCATTTGATCATTCAGGGCATAATGTACATCTGGGGAACAACACACTCACACACAAACATACGACCACAGCAAGAGTGAAACAGTGCACAACCATCAAAGGCAGCTTGAACAGGAAGTCTGATCAGCCGGTGAGTGTTTTGTTTGTCCATCTGCAAACTAACAAGAAGAGAGCCTTGGCACGGACGTCATTTCTCATTTTGAAGAGGCAGGAAGACAGACAAGGAAGATCTAAACAAATACACACCACAACTGTTGCAAATTCCATCTACTGAGCAGCTCCACTTCAGCACTGCTGATTCACCACATTGCTCAAGAGTACTTCTACAGAAGCTAAGAGGAAGGGCATTTTACAGTGACATCTGTTATTTTAGAAGGGATTTGCAGTTAACTTAGAATTACTGCATTCGTGTGTTTACTTAGATTGACGATGTTTCTTTAGAGCTTATGTGATGAAACTTGGAAACTGTGTAATGGGTTTATCAAGTCAGTCAATAGCAAGGAAGCAAAGAGAGTAGTGTGATTCAATTTATCTAGATCAGTCACCAAAATATGTACTATACAGTTATAATATGTAGATTAATATTGACTGCTTACAGTGAACCATGGCCTTCAGAACCCAAAGTGGCCTCTTTCATATGTTTAGGTGGAGTGAATATGTGAAGGACTGACTCTGTGCTACTCAAAGACAGACTTATGGATGAAGAGGAAATGCAAGTGGGTGGAGAGCAGTGCACAAGTGAGAACAGAGCAGCAAGAGTGGAAGTTCAGAGGTAAAACTGAGAAAGAAATGCTATAAGAGAAAAGAGCTTAAAACAGAGATGGAGTAAAAGAAAAAGAGATGACAGTGGGTGGACTGTGAATGACAGAGACAGACAGGGATTAAGTGAAAGTGAAACCAAGTAAAGTAGGATGGATGTTAGACAGAGAGAAACAGTGAGAACCATAACAATGGTGGGAGGTTTTCAGATTATTAGTAGGAATATCACAGTGTAAAAATTACCTGTTTGTACTAAGAAACCATACTGACTTTACGTGCAGCACCACTAAGAGGGTTACTTTTGTGGTTTGGAGTAAAATGTATTAATTATTGGCA
This sequence comes from Mastacembelus armatus, assembly GCF_900324485.2. Classification (NCBI taxonomy): domain Eukaryota; kingdom Metazoa; phylum Chordata; class Actinopteri; order Synbranchiformes; family Mastacembelidae; genus Mastacembelus; species Mastacembelus armatus. The sequence continues at coordinate 9,949,521 of NC_046637.1, forward strand.
TCAAATGCAGTTAAGTCCTCCTCATCTAATAAACATTAACAAAGCCACTTGATCCAATTTAGACACAAACTGATCATGACTTGAAATAAAGATGCCCATGTAAATGATTTCTGTGATATGAAATACACAATGCAATATCAGGAAAGCAATATAGCACAGTATTTAATAAGTATGAACAGTTATGGATGTGCATGTGTGGTTTTTTTCCCCCCAGATATGAAAAAGCTGCTGCAATCAGAATCTCAGAAAAGATGTAATATCAGCTTAGACAACACGCAGGGCCTTCATATCCTGTAATCACATTAGGTTGTTCAGTATGTCTGTGCATTTGCATGTGTGTGTACAAGAAGGAGAGTACAGAGTTTGTGTGTAATATGTATAATAAATACAAAAGAAATTTAGCAGACAAAAACTCACCTGATAATTTTATATCAAGACAATGCATTTTTAAAAATGTTTAATTGACGCAGTGACATCTCGCATCATTAATAAAGATTTTACATGGATAATATAGAGAGGATTTTCACTTTTTTTCATTTTGTAGTTTAAACTCATACTTCCACATCACTGAAACTGCCACGTGTGACAGTAAATGGAACCCAGTCCTCTCTTGACCAGTACCAGATCAAGGAGAAAAAAATTAAATAACACATGTATCCAAATCTGTAATTGACTGAGCAGAGCCAAGTGCTGCAGAGTAGAGCACAGAGGCTTGTATGATCAAACAGGGGTCTAAATATAGGATGCTGCTGCATGATTTCTTCTGCTTGAGCAGGGGTTCACCCAACCTCAGTTAAGAAAGAAAGAATGAGAAGAGAAAGTAAACGAAAGGAAAGAATGGAGGGAGGACACCAGAGGTTATGGCCATATTTAGAAAAAATCCCTTAGGTTCTCTCAATGTATGATAAAGTGTGTGTGAGAAGTAAGCTCAGTCACATGGCTCTGCATCCTTTCTTACCCATCACAACATAGGGGAGGGCCAGGAGCAGTGTAATCTCTGTGGATCTGTCTATTAAGGATGGCTGCCATCAGAGCAAAATGAAACCTTATCTTTACCCTTTCATTCAGATTTTTGACAACTGTGAATGATTGTATTTATTCTAATCTTCAAGGAAAAAACATTACTTTAATAGCTTGAAGAAGATATTAGGTTATCTAAAATATGTATCATCATGAAAGTGAAATCAGGCTTGTTGGTTATGAAAAGCTAACATTTTGGAGAAAAATACAACAATATGTTTTATCACTCCCAAAATTTGCAGTTTATACTTGAGGTTTAATAAACCACCTAAGCTGTACCTTTAACAATGCATGAGGAAAATGTCCAGAGAAGAGATGACAGTTTAGAAATGCATATTTAAAAAGATTGTGGTAAGTCAAGACAATGGGATACTAAGTCTGAATGATCTGCTAGTGAGCACAATAAGTCAATTCATTTTTAAAATAATTTTGAGTTTGTAACTTATTGGCTAATGTTCTCGATTTCTTATGATACCGACATTAAAAGTGAAAAATCTGATTAAGTACCTAATAATTTTGACCTAATATCTCATAATTAGAAGTAAATAGTAGTTTTAATTGTTTTACATCCTCTCATCTGAATTAATTAGTCACCTTCTGTTATACAAAAAAAAAAGAAAAAAAACGAAAAGAAAAAAATATGCCTAATTGTCAAGAACAGAAAGAAAGATCAAACCGTGTCCGTCCAGCTACACAAACACATGTGACAGACACATTTTAATTTGTAATGAAGAACAACTATTTTCGTTAGAGAAACATCCTCACGATTCTTTTCTTTACAGCTGTTAAGGTGTCACGGGTGTCCTATGGGCGTAGGGTGACCTCCTGTGGCCAGCTGTGGACTGTCACCTGTTATTTCAGAAACCACCCATAGGTGGCAGCATCATCAAACAGCTCAGGTCTTTTTAAACCTAACTTCCTCTCTTGACTCGCGTCCTTTTCTTTTGCTCCGGGTTTGATTTTCTTTCTCTTCCGGTTGTCGTCTGTTCGTGTGGCAGGTATTTATTTTCCCCACTTTGTAGGCTTTTAAAATCTTAATCAATCTTATTGTATTTTACACGCCCGCACAGAAAGAGTCGCAGATTTGGATAAAGCTCTTTATGGGTTATATGTACAGCGATGTATGGGTCAAATCTGCTCATCGTTAAAACTAGAAATAGCTTTGTAAAGCGCTAAAGGTTCGTTTAGCAAAGGAGGAGCTTCACGTCAGGCAGTAAACGTAAACTGCTTTTTGGTCTCATATTTACTATTGTTTCATGTCTGCTTTGCCTCTAAAAACGTAGCTGTGTTTACACTGGGGAAAGCCAGTGGATGTGAATGACAGCGATGCACATTAATATGAAATGTTTTGTCTTTTTTTTTTCTTTCTCCAGGTTAACCAGCATCAACATGGCCAAGTCCAAGAATCACACAACCCACAACCAGTGTAAGTGTGATGGAGCTGACTTCACTTCAGGGCTGAAGATTGAAAAAAAAAAAAAACACTCTAGTTCAAATTTTGACTTTGCATTGGCTCTGCATCATCATGATGCTTGTGCAGCACAGTTTGCTTGAGGTATTGGGTCACAACATGTGGCTTGTGTTACTTTAAGTGGGAAAGATTGGGTAGTTCACAGGAATGGCTACAGATGATAAACCTTTACTTTTAAGTGTGGATTGTCACGAATATTTGCAGGCATGCCTTCCTCTCTGTCTGGTGGTTGTTTGTGTTGGTGCCGCTCAGTAGCAAAGGAATGGCTGGATCAAGTGGTTTGTTAAGGTTGTTTCTCCTCTTGTCTGTACAGCTCGCAAAGCCCACAGAAATGGCATCAAGAAGCCCAGATCTAACCGCTATGAGTCACTGAAGGGGGTATGTATTGATCTGTGTTGATAGTTAATGTTTATGTGCACACAAAAAAGGATTTGTTTACATGCAGCGAGACTGTCAATCAATCAATCCTCACTTCATATAGATGCAGAGTAGAGATGAAACATTAATGTAATTATAGGCAAATCACACATTGGTGCTCAGCTGTGTAATAACCAGCATCAATATATTATGTTGTCAAGTGTTTGTGGTTTGTTACTAGACTAAACTGTTGCTCAGGAGTCTATTTTAGACCTGTGCTTTAATTTCTTAATTTATCATTTGTGATGTGAAGATGTTAGGTTATTCATAGTGGGAGAAAGTAAATGTGCATCATGCTCAAAGCTTGGTTTTAAAAAAATCCTAGAGAACATTAAGCGTGTTCCCTGTTGCAGTGCTAACACTGGAAGCTGGTAGAGGAGGTTGTACCTGCATCTGCTTCAGAAGTGGTCTTAACCATTTTGTTGAAAGGCATTTGAGCTGAGAGCATCAGTGTCTGGCACAACCTGCCCTGCCTTGTGTTGCCCTTAGTTTTTATCATAGTTACTTTTTTTTTTTGGTCATTTTGGGACAAGCATAGGTCTGTAAAGTTTATAATGCTTATATGACTGATGAATGTGGTATTAGATCTCTCCTGTGCCCTGGCTTTTTCTGAAAGCATGCACTGCTTGTAGAGTGCATTAGAGATACAAGATACTGCATGCTGGATTTTTGTTTAAGCATTTGAACTGATGCAGAGTCAGGATAGGCTTTGTGGAGTCCATACTCCATGACATGTCTAGATGTAACTGTTGAGCTAAGGAAACTAGGTTATTTATAATTAAATGCCTTGCTTCAATTCCGTTTTTCATTTAAGCTAATGTGATGCTGCTTTTTAAGTAACACTTTGTGTCATACACATTCATACATTTTTCATTCAACCCTGTCCTTACCCTGTTCTTATAGCAATAGTTAGTGGCTTTCAGACTAAACCTTTGGAGTTATGGTACATGCTTTAATTTCCGCAAGTGTAGAAAATGTTGTGCTTCGTTGTCAGCCAGAATTTAAAAAACTGAAAGCATCGTTGGTGTTGGGGGTGTTTGTTGTACTGTTGAACATGTCTCAGATTTGAGCCAGTGGGCAGTTTTAGCAGTTGCAGCTGGTTGTCAAAACATTCTGAAATATAGTTTTCCCTGAGCAGCACTGTTCCCAAAAGTATAAAACTAACCTATCAAGACTGATGAATATAATATATTATGAATTGAACCGGAAGATGAGATATGATGAACACCTCTAATGCAATTTGGTTTGCAGTTTAAACAGCTTAAGTTTGAGTGTCTTTGTTGAAATAGTTTATTTGTTTAAAAGAGGAAAATAAAATAGTAATGATGTACCACTTTTACAACTGCAACATTTGTGTTGGCTTGGCTTGTTCATTTTCTTTCTCTGTTGCAGGTGGACCCTAAGTTCCTGAGGAACATGCGCTTTGCTAAGAAGCACAACAAGAAGGGCATGAAGGCGGCACAGAAGGCAGCTCAGGCGAAATAAGCCACTACCCAGTCCACCTCAATGTGTCTGTGTCCATAGACTGTTCCCACCATCACAATAAAGCTCTGCTTTAACAAACCACTTTCAGATTGTACTTCTTATTGCTTCAGTCTGAGCGTCTGAGATAAGTCATGTAATGAGGTGCAAAAGGTTTATTGTCGATGTTTCAGCCTATGAAGTAAAAGTAAAGTCATACCTATAGTGTCACAGTATATATTAGTATAGTGTGCTTTTTCTTAACTGCAAAAATATGGGGATGCTTGTCAGTTCAGAAATTAAAGGTGAGCATATAAAATTCTGCAGAATTCTACTTAAAAATTAAGCATTCTGGTTATGGATTACATTTAATTTTCAATATGCACTTTATTGTACAATACAAAAAAAAACTACGAAGGACAAGTGCAGTGATACGCAAAAAGAAAAATCTATTAAGTCAACAATGGTTGATTACTGCTTATTTTCAAGTGTTAAAATGTGCTGTAAATACACCCTGGTTTGACAATGTCAAAGGAAGAAGGAAAATAGAAAATACAGGTTAACTTTTGCAAACAATTAGGTTCAAGATGTTGGAAATGTCTCAATATTTGATTATAAAGTTTCAATTGAAAAAGTAAAATAGTAAGAATTTACATATGCGTTTTACAAGCCTTACCAGTTAAACAGTATTTATATGGTAATGACCCACTATTTTCCAGCTAGAGCTTTCAGTTGACAGGCTCCAGTGTTTGTACTGTTTATTTGAAATATGTTGCATTGTAAATATTGTGTGGTTTAAGTTCTTAATATCCAGGAAGACCTTTCAGTAAATGCCACAGACCATTTGAATTAGCTTTACAAACAGGAAGTTGTGATTGTGACAGGAGTTAAAGCTGATAAAACAATATGCAAATTGCCATTAAACTGAAACTAATGTGTGTCATTTTTTTTAAGGAATGTGTGTTTGTTGAACAATGTTTCTCCAATTTTTCAGGGCTAAAGTTCAGTACAAAGCAACATTTCCATGTGAATATCTCTTAAAGGTATTTAAATATGCATTTTATTTTGATAGAGGCGTTTCGTCACTTCCGCTCACGCTCTGACTGCGGCTTGCATCATTTCTTGTCTCTGGCGGCCGGTGGACCCAGACAGCATGTGAGTGTTCCCATTCACCCTGAATAATCATAACATAAAGGTTTGACCACAGCCGCGCCTCAGCGAACACCCGTCCTCACATAGCAGCGTTTAAACGCCACCTTTAACAAACTTTACACTTCGTTTAGCTACAAGCTAACTGACGGGCTAGTTTAGCGTGCTAGCTGCCAACAGGAAGACGTCGTTCCTCCAGTGAGAAAAGTGACTTTTAACTCCCTAATTATTTTCTTTAGACAAAGTCTTTGTTGTTTCTTATTCCAGGTGTAAATAATGCATTTGGCTGGACTTATAAATGAAATGTTAATTGGGTTTGCATGCACTGTTGACAAGCTATTGAGCACTGACAGATTGACATGTGGGTTAGTAATATAATTTATAATGAAATTGAGGAAGATTAGTAGTGTTTGTACTTAATGTAGGCATAGTTTCATAACTTGACTAAAATACTATTCTTAAGGGCGTCTGCACGATTCAGGATGCTAGTTAAATGTAATTTAAAAACTGAATACCACACAGAGTGTAGCTTAATAAATGTTTGTCTTATATCAGCTAAAATAAGGGGAAAAGGTCTGAAATCTCACTAAGAGGAAATACTCTGAATATGAAATTCAGTACCCTTTAAGACAGTGTTTCCCAGTTGTGATTGAGTCAGTGAATGTGTATGAAGGTGTGAAAAATATGTAATGTAAGTCCAAGTTCCAGGGTTTAATAATATGTTTAATGATGTCCATTTGGTGACATGCACACTCGGATTTGTTTTCTTGCGTTGGCTACTTTTCTTTGATTTGTTTTTTGTTTTTTTTTGGCAGATATCATGGTTGAGGCGGTCCCGGAGTCCATCAACTTTCCCTCTGAGGAGGAGAAGATCCTGCAGTTATGGCAAGAACAGGACTGCTTCCAGGAGTGCCTCAGACAGTCCAAGAACAGGCCTAAGTAAATCTAATTGTTTTAGGTTTATAATTATTAATCTACCAAGCAAAATGTACAGTAGTTTTTCTTTTAACAACTTTGTACAAAGTGCATTAAAGGGAACCAAACCTAAATCTAATCAGTATTTGCAGCACTCAACTTTGCCCTTAAACCAGCAGCAGTTCTGTTTGGTTGTACCTGCACACATTTTCTCCTGGTACTTTGCAGCACCTTTGAGAAGCTCCTGCAGTTCTTCTCCCTTTTATCCAACAACTGTAATGATGACATATGGCAAACATACATTAGCAAAGAGCAACTTTGGTCACACATAAACCCTAACCCAATGGTAGAGAATTATATTAAAAATATTTGCTTGTCTTATCATCTCATATTAAAAAAAATGTCTATATTTATTTAACCTTATACTGTAAAGCTGAACTTCCTTAAAAACAATTGCTTGATGCCTGTTTCCCAATTAGGTACACCTTCTACGATGGCCCTCCCTTTGCCACGGGTCTACCCCACTATGGTCACATTCTAGCTGGCACCATCAAGGACATTGTTACTCGGTTTGCTCACCAGAGTGGCTTTCATGTGGACCGGCGCTTTGGCTGGGACTGTCATGGCCTTCCAGTGGTAAAAATTTTGACTTTCTGAAATATTGTTGAAATCTGATTTTTCTGAAATTTTGTTGCATTTCTAATGTTCTGTGTGTTTTTTTTTTTTTTTTTTTTTAGGAGTATGAGATTGATAAAAGTTTGGGGATCAAAGGACCTGATGATGTGGCCAAGATGGGCATTGCTGAGTACAACAAGCAGTGCAGAAACATTGTCATGAGATACTCCCAAGAGTGGGAGGTGAGCATACTGGGAAGAATGAAAGAGACCAGTTTTTTTGTTTTTTTTTTTTTTTTCATTTGAGTGTGTTTCCCTCAATCAAATCACAACATTTAGAACAGTCAGTGCACTGAACCTGCAATAAATCTTAGTAATATTTCTATATTAAACCTTTTTTTTTTTTTTTTTTTTACCACTTGGGGGCAGTAGGAACAAGTTGTGAAAACAACACTGATATAATGCATTATTACCTTTTAAGTTGAAAAGGTGACCTTCCTAGCAAACAAGTACACATCCAGCAGTTATGGAACAATATTAGCATTCGTATGAGGTCATGTTTTTGTCCACCTGACAAATAGAAGTCCAATAATAAGTTACTTAGATCTGTTTTAGGGCTTTAGCGATTCCTGGGAAAAATATCTGGCCTAATCATTTGCTACAGTAAATGCTTCACTATATTCATCAGCTAGTGGCTAACTGTCTGCCATAACACTAAAATTGTGGGCCAACAGCTAAACAATGGATTGAGGCTTATGATAAAGTACTGTCAAGCCAAGGACCTGGAGACCTGAAGGTTCAGATCAGTTCATTCGCTACAAAAACCCCTTTCATGTTGTCAGATAATTTGATACGTTGTGATCAAAATGCCATTTATGACCTAAAATGTATGAATTCATAATTTGCATGATTTTTTATTCTTTAATATTCCCAGACTTCAGTGAAGCGAATGGGTAGATGGATTGACTTCAAGAATGACTACAAGACTCTCTACCCATGGTTCATGGAGAGTGTATGGTATGGATGTCAGAAACAAAAAAGTTGTTCATTAGTAATAATTCGTATTCTTCTTTATTATATTTGATTTAATGGCATATTTCATATAGTCTACCTCTAGCATAATCATTGTTAAGTGTTTTTAAAGGAAAGTATCTGCTCCACAGTATAATCTATTCTAATTTTTGTCTTATCACTTTTGTAGGTGGGTGTTCAAACAGCTGTATGACAAGGGTCTGGTGTACCAAGGTGTCAAAGTCATGCCTTTCTCCACTGCCTGCAACACCCCTCTCTCCAACTTTGAGTCCCACCAGAACTACAAGGTTAGCACAGATTTTAACTCCTCACTACTGTGCTGGTCTAATGTAGCACTGCAAAATTGATTATTGATTTCCTCCAAATAAGATGATTTGATCACATAGATCGCATTTGATCTGCTTTTATTTTTTTTTATGTATTTCATAGTAAAAAGTGTAAATTGGTCTAATATATGCGCTTCATTTTTGTCTCCAGGATGTTCAGGATCCTTCTGTGATTGTCAACTTCCCACTGGTTGAGAATGAGGATGTTGCTTTGATTGCCTGGACAACCACACCCTGGACACTCCCAAGCAACCTTGCTCTCTGTGTCAACCCTGAGTATCTGTATGTCAAAGTCAAAGGTGAGAAACCGAAGTTAACACAGACTGGGTTTGATCATCCATGTTGATACAAGCCATTGCTGATATGCTGACAGGCCTGAATGCTTCCCTGCAGAGCTTGTCTGGCAGGTTTTTGTCCAGATAGAATCGGTTTTACTTTGTGGCTGTCACACTTAAGTTGTCTCATCATGTTGGCAAAAACAGGGAGACAGCTGCTCACAGATTTTTCTAACAAATGTGTTAATTTTGTGAATTGCCAGAATTGGTCTTTTTGTTGGACAATGTTAATTAAATGCTATACTCCAAGGTCAATGTTTTCTGACCAAAAAACTTTTTCTCTTGTGAATTTAGTGTTTTGGGCCACTGCTGGGTGTTTTTTACTCAAAGAGAAAAATCAAGAACAAATTTTCAGATAAGGAGTATGGTCCTGGCAAATTGCACCAAGAGGAAAGGATTTCTGTACCATAATATGTTAGTGGACTTTCTAGTCAACACATTATGTAGGCATTGTGTTTTTTATAACAGGTGACTCAGAAACTTTGTTTTTATCCATAACAAAGCAGACACTCCGTATTTATCAGTACTAACTTGATGCTATGGCATAACTGATGTTATGTGCTTATTAGAAACATGATCATTAGAAAAATGTTGCTGTCAGGTTTAAATAAACTAAACCATTGTGTAACAGGTAGTCTTGGCAATTTTAAGAGGTAACTTGAAGTTGAGGTCTTTGTAAAGGCACCGTATGAGACCCAAATTTAACCTAGAATTTGCTGTCACATTGACAGGTGTTTTAATAAAAGTAACACAGAGTAGCCTAATAAATCAAATTAAAGCCAAAAAAATAAAACAAATGATCTATATTAAGTTTCCTGTAACTTTAAGAATATTAAAACTGTGCCTTTTATCAAGTGTTTTTGCCTTAGGACCACATTACTGTCAGAGACGTGATGTATGTACATTCAGTTGCTAGTTTATTAGAACTAATGAAACCTAATGCAACAGTTGTGCAATAAATCATCCCTGCATGAAGTTTGTAAAATTCAATTTATGTTGAAACAGTTTTAGGGAGGTGTTATTTCCGCTGCTTGATCATTTTGGACTGTGTGTTTGATCTCAGTTCTGCTTGATTAACTGACAGAAAATTGGATAGATAAAGCTTTAGTATACTGCCCTATAAAATATAGAAAAATATCAATTTTTTACATTTTCATGTCTTCATCTTCTAAATTGATTATTAAAATAGCTGGTAATTAATTTTCTGTCAACTATATTCATTCACTAATTTTTAAGACATCTATGTTCGGTAAACCAATATGATTTATATTTCTTTCTTTCATAGACCAGAGTACATTGAAATAATTCCAGCCCACTATCTTTCTTACTGTATAAAATAGGCAGCTTTTACTAATTCCTTTTATGTCTGTTATATTTGTGTGTCGTAATATGCCGAGAGTGATCCAGCATGAGAAATACCATGATCTTCAAATTGAAGCAGTGTGTTAGTGTTAGTGAAATTCAGCCATAGTTAGCTATTATTTTATTTACACATACACTTTTCCTTCTTTGACACAGGAAAAAAAGGTCACTAAATAGGGCCAATTGTTTTAACTTGAACTGACAGTTTAATGCGTGTGTGTGTCTTTCAAGTGCATTTGAGTCTAACCTGGGAAATGTGAATGCACCTCAAATCAGGTCACTTAAAAAAAGAGATGTCCTTGTACAAATATAAAAGCGTACTCCAGAGAGGTGGCTAGTGTTTTTGTGTTACCCTCCTGTTTTTGGTTCCCTGTGAAAGAAACTGGTGGGTTTTTAAAAGGATGACCTAGATTCGTACCATCTCGTCATAGCGTCATTGGTCCTGTGGGGGGCACTGTTGAAGCACGGTTTATCATCATAACTGCACCTCCTGCACTGTGCTGCATGGAAGACCGCCTTGGAATACCAATGATATTTTTTTTTTTTTTTTTTTTTTTTTTTTTGTATCGGCTCAGTCTCTCATTTTATCTTTTGTCCCCTCTTGCTTCATCCTCATCCTGTCTTTTTAATCTCATTTTCTTTTTTCTGTCTTTGCCACCACATCCATGCATTTTTTTTTTTTTTTGTCTTTTCTTATTTTCTTGCTCTGTGTCTCTTTTGTGTGTGTCTCTCTTTTTCCCTTGGTGCCTTTGTCGCTGTTTGAGTTCAGGGCTGTCATCAGTGCCAGGTCTGAGCTGTGTGCAGTCATTTGTCACACCACAGTGGGGAAGAAGGATCTTTCATTGATGCTGGCCCCTTCTCTCTCTTTTTGTATTTCACCGTCTAAGACTATTTAGTTTTTGCCCCCTTCACAACTGTTGTTCCTGTTCCTAAAATTCCAACATGGCCATATGTTTTTTTTTTTTTTTCTTTTTTTTTGGATGCTTCAGTTTCCTGTTCACAGTTACCTCCATGAGATGGCAACTTTTCAACATCCTTACATTTCTTTAGCTCAGTTTCATTCAAATGTCTGTATTCGAGTGACCTTGACTTTTACGCCTAGTGGTGGTGTTATGCAGCAGGACTTGACATTTAGATTTAGCAGACTGGCATGTAGCATGACTTTAAGGTATGTGGATTTAACCAAGTAACAATAAACATAAATCATTTGGAAGGGGCTGTTTGGATAGCAGACTTTAAACATGACCCAAGCACAAAAATCATTTCACATAACATGAGTCAGAATCTTCATTACAAGTACTGTGAGATGTGAAACCTGTATCTCAAAAAGTGAAAATAGTTTTCAGTCATGCTGCAGTCATGTAATGAAGACTTGACTAAACTGAATACACAAATATCAAGGCAGTAAAGCCATGGCATTATGCAGTAGTTCCTTGGTCTGTGTTTGAGTACACACTAAAATAATTAAGAATAAAAGTAAAATAAAGTAGAAATGAAAGTAAAAATAGCACACTGCTAAATAAATAAAAACAAAAGACTGATCTTCAAATGAAAGTTTTGACAGGCACTGTTAACTGTTAATTTTAACAATTTACCAGTTTCAGAGATTTAAAGATCTGAACCACATTGTATTGTAAAAAGAATAAAAAGCATGAAAGCTGGGTGGGCTTTTCATGAATTATCTTTGTAGCCTGTCAGCAGTCTTTTTTTTTTTGGTTTGTGGGCTGAAATGAGATAAGTTCATATTTAAAGAATGTTTCCATATTTTATTTTGTTCTCATCTCAGATAACACCACAGACAAGACCTACATTATGATGGAAGCCAGGCTTGGAGCTCTGTTTAAATCAGAGAGCGAGTACACTGTCCTGGACAAGTGAGTATACAAAACCCCGTAGCTGCCTAGAAATGCAGTAGGAATGAAAATGGCAAACACCTTATATTTAGATGCTTAAGCCTACAGGTACTGTGCTGAGTTGCGGTTAGACCAGAAGTAGACCAGGCACACAAAAGTACTGCACAACATTGTGAAACAATTCAGTTAGTTAATTTTTTTTATGTCTAATATAGCTTTATTTTTAGTGATGAGTTACTGAATTAAAATTTTGTTGTCTCATGTTGCTTTGAAAACTTCAGTGTCTAAGTAGTGATTGTCAACTATTACACTAAATATTTTAAAACTAGAGTGAACAAATGCTCCAAATTGGCACCGAGCCAATTATGACCCATCCTTTAAACAGCTTTAGTGTAGTTGTAGCTTTTTTTTTTTTTTTGTTAGGTGCTTACATCCGTTTTTAATCTCTCTACACTGAAAGGTTGCAATATATGAAGTTTATAAACATGAGGGTTGTGAACTTTTCAGGAAAAATTGGGATGGATGATTGAATGAAGTGAAGACTAATGTTATGTTATTGGATGTTAAGAAGTGAGTTTAACCTTTTACCATCCAATAATAATACTAAACCTATGCAGGACTTTTAACAGACTGCTATTACTGTAAAAGGTTTGAAATATCAACATGAAATGAATGGTATCATCTATTGATTAGTCATGTAAAATCTTGTGCATGCTGTCCTGCTACCTTAAAACAGTGTAATACTTTAAAAAAATAGTCTAAATTTCTTACAGGGGTCATAAGATTATAGAGGTCATTTAAAAATACTACATTTGTTTTTTTTTTTGTAGCACCTAGCAAAATAGGCTAAAATCCTAATATTCTGTACTTGGAACACTGAAGCTATTAAACTTGACTATGTCAACTATAATCTTCACACCTAGGTGCTCAGTGTTTCAGTTAGCACCTAACGTGTATTTCACAATTACTGTGAAAGTTTTTCTCCAGAGTTATAGCTTGTCTTCCTGAGTTAAGAAATGGGGATAAAGATACTGACAGGAGAATTACCAGCAGTGTGTGTTACCAGCCGAGTGTTGTTCTATGCAGCGGAAAGCAAATCAAATTCTCTATTACCCAGTTCACTGGATGATTCAGGAGTGAAAGGAAAGTGTAGGGAAAGAGTAGGGAAAGGTGAGTTGAGCTAAGATAAAGAAAATGCCTGAGTGAATAAAGAATACAGATTAAGCATATTTCTAGGCATGATTTATACCTACATATTCTTTTATATTGGTTGAATTGTTGAAAAATGTTGTACCCTTACTTAAACGTTAAATGGAGATTTAAAGGATTCCTATTTCCTTATCAAGTGAAAGTGAGGGAAGAAGTGGTTTCTGTTTTCTGCATTCACATATTTATATTAAACCCAAGAAGACATAAAAGTGGTTACGGTTCATTCCAAAATAAGAGCAAAATTACAAATGCTCTTTAACTTTCTGTCATATTAATACACCAATCCTGCTTAAAATCAAATCTACATTTAATGGATAGATTTTATACTTTTATAATAAATATTGTTGATGCATCTGTATTAAAATGAGCTTTATTCTTCATTGACTAATGTAATATTTAATAATTTATTCATGTTTTGTTTTGAGTAAAATGTCTCAACAGTTGTTGGATGGATCGCCATGAAGTTTGGTTTGAGACCTCACTCAGGATCAAGATAAAAAAGAATTTTAAAAATTGACACATTCATCCCAAGTAGAAAAGTACATGCCTGTAGCATCATATTAATAGACATTTTGGTTGGTGTTTCTTTTAGAAGTCATCCCTTTATGTTGTAAAATGGTTATTTTCTACAGGTTTGTCAGTGCATGAGAGGCAGGACACATTAGGGCTGTTGAAACAAGAAGTTTAAATGTGCTCTATGTGTTTTTAGATTTCCTGGTAAGATGCTGAAAGGGAAAAAATACAAGCCTCTCTTCCAGTACTTTGCCAAGGTTTGTAGATTCAATGTTTGCAGTTTTATGCAACATATAGAGACAGACCTATGTCTCACCATAATTACCTGTCTGTCCACAAATTAACATCTGTTTACTTTCTCTAAATCTGTTTCTTAATCTTTCTCTTACCATCTCTAGCTCTAATTCTTTTGCTGCTTCACCAGTTTCCCACATTTGCCTAATTCTCCTTGTCCTCATTTCACTCTAGTGTGCAGAGAAAGGAGCGTTCCAGGTGGTGACAGATAACTACGTCAAGGAGGAAGAGGGCACTGGAGTGGTCCATCAGGCACCTTACTTTGGAGCAGTAAGTGTTGTCTTTGAGCACTTTCCTTAACATCTGTGCTTACAATAAAAACTACTTTGTTACAAAATGTGATGTAGTGTTTGTTGCTACTGTTGTTGATTGATACGTTAATAATTTTTTGATTTAGAATGAAGTGAAGCTGAAAATGTACCCAATGCTTTTACTTTTTTACAATTTTGCATCTGGTAAGCTTGTTTTTCCAGCCTTGCGGATGCCCATATGAAGTAGCATACTACTGAGGAAAATAAGGTCACTTTTTTCTAGTGTGACTCTTTAGATGGCCTCCCTGCCATCCTAGTGGGGAAAAAAGTTCATCCAGGAGGGTATTTTATCCCCCTGAAACCATTGCCAATATGTTACTGCTAATTCAATTATTTTCTGTTTTCTTGCAGCATTTTTATATTTCCTTGTTGAAAGGTTTTGTGTTGTTAGAATGCTTAAAATGTTTTTCTCATTTACTTGTTTTCTTCTTTTTTTGTTTCATTGCTTTGAATGCCTTTTAGCCATTGCAAGGGTGACTCCTGTGTAATGAAGTTAGCACATCAATACAGTAGGTTATATATCACGTTAGAGGAGGACGTGGCACCAAACTTATGACAGGGACAATAAAAGCAACTTAATCTTTACCAGTCATGAAAAGTCTTTGATGAGCATTAGATGTTTGTATAGAATGGTATAATATTGCTGTATTAGGCAGTCTAGAGGCCAGTGCAGTAGTATCAGTTATTGGGTCAGTGCTAATATGCTAACATGTTAGATGTCCTTGTCAAAGGCAGATGTATTCCCCTATGGTGTAGCCAGCTGGATACATACACTTTTTCTCTCTGCCCTACCTTTCTCTTCTGCCGTTTATCTCACTGCAGCTCAGTCCCTAGAATTTTATTTAGCGCTCACATTCTCATTGATTAGACCATTGAAAACCTGGAACAAGGTGCAATTGCTTTTGTTCTAAAGTGATGAGAAGAAATGCAATGTAGAACTACATTTTTCATATTTATATGTTGTTATGACTAGATGTGAAATGACCCTGTGAGCCACTCATCTTGGATCTTGACAGGGTGTTTGAATGTAAAATACATTTACAGCTGGACAGTACTCAGATATTTCATGCATGGCTGTCACATACCACTAGTGCTTGTTCCAACACTGCAAAAAGTATCCAGCTCAACAAGGAATTCAGTATGGAGTCATACCATATCTTTAAACTTGTAATGTTGTTTGCCAATTACTTTAATGAAATCAACCAGATTTTTAAAAAAAAGCAAAAGTAGAAATACTTTCTAATGATGTTATATTATGTAGGGCTTGTAATAAGAGACTTCTGTAGTGGTTTATATTAGGAAAACCATACACTTTTATTGAAACCATCTCTGAACTGCATATCATTGTCTTTGCAGGATGATTACAGGGTGTGCACTGAATATAAAATCATCCAGAGGGATCAGGCGCCTATCTGCCCTGTGGATGCCTCAGGCTGCTTCACTTCAGAGGTCACTGACTTTGTGGGACAGTATGTCAAAGTGAGTGACACCTCATACATTTACATGTAGATTAGGTTAGCAGACATTTCAGGCAGTCTGGCCTTTGTAAGATAGGGTATGATATGGTATGATACACAAGATAAATCCTTCATCCGTCAAATATATTGATAACTGATTCAATTCTGGATTTAATGTTTCTTTCATTCTGAGTATCTGACTCCTATTCCTCTCCATTCCATATCATGCTATCAAGCTTAAACTACATAACTCCTTGGTGAAAAGGGGAGTTCATGTCAAAGCAGTTTTACAAATTTGTGTAGCAAAACGTGTTGCTGAAGCACTGGGTGTTTACCAATGCCCTCTTCCTCCTTGTCACACCCAAATTTGTTACCATGCTGAGTGGACAATGAGTGAAAAATAGTAGCCATGCATGAGCTGATTACTATTTCACATCTTGGTGCAAAGGCCAGGGAGTGGACATGACCTACCCAGGAGCGAAACAGTACAGCGCAAGCTAATAAAGAGCATGCAGCCAGAGTTCTCTGAAAGTCTGTCATAATCCGCTTTTGAAATATGTTAAAAGCTATCGTGAGTTTCAAGCCTGTCTGAGACATTCTTTATCGCCGCATAAAAGGTCTGAGTTGATCTGGAAGAACGTCAGTCACAACGTGGGCTACGCATAGAGAAGCCAAGAGAGCAGTTGTTCTTGTGTAAACCGAAAAATAAACCCATTATTTTCACAACATGAGAGCGGCATCGTACACCCAGAAGAGCTTACAGATTAGCAGCTCTGGCAGCAGAGTAAGGGTTCAGAGCCCGTCACCATCCCGGTGCCGTGGATCTTCATATGATGGCCGTGGACGCTCAGGTTATCGTGGCACTGCCATCGAGTTGGGCACAGAGATACACCAGCACCATGCCAATGAGAAGGAGGAGATGCAGGAACTCAATGTGAAGTTTTCAGGATACATCCAGAAGGTCCAGGCATTAGAGCAGAGAAATGCTGCTCTTCAAGCTGAGCTGGCTGAGCTGCAAAGTCGCTACAAGGGAGGCCCCACAGGCATTGGAGAAGAATATGAGCTGAAGTTCAAAGAGGTGAGGGAGCTGATTGAGACCCTGACTAATGAGAAGGGGGCAGCTGATATTGAAAGGGGCTACATTGAAGAAGAGGTTGAAGTGTGGAGATTAAAGTTGGATGAGGAACTGGCGCTCAAAGAAGAAGCAGAAATGATTCTGAGGGAGTTCCGTCAGGATGTTGACAATGCCACACTGCAGAAGGCTGAACTGGAGAAACGCATAGAACAACTGGTGGCTGAGATAGAGTTCCTCAAGAAGCTACATGATGAAGAGGTGGCTGACCTCATGAAGCAAATTGAGGAATCAAAAATTACTGCTGAGCTGGATAGTGATCGCCCAGACCTGGCGGCTTACCTGCGCAACATGCGTGCAGAGATGGAGGCTGTTGCTGCTCACAATGTACAGGAAGCTGAGAAGTGGTACAAGAGCAAGTTTGACACCCTCAAGGAGCATGCTGGCAAACATGAAGAGCAGATGAAGACCATGAAAGATGAGATCACAACCTTCCATAACCAGGTGACAGACCTGCAGAACCAGATTGACGGGCTGAGGGCTCGCAACTCTGCCCTGGAGCAGCAGCTGGAGGACATGGAGATGTCCCACATGGATAAAGTGGGGAGCCTTGAGGGTGTCATTGCTCAGTTGGAGGCCCAGCTCTGTGAAACCAAACTGGAGATGACCAAGTATCTGCAAGACTACCAGGAACTGCTGCACATCAAGCTCAAGTTGGATGCAGAGATCGCCACCTACAGGAAGCTGCTGGAAGGAGAGGAGCAGAGGCTTGGAATTGCCAAAGAGGTCTAAATATTCTCAGAGATGGAAGCAGCAGATCCAAAGCAGCCACCGACGCAGAAGACCAGCAGAACATCATGGGGTGGCAAGATCATCTCATTCTGAATAGAAAGTCTCCAAATTCTCCCCTATCTAAACCCATTTTCCTTATCTTACCCCCTCACTGCTGGAGCTTGGTATTGTTTATATTCTTTCAGTAGCAGTGCCAATTGAGATTCTGCACAGAAACCAAAATTATGCTTTTTGTGATACATTACTTTGAGAAAAATTCCTTTCTACAAAACTTTTAACAAATGAGACAAAGAGTAAGAACAAAACAAGAACATTGCCTGAACAAAACAGTCTGAAAGCAAAAACTAATGATATATGCACAGCACATGCCAATTGTAGTGAGGTCCTGCCAGTATGTAGACATTTTTGATTTAAATCAGGAACTGCCTGATCGAAGAATCAGATTACAAATGTGCCCAGACAGTTTTGATACCCAGCCCTCATTACTTCTGTCATTTCCTTGCCATACCCTGAACTATTTGCTTGCTTCCCAATCCTTTCTAGCCTTTCCAACTGCAAATTCATCACTTTCCAAAAATAACCACCCTTTCATCCCATTGCCTTTCCTCCCCACCCCCCACTCTACTTTTCCTCACAAGTCAACCCTGCTGTTACAACTCTGTCACGTCCCTATGCTATAATTGCTCAATTTTGACTTTCACTGTTTCTCTTGAATCCACCACCCGGTTTTTGATCCCACCACCTTCACTATGAAAGATGTTTGTTCTGCTTGGATATGTCACATCTCAACTCAGTCAAAGGCAATCAAATAGCAGTATTATTACTGGTCTTCAGAACATCCCAGGATCTTTCTGTATGTTCAATGAGACCCAACAATTGACCATTTACACTTGACCAGCTTAATAAAGATTGAAGTGAGTGCATACCAAATAATACAGTGATGATTTTTCTTTTCTTCTGTGAGTTACTCGTGTCCTCAATCTCTGTATGTTTCTTGATCTTACTTACTCTTTCAGTAATATCCTTGTTTCCATATCTGTCACTTTGTATTCTCCTAAGTCTCCTTTTAGGCTGCCGTATTGAAATGTGTAGAAAAGCAGCACTGAATCAGGCCCAGTTAATCACAAGTTTTAGAATTTTGCTTTTTGCTTTATCCTGTAAAGATATTGAATGTACGATTAAGAAATTAAATGGCTGTGTGAATTCACCCCCAGTAGGTGGGCTAGGTTTGATAGTTCAGCTGAGGTAGGTCAAGTGATCACAAACAAGAGAAAAAATTACTTATTTGGTTAATTCAACTATGCTGATTGATTATACATCATATAGCACAAAGATTCACAAATATGACATATCAAGCAATCCTAAATTGGTCAGTTAGTGACATAGGTTTATTCTTTGAGTGGTTTGCAGGTAAAGTACCACTGAGTCTCCACATCACATTATGTTCATGATTTAATGAGCTTGGGTCAGTGCATAACAAAATTTACTCCTGGTTGAAAAAGCTTAAAACCTCTCTCTCTACAAAGAGGCCACAACCAAGTCCCTGCCAAGCACCTTGATGAAGAGTCATATTTATGAGCTTCCTGTGAAATGCACTGTGAGCTTGGTTGGGGGGAGATGAAATATTGCATGGTAAGACTATCTGGTATGTTCAAGGAGTCCGACACTTTTCTACCATATGAGACTGGTATATTTCCTCAAGATATGTCGTACCATCTTGAAATATACCAGTGTTATATAGGAAAAGTAAATGAAAGTACATTTGTAAAATAAAGTATCCATCCATCCATCTTCTATACCCGCTTTTTCCTTGTTCAGGGTCACGGGGATCTGCTGGAGCCTATCCCAGCTCTCTCTCGGGTGGAAGGCAGGGGTACACCCTGGACAGGTCACCAGTCTGTCGCAGGGCCACATATAGACACACAACCTCACACACTCACACTCACTCCTACGGGAAATTTTAGAGTCACCAATCAACCTGACATGCATGTTTTTGGACTGTGGGAGGAAACCGGAGTACCCGGAGTAAACCCACACAAGCACAGGGAGAACATGCAAACTCCACACAGAAAGGCCGGGATGCGAACCCACGACCTTCTTGCTGTGAGGCAACAGTGCTAACCACTCAGCCACCATGCTGCCCTAAAATAAAGTATATATTATATATTTATAATATAGCAAGTTCAGCTGTATTTGTTCTGCTGTTTTTTATGAATTGATGATTTACTTTACTTGCGACTAGTTTTGTTATTGTCAGCAAAGAGCAGGATAAGTAGTGTTAGTTCATCTCTTTGTTCACATAGACTGAGTCCATTTGTTCCTACTCAATAAGTCTTTAAAATTGACTACAAATGTATACTCTCTTCATGAAGAGATACTTTCGTGAGACAGGTGGGCACCACAATTTTTTGCAAATATATGGTACAAAGGTGCAAAATATGTCAGGTTTCTGCCACACAGGCAACATCTGGCAGAAGGATCATTCAGTTGTTGGTTTTGGTCTTTTTAGGGAATTTTGTTGGCAGTAAGAAAAATATTAAATATAACCAGCTAAAACACAGTTTCTCAGCTTTGTATTACATTATTCTTAACAGCCACATTTTGTGAAGCATGTCTTATGTTCTGATGTTCTTTTATAGGATGCTGACAAGCACATCATCAAGTGGCTGAAGGAGAAGGGGCGTCTTGTAAATACTAGCAGTTTCAAACACAGTTACCCCTTCTGCTGGAGGTGAGATGCGCAGAATTCCCAATGTTAAACTTATGTTACCTTGAGTCTTTCTGTATGGGGTACAGATGTTAGTCCTACTTGAATGAAATGCTGTGTTCCCTGCCTTAAAAAGTGAAGCATCTTTTAGTTTTGAACACATAACATACTGACTTGGCAATCTCCATTAACCTACAGTACAGATCAATGTTCAGCACAGTGCTTAAACGTAGAGGTTTGAGGTTATTCTGTGCTCATGGTTCTCTTGGGAGAAGCACAGTAGAGGTTTTATGGTCTTTACACAGAGTCAATTCACAGAGCTAATGTCAGTGATAACCACTCAAGATTCCATATTATCATATAACTATCAGGAATATGTCACACACAACACAAAATTAACAGGGAGGTCTTCACATGTCCACTTGGGTGGACTCCATGTGTTTGAGTTCTTAATTGAAGAAACAACTTCATGAAATGGAAAAAAACATATATGTAAAAACTGAAATTATATTTAAAATTTGTTATGTATGTTTTTATATATTTGTACAGTTTCCACCACTGTTCAATGCAATAAGCTGCTCAGGCTTTCTGGATTTCTCTTGGCAATCTTGGTTTTAAAAAAATTTACAATAGCTGGCCACACTAGTGGGTGATATGGAACTATACAGTCAGAACCCATGCCCATACAAGAAAACTATTTTTAATAAATAGCTCTCCATTGTAGTGAGCACTATGCATGAAAGGCTTAAAGGAAATTCAGTGGTAAAAACAGATCAACAATAATAAAATTCAGTTAATAAATTTTTTTTTTTTCCTTAACCATATGGCATGTGTTCATATACTTAAAGGTCTGACACGCCCCTGATCTACAAAGCTGTCCCTAGCTGGTTTGTCCGAGTGGAGCAAATGGTGGACAAACTACTGGAAAACAATGGAAAATGCTACTGGTAAGCTTTTTTCTGAAAAACCTGATAACAAGCTTGGTGCTAAATGACAATGAAATTGCACCTATAAGCCCCTTGCCAAACAAGTGTTGTAAAATACTTCAAGTGAAGACAGACAACAGTCATAGTCCCAAAACAATTATAGACACAAAGCTGCACTACTACATCAAGTTGTTTGTCGCAGTCAAGGGCCTGTCTCTGCAGGACAGCCATCAGTGGACATTGTCAGATTCAAGTAGAAGATATTAGATTTAAAATGCAAGGACTTCATTATATGGAGTTAAAGCCCTTGTCAAGGCATTTTATAAAGATGCACACAGGACTGTTGTTTTAGAGAAGACATTAGCATGATGCTAATTGTAAGGGTGGAATATGGAACAGAAATAAGCATCAGCATGATGGCTTCGCTAAGTGGTATTACCTCTGGTGCTCCCGGTGCTCATTTTTAAGGCCAGAGTATCTGCCTCTGGTAATGGGACTGTCAAGTTGAGATGAATGAATAGCCACTAGGAAGGTGAAGACACACAGATACACATGTACTGTACACAGAGAGATACAAATGTGCACACTACTTTAATGGCTAAATTCCATATTTAAAAGACAGTACTGTGACCGTATATACACTCAGTTGCCAGTTTGTTAGGCACACCTAGCTACGACTAATGGATTCCTATGCAAAAGTCCTGTAATACAAACTAAACTACCTTTAGCAAAGTTATGTTAATTTTTTTCTTTTTCCAATGGTTTTAGATAGGTGTTGAGTCAGCTGTACTGTATAATTATTTACAACGTTCTTTGTAGTGAACTTGAACATTACCACATTTTTTTGAGAGGGGTTTCTCTTATTTAGCCTACCCTCACTAATGTAAATGGACTGGAAAACAGTATATGAGGTGTACAAAAAAATCCCAATATAACACAATACACTTCCACAGCAGCACAAACTGTGGCCTCCAGAATAACAATGCACTTGAATTATAGCTCAGTTTTGAATTTCTTTTTTTTTAAAATTTAATTTAAAAATAGCCTAAATGATTCAGGTGACTTAAATTGTTCCCCATAACTTTTCTGGCAGTTAATCAACTAATCATTTCAGCTCTACAGTAGAATTCAAATAGATGTAAGAGCGTTAGAACATAAAATCCTTGCACAGTTCACTGCCTTTGTGTGAAGTTCATGTTAAGCCCTTTCAGAAAGCCAAGTGCAAGTTAAGTTCTCAAAGTGATTTGTTCATTTTCACTCTCTTTACTTAAATTACACAGTGGGTGGACTAAAGCTATGTCTCTTCAGACTGATTTCTTCAGACAGATGTCTCGTGTCTGTGTAAATGAACTACAGAATTAATGAAATTTTAGGGGCTTTAGGTGCAGAAAGCTTGGCCATTGTCATGTGATTTTAGCTCCTAGTTTTTTGGTAATAAGAAAAAAACAAATGCAGTGGTGATAAGATGGATCCTAAAATAGTTCAGGTAAAATCAGGAACTTATTTTTTTTTTCCTTTTTGTTTATGAGTTACCTACTGTAATTCAGCTAAAAGTGGCTCATGATTTGGTTTAAACCGATGTCTGGATAATGAGGTATTTTTACATAACCCCATTAATGGCTATATAGAAGATCTACATCAAGTTTCTGTGCAGTGAGGGGGTAATGCCTAGTGGATGTATTTGTTGTGAGTTTGGCATTTCTTAACCTTATCAATAACCAGGGAATACCCCTGGCCTTGGAAGTAATGCTTTGTGTGGTTACTACTGTGCTAATATTTCCAGCTTACATTAGAGCAAATAAATCATAAATGTTTATTTCACTTTTGCTTTTGAGTTGTTTTTTTTTTTGGCTTGTAAAAGGAAGATTTCAACCACCGTCACTCTTACTAAAATATCAATGTACACTGTTTCAATATGTACATACATCATAGTTTGACTGATCTGCCAGCACCTAGGTAAGGTTGATAAATTGTTGGGAGAGAGGGAGGGGTTTAGAGATGGGTCAGTTGCACAGTTTGTTATACCTTGCCTTTAAACGCTGTACTTTTCTCATCCTTTAGTTTTTCTAAGCTTCTTTACCTTTTTCCATCATGCACACTGTCTTCTTCCTGACCACAACCTCTGTCCCTCTGTCTCCCTCTTGTATCCATCCCCAGCGAATCAGACTTATAATAGAAGCCTGCACATGTTAAATGGCTCAGTGCATCTCCAGCACAAGACAGCACACTTTAAATTCTACATTTAGCATGAACGGAGAGGGGGGGTGAGGGGTGTAGGAGTAGTTGGAGGTGGCAGAGTGCAGCAGCAAAAAAAAAAAAAAATCATTAAATTGATATATTAGGGGCCTAAATAGAAATGCCTCCTACAAATGGGAATTGATGAACTCGTTGCTTTGCGCATGGATCTTGATGACGATTTATACCACCCCCTGCTTTTCTGTGGAAGAGAAGGGGACCGAAAAAAATTTAGAGGAGGAAGAGATTGTGTGATAGTGGATTAAGGCTAGAAATTGGTTGAGGCGGAATAGGAAAAGGGGCGTGCAGGAACGGGGTACTGTACAGAGGAGAAAGATGCCTTGAAGCGAATGTTAACCTTTGCAGCTGAGCTTCATAAAGAGGGCAGTGCAGTTTATTTTTAGGGCTGTGGAAGCTCAACAAGAGAAACAATAGTATAAACAATTTGAATGCTTGTTCTTCTTTTAAGAAAATATATTACATGTTAAATTAATCACTTCTGCAATACTTGAGCACAGTATTCACTTTTCTCAAAAAATAAACCTCAGAAGGTTTTACACTTACATTTGATTTAGAAATGTTTTTCTATATTTTCTATTGCCCTTTTCTCTTGCTGTTGATGTTTATTTTATAAATACCTTTTAAAATTATTGTTGGAAATACTGAAGAAACATGACTGTCTTGCTGGTTTTCTGTAATATTGTCATATTTTGTTCAGTGTGAAATCCTGGAAGAAGGGATGGTTACACATGGCTGCATAATGAGTTTCAAGCATAAGAAGGACAGCAACGTTCTGGTTGTGTGTCATTTCAAGCTAAAGTAGATGACCATACTCCACACTAACTTGATGATCCTTTTGGTTGTATATTTAAAAAGTAATTAAATCAGAACAAACCTGACAATGTCTCTGTCTCTGCAGGGTTCCAGAGTTTGTCCGTGAGAAGCGTTTTGGGAACTGGCTGAGAGACGCACGTGACTGGGCAATTTCCAGGAACCGTTATTGGGGCACACCTATCCCTCTCTGGGTCAGCGATGACTTTGAGGAGGTCAGGAAAACACACAAACATGGATTTGTTTTGCTTCAGCTGAGTACTTAATGCTTCTTATGTGTCTTTGTGTTTTGCAGAAGTTGCACAATCTGTCTGTGTCATGACCAAATACCAAGACAGTTATTCTTTCCTGAGGAGTGCTGATTGCAGTGTTGACAGCACTCACAAATCAATCTAGGCTAGGAATTAGAGAGCATAATTGAAAAGTTGAACTCCTTGTAACTCAGTTTTATTTACTATAGGAACAAGCATGGGGAAAATGTCTTATATCTCTCCAAGGGAAGATTTGTCTGCTGTGAGGGCGCAGAAATCCAACTCCTTCTCATATACTGGCAGGCTGAAAATTTTTCTTACTGACCTTTGCTGCCATAATTTAGCACATATGGCCCTTTTTGTGTGAGTAAATGTTTGTGTAGTAGAGACTGGCATGGCAGAATGAAGTGACCATGGTGTCAGACCAGAGTGTAGCGTGACTTCATACTGCAGTCAGTCAGCACCCCTCAGGCACCATTAGTTAGTGCCTTTGTAAACTCAACCCATAAATGATTCATTAATGTAAACAGCAAATATACACAAGCCAGAATGTGTTTGGTTTCTCTTCAGAATGTTTAAGGCAGCTTCAAAGGTAGTCAAGACAAACAGCAATTTCAGGGGGAGGAATATATGGAGAATGAGAAGGGGAATTTAAAAAAAAAAAATGACATGGCACAAGACAGGGAACAGTGAACAATAAATAGAAGGGGAGGAGAGCTAGTGGAAGGGGGAAAAGGTAGTGAAGAGGGTTTCCAAACTGTAAATGTTCATCTTGTTATGGATGTTCATTGCCAAACCCAGTTGACTCTGTGCAGTAGAGTGAACTGAATAGAGATGTCAGAACTAGGTTGTTTGAGCGTTTGAAAAATGAAGTGTTGGTCCCCTGGCTGAAAGAGGGACAGTCAGCGACCTGCTTGCTGGAAATAGCATTGTGACTGTTACCAGAACACCTCCCTCACACACCACTCAGTGCCGAATCACACACCCAAATCTAAAGCTGTGTGTGCATGTGTGCTTGTTTCTCTTTCTGTGGCAGTATGATTTCTCTCTGTCTTTTCTTTTTGTTCTCTCTCTGTGTCCCTGCCTTACTGGGTATGTGTCTTTTACTCTTGTCTGTTTTTAAATATTTGATGGTTGTGTGTCAGAGTGTATCTGGGCCATGGTACCTGGTGCTGTGATAAAACTAGAGCAGAGCCTACAGGTTAATTCTCAGAGGAGACTAGATAACATACTTTACCATGTTTTCTAAGGTAAAGTTACTTAAGAAGTGTGTGGAAACAGGCCTACTTTGAAGTCGTGTTTGTTTGTAATAATGTAATATAGGATTTAAATATATAAATACCCTGAAATGTTTTCTTTAGTTAGATGACAAGTCTGATACCACTCAGGTGTCTGTATTAAATATGAGATTACTGCCAGAAGCCTGTTAGCTTAGCAGTAGTTCTGTCCAAATCTCATTTGCTAATCCGCCTAGCAGCACCTCTAAAATCACTAAGTAACACACTATATCTTGTTTGTTTAATCCGTACAGCACACAAAATGTAAAACCAACATAGTCTTTGGCATAACTCCATTTTCAAAATAATTTCAGCAAAAGATACAGGAGATAGAGGAATTTAGTTTATGTTACAGTGATAACAATATTGCAATGTTGATGATATTGTAATATATCAGTAAATCAAAAATGTTTGTGTTTTCTTTTTTTAAAACACAAGGTTACATTTTCAGATGGTTTACAGTTAAGAGTACAAAACAACAAATATTTACTGTAACAGAAAAAAAGAAAAGATTCTTACATTGTTGAGGCTGAAACCAGCAAACCAAATGCTGAGTATTTCTAAGTTCAATTTTGTTAGTGAAATTATTAAAATAATCCTCCTATTGTTTTGGAATAAACAGTTGATTTTCTGATTTATGATCTATTATTGTGTATTTGTCTGTGTGTGTTTCTCAGGTGGTGTGTGTAGGGTCCATAGCCGAACTGGAGGAACTGACCGGAGTCAGAGTAACTGATCTGCATCGGGAGAGGTGAGTCATTGATCAGACACTTCAATAATCAGCCAACCACCTGAACATGTACTCAGTTGTGTTGTTCTGCGATCGCACTACATCAGGTATTGGTGTATGAGAGAGTCTATTGTAAATCTGCTGTGACCTGTCTGACTGAACCATTTAGGTGTTGTGAAACACAGATCACGTTGTTCTTCCACTGTTCATTCTCCAATTTCCCTTTAATCACTTCCATGGGACTGGCCATCTTTAATTGATGGCGGAGGAAGCGGTTGCTTTTATTTTTCTTGTGTGTTTGGGTTTTATACTTTTTACGTTTCTGTGCATATTTGAAAGGTTTGATAAATAAATTAAAATCATCTTTGATTAAAAATTAAAAAATGAAGTAAGTCAGTAAGTAAGTAATAGATAACTTAGTTTTGTGGCTTATACCATGTTTAAAACTAGTTCAAAGATCAGCTGAATTAGAAATCTTTAAGGTGAAGAATGTATGAGAAAATAGAAAGCTTGTGTTTTAATATGCTGTGTTGAATTACTTTATTTAAATTTAAAAAGTGTAGCAGGCTTGGAATGCATTTTGCAATACGGTTTTGGAAGTACTCTTCTTTGCTTTCCTGTCAAGAGTTAGATGAAAAAATTGATCCTCAGCTGCCTGTAGTCTGCAGTGCCTATTTGGCAATCTTATTGTGATGAGAGGTCAGTAAAACTATAATGAATCTTTTCTGCATGTTAGCTTTTGCATGAAACAAGATGTAACAAGTTAATTTGTGAAATTTAGATGTAGTGTTGACTGGAAACCTTTAGACAGAGAGACTAACATTTCCCCGTTTTCCCCAATTGGCTGCAACGTCACAAGTGTGAACACGAGTGGTATCAATCATGTATTCTGACTCATGGCAAGAAAAAAAAAAAAGCATGAACCCATTGTGGTCTAAATGCTAGCAGAAGCTGCTTTTGAATTATTTGACCAACATAAAAAAATATTCTCCTAAATTCAAAACACACGTGTATCACTAACTAAATGGATAGACTGTTATCAGACTATATTTTAACATGTGAAGGGGCCAACCAGTGATTATAATAGCCCAGCCTGTTTTGTAGCGAAGTGAATGTTTTAGCCAAATCTATTGTACAACACACTGCAAAAATCATGTATTAAACTACTCAGAATGTACTCAGCAGGACACTTCTTTTTGGAAAATTCCTGCTTAACATGCTCTTATCCCTCAATAGGCCCAGGAACAGGGTCCTTACTGCAGCAGAGCCACACTAGTGTCTAATGGTAGATTACTAGAATAGTTGGCTGTCTATCGTTCTAGAAACATGTAGCAGGTTATTGTTGGATGGGGGGAAAAAACAAGTGCTTAATCAGCTTTCTTTAGATATATTATTTTGATTTTTTTTTTTTATATCTCAAATAGGCATTCAGATTGTAGATTCAACGGGAACTTCAAACAGATTGACACTTCTGTAACTGCTACAGAAGTCAGGTTCACCTGAGCTTTGCAGCTTTGCAATATCTTTTGTGAAGAAACAAACAACAATGCAAGGCTTTCCTTGCATCTGTAACGTATGACCCAAAGCAATAAACAGCCTTATCCATCAGGTTTTTTTCCTACACCCCATTCCTGGTGGTGAAAGATTACAAAATCATTGCTCTAAGCTGCAGTCAAAAAAAACCTGTAGATTTGTGCAGAGTATAAATGTTTAGATAGGGTTTAGGTTAGGTTTCCTATACCACTAATAAAACAGAACTGGTCAAATTTTTATTACTGCCATGTCTCAACAATTGCACTTCCTTTTGCTTTCTTGCCTTCCTTCTGTCCACACTTTCTGTGACAGCATTGACAATCTGACAGTCCCATCAAGGTGTGGTAAGGGCATGCTGCGGAGAGTCACAGAGGTGTTTGACTGTTGGTTTGAGAGCGGCAGCATGCCTTATGCCCAGGAGCACTACCCCTTCGAAAACAGGAAGGAGTTTGAGGATACTTTCCCTGCAGACTTCATCGCTGAAGGCATCGACCAGACAAGGGGATGGTGAGTTGTGAATGAATGGCAAGTTGAATGGAAGGAACTAATGATGGGAATAGGGAGTCAGATGAGAAGGAGAGCCACATTTCTTGCTGTATTTAATGAGGGAGTTGATGAGCAGAGCATGAATGGATGCATAGATAAAGTAAGAAGCTAAAAGTTTTGAAATTAAGAATTTGTATGAAGTAATGGTAAATGTTTGAATCAGAAATGAATAACTTGGTAAATATGTTTGATTTTCTCAGTCATTTTTTTGTTCAATTGTGCTTTTTATTTTGACCTTGTGTGTTATCTTTTTATATCCTGTTGTAGGTTTTACACCCTGTTGGTGCTCTCCACAGCCCTGTTTGGCAAACCACCCTTCAAGAATGTCATTGTTAACGGTTTGGTTCTTGCTAGGTCAGTCCATTGACTTAGTAAAAAAATCCTTTTTTTTTTTTTTTGAATTCTAAACAAATATAAACATTTTCATTAGAAGAATAAAGGCTAAGACTGAAAGAATAAGTCTAAAAATTTGGGCACTGTAGATTTGTTTGGGAAGGTTTATGTGGGATTTATTTAAAGTAAACTACAATTTGTGAGGGTAATGAAGGTCAGAAAGAGAAATAAGCTATATTAATCTTTGGCTCCATTAGAATAGATAAAAGTTATTAACAGGCTCAGATCCTTGTTGGTTTTGGCCTTATTCTTACAGTCGAACAGTTCTGTAGACACTTCCAATTTCTCTGATCATTGTTTTTGTCTGCTAATCCCCTCTTTGCCCTTCCTCTCCTCCTTATTCACCTGCCTAGACATCTCCTCTTAATCTTCCTGCTGTTCTTCATGATGAGTGTGGTATGTGTGCTGTAACATTGAGCTGCTCTCCAGTAGAGCTGCTTGCTCTCAGCCTCAGGGTCTCAATGCAGCACTCTGCTCACAGGCCTACTGACCCGGAAGGACTTGACTTTGTGAATGAATGTCTGTGTGTGTGAATTAATGCCTTTGCTTGTCTCATTCCTGCAGCGATGGACAGAAGATGAGCAAGCGTAAGAAGAACTACCCGGATCCTGGGTTGATAGTCCAGAACTATGGAGCTGATGCCCTCAGGTCAGCTCTCTGCTTGAATTTGAGCAAATCTGTGTTTCTGAAGCATGAATGACTGTATGCCAATGGCAGGGACATGTGTGTGTTAACCCACCTTATGATATTAACAGGCAAAGTTTTAAAAGTTTTTAATTACTGTCTACATTTAACTGTGAACAGCTAGAGGGTATATTGTACACTAATTTCTGCTCATACATTCTCTCAGTTGCCCAGAGCTGCAAGAGTACTGTGGCCGTATGGCCTAATGAATAAAGCACTATGCAATTTCACCATATGCTCACATATGCACTGATGAAGAAAGCTGCATTATAGAGAGAAAAGCTCCTGATAGTTTTTCTTCAAGGCTTTTATATGCAATAGGATATGACAGTTTTGTGCCTAAAACCTAATGTAAATAACACTGTTATGGTACATTACAGTGAGCTCTTTAAGTGTTGTGATTGGAGCAGTGACAGACTTTCTTCATATTTGCCTGTTCAATGTATTTCAACAGTTTGTAGTTTGGTCTGTTCTGCGTTTCTTTCAAATACATCTCAAAGTTGCTGCTACTAAACTCACTAGTGGCTTATTGCATGAAGTTGCATCATGTCAGCTTGCTTCCAGAGTCATCAGAAAACCTTTTTAACCAGATCAGCTCAGTCTGCTGATGGTTGCCACAGACTATTATATTGATATGAATTATTTTATTATTTGTCAGCGGTGCTTCTGTTTGGCTTTAATAGAGAAAAGGGATTAATTTGCACTGTGAAGCTTGCTGTTGGTAAAATTAGGTTTTGGCTCAAATGATAGGACTAACAGATTCTAGGTGGATATTTAGCCTAATAATCCAAATGGATATGTTTGGCAGCAGAATAGCTTGACATAAAAAAAAAAATAGCCCCTGCAGCATTTTTTTTTAGATAGTTTCCAGAAGTGTTTTCAAGGTCTCCATATAGAGAACATTTATAAGTTATGGCTAGGATTTGGACCAGATTTAACTTCAAGCCAGCAGCAGGACTTAAAAAGTTTGCAGCATCAGCAAAATGTAAAACAAATAGGGACAAGACAACTTCTTGAAGCCCAAAGCAAGTGTTTCTGCTTTGTTATGTACTGTCAGCTCTGTAGCTGCATCTCGCTAGATGCTAAATGCTAAATGCTAGATGCCGTTTAAGCTAATGATGTGGTTTGCTCACCCATTAATGTTCTGCGTGGTCTGCAATGCTCTGTGTTTGGAAATGATTCCAATTTTCAGTGGGGTGTTTGTGACATCTGGCAACCCTATACCACAGTGGGTTACAATTATAAAACATGCCTGATTAGCCCACCCATTGATCTTACACAATGTCTTGGGATGGGGATAAAGATAAATGTACAATTTATTAAACCAGTGTTTTTCCTAAATCTCTTTAAGTGTAGTTATAGCCCACTTCCACCAACCCATTAGCTGTGGCTTGAAACTTTCTGTCATGAAGACTTTTGTATTACTCTGGCTGTCAAGGTTTGTTCTTCCAGTATATTTTTCTAGAAAACAATTAAAATAACCCCAGAGAAATTGATGTGTAATTGGGCCAGTGCTCAGTTTTTTTTTCTCCTTACCTGTTTATATATTTCTCTCTTCTGTCAACATTAACACATTTTTGTAGGGGCACTCCTGGACACAGCTAATAATCCCATTCATGTCCTGTACTCACATTTCAGTTTTCATCCTTGCAATATCTGTTTACAGAGTTCATGCTCTCACTAATCATTCCTGCTGCACACACTGATACTCAGCAACTCCTTCATTGTCTCTCTTTGTAGGCTGTACCTCATCAACTCTCCTGTAGTGAGAGCAGAGAACCTGCGTTTCAAAGAGGAGGGTGTGAGAGATGTGTTAAAGGATGTCTTCCTGCCATGGTATAATGCCTATCGTTTTCTTGTGCAGAACGTACAAAGGTTACAGAAGGTATTTGTCTTCATTGTCCTACAATGTTCCTTTAGCTATTTCTCAGTCTAAAAACAACAGCTCACCTTATTACTGCTACAATTTGCTGCTATTATCCAAAAGATATCACATATTTTTAAGCATACCAAAGTAATTTCTTCTTTGTTTGCATATCCAAATTGCTGCTGTTTCTGCTTTTATTAGTTATATGTATCACAGGTTTCAGGCCCGGTTTCAGCTGTTTCACAGCAAACAATTTTTGTGTCCTTGATCTTCCTAACAGTCAAATTGTCAGAGGAGTAAACTAGTGTTTATTTATCTTCTCAGTTGAGTTTTTGTGCTTGTGTGTGTGTGTGTGTGTTAGGAGGATGGGATTCAGTTCCTGTACAACGAGAACACGGCAAAGCGGAGTGACAACATCATGGACAAATGGATTCAGTCCTTCACACAGTCTCTCATTCAGTTTTTCAAGGCTGAGATGGATGGTGAGAGACACACTCTAAACCCCACTTGATATGGACAGTGACTAAGATGACATTTTAACATCTTAGAATTCATCCCATTTGGCAGCCTTTTCATGCTCTTTGTATATTCATTGTAAATGACTACCTGTGTTCTTTATATGTATAGTATATGTGCCCTTGTTTGTATTGTTATGTTGTATTAGTCATTTTGTTATGGCTGGCTAAGTTTATTTTTTGATTTATTTCTGAGATTACCTGATTAAATAAAGGTGAAAAATGAACAGTAGTTTCCTGTTGCAGCGTACCGCCTGTACACTGTTGTGCCTCGCCTGGTCAAATTTGTGGACATGCTCACCAACTGGTACGTCAGGACCAACAGGCGCCGTCTGAAGGTGAGAATACAACTCTGATTTCAAACTTATTTAGTGGTCGTGCAGTTTTTGTGTAATGAAAGTTTTTTGTGTAATGAAGTTTAGACACTAGGTCACTGCAAATGTATTTCAGGAGTGACAAATAAATGGTAGTAGTATTACTATATACAAATGAAAACAAATTATAGGCTCTACAGTTAATGTCATGTATTATTTTATTTTGTTGAGTACAAAATTATTCATTTGTCTAAGGAAAGCAGTGATTTAAACTACCAATAAGCAGTTAATCATAGCTTCATTAAAATCTCGTCTATAACTGTTTTATACCAATGAGTTTGTGAACCTCCTAGTCAACTGACTAGGCTGGGGATACAGTTTTATGTTGTCACTGTTCCAAAGGGACTGAATGTATTGATATGTGTGTATGAACTTTGTAGGGAGAGAGTGGCACTGAGGACTGCCTGTGGGCACTGGAAACCCTCTTCAGTGTTCTGTTCTCCATGTGCAGGCTGATGGTGAGTCACTGTTTTTGTGTGTGTGTGTGTGTGTGTGAGGGTGTGTGTGTGTGTGTGTGTGTGTGTGTGTCGGCATGGCTATGAATAATACATGAGCAGTAGGAGTTTTTATTTATAACACATTGAAGATGTTTGCATGTGAGGCAAAAGGCACGCTAAGAGCCAGTTAGCATAACCCAGATCAGTTTTGATCAGCTGTGCATTGAATAGATCAATTAGCCATGGTTGAAATGGAGGAGGACCATATCAGAAGTAACCTCACTGTGACACATTTCTGTTTTGAACTTTTGCATCATTTGGGGAAAAGAACAGCTATGATGAGATGCATTATGTATGCTGTTTCTTTTTTTTATTTTTTATTTTTTGGCTGTTTTGGACTTTTGACCTTTATGCCAGAAGATGTAAATTAACTTCAGTACAGTGGTTCTCATGATCTTCCCCTCTTCTCTTATGTCTGCTTGCTTCTCCTCAGGCACCCTTCACACCCTTCATTACGGAGACAATGTACCAAAATCTGCGTCACCTCATTGACCCCGCCTCTGTTGAAGAAAAGAACACTAACAGTATCCACTATCTCATGCTGCCCCAAGTCAGGTTGGGAAATTCTCTTCAATAAAGCTCAAATTTGGAGGTCCATTTAGGGACTTCATGTCACTGAAATTAAAGAGGATTTTAATTGGTGGGTCCAAAACATAGGGTTGTTTTCTGTGCAAATGAAAAGTTGCAGTAGTGATGGTCATTGTGTCATTTCTTGCCACATGGTGACCTACCATCTCAGTGTTAGTCCCTTTCTCTCACATGATATCCACTGCTGATCCAAAGATTAGTCAGGTTCAGCCTCAGTGCATATTCTTGTGTGTCATATATTTCTCAAAGTTTTTTAAAAGTCCACAATAGTTTCTAGATATCAGGCTCATAGGTGTCAGGCTCATAGCAGCTATTTTCTTTGTCTTATCCATTTTGCCTCTTCCTCCTTGCTGCTCTCAGCTTTTAAATTGTTTTTATATATTTATCCTAGTTTAAAAATATTCTCTAATTTTATTGTGGTTTGTAAAATTATCACATTATACATTTGAATCCCTATTGTAAATCTACATTGAATGGATTGATAAAGAATTTGTTTTTGTCACTTTTCTGCAAATTTTCTCTGCTCTTGGATGCAGTTCATGGCTTTTTGTTTGTGCATGATAAAAGTGAATCATAGATGATGCATTTTCCACACTTTCAGTTTCAACAAACCAGGTCATCTGATATGGAGCAACAGGCAGGAATATTGTGTACAGCTTCTCTCCAGTTCACTGCTGTCTTCTCTAAACAATGAGCTAACACTGTTTGTATTTTAGAGTAAAAATAGTTGATGCCTTTTTTTTTTTTTTAGAGTTAAAAAATCCGTAAGCAGAACTACCCACACAGAACTGACAGATCATATTCTGATTATGAGCACTGCAAATGGCTGTTGCCCTCAAAATATGATAATTCCACCCCTTTTGGATCAGTTACTTCCATAAAATGTGTGTCTCTATGGCTGATCAGTTTCGTAATACCTAGACAGAATTTCTAATTGCCCAAACATAATCATCTTTAACTTTAAAAAAAGTTTTGACACAGTTAAATTATTGTTATATTATAATTATACCCATATGATTCAACATAAGGAAAATAGTATTTGTAATGGTTTATATGACCTGCACTGTCACTTGGGCAGCACTCGCCGTTACTGTTTTATTAGCCACTTGTCCATCCTGCTGTCGAATGGGACTACTTCATCCTCCTCCCAAAGGTCAGTCACCAATCAGGCAGTGGGAACAGCTGCTCCTCAGTCAGCTCATTAAATGATTTGCTGTCCCTGGTGTCCTCTGTGCTCTCATTTTACTCCAATGTTGTGTGCCCACAGTGAAGCACACTCCAGGAGTGAATGAACAAGCATTGTGCACCTACACACTCTCACACACACACGCAGTCCATGTTCCAGCAGACAGCTAGGGCTAATATTGCTATTATGCATGATTATGAGTGGCTTTGCAGCTCTAATTTGAATTCAGAGGTGGAACTCTCAGTATACCTTATTTCTCTGCTGCTCATAGTTCTGAACTCTCTTTATTTTGATGTAGGGTACTAACCTTGTCACAGTCTGTTATTCATGTTCCTTAATAGACCCATTTAATTTTCCAATTCACCATTAACAAGAAGGTCTGAGTTAATGTAAAAATACAGTTATATTCCCTGAATCTTTGTACAAAATTATACAAAATTTTATAGAATTTAGAAAAACTATCCTTGAAGATGGGAAGAAGATGGGTTGTTTAGAAGAATGTTCTCACTCTAAGAAGGAGACATGGTCATACACCACACTGTTAACATCAATTTCCAAATACCCAGCCAATTATAGTTTTGGTTGAAAGTTTTGCACTTTAATTGAAGTACTCATCATTAGTGCTGTGATTCTGTGGATATTGTAACACTACTCATTATAATCAGATTTTCTTTGCTTGTGTTTCTTTTTTACAGGGAGAGCTTGATTGATGAGCGCATTGAGAGAGCTGTCTCTCAGATGCAGTCTGTGATTGAGCTGGGGAGAGTGATCCGAGACAGGAAGACCCTGCCCGTCAAGGTAAATTAACTTTACCCCAATTAAATAAATCAATGTAAGAGTGGTAGGCATGCTTATTGATTATGACTATTTATATGCTTTTGCTACTGGGGCTGTTGATCAACTCTGTTAAAACATATTTCAGTACCCATTGAAGGAGGTGGTAGTTATTCACCAGGATCCAGAGG
Source organism: Mastacembelus armatus (assembly GCF_900324485.2). Classification (NCBI taxonomy): domain Eukaryota; kingdom Metazoa; phylum Chordata; class Actinopteri; order Synbranchiformes; family Mastacembelidae; genus Mastacembelus; species Mastacembelus armatus. The sequence continues at coordinate 9,985,229 of NC_046637.1, forward strand.
CTCTGAAAGACATCCAGTCCCTGCAAAAATACATCCTGGAAGTATGTAAACTGTCTTTTTTATTTACCAACTATAATCTTTAACTAATTACTCATTCATGTTGCAGAGTCACTTCGCAAGTGCTCTGTTTGAAAGCACCCTTTTCTCATATTTTCTATGAAGTGTCCCTGAAATCTGTTTTTGGTTTTTCTACTGTGCTTTGAATAGTACTACTAAATTTCTAAGTTAAAGAGAAATATCCCCTAGATGCTTGTTGATACTCCAAAGCCACAATGCGTGTTGAATTGATTGAGGGGATCAACATCAAATGGACTGCACCTGTACATGATGTTTGTATCTTCAGCTGTAATTGAAATCTCTGTGGCTGGTTAATTTAAAAAGGGGGCAGAGCAGATGGCATGGAAAATGATTTCACATTTGATCTACTCCAGTTGCCACACACAGACACCTCATCAAATACAGTATAAAGAGAGTGCAAACATGAGCATTGTGTTTCTCTTCCTTGTGTACAGGACACATATTACTGTTAATATACTTGTGTATTTATAGTACAGTAATATACATCCATCCATTTTCTTTACTTGCTTATTCCTTAAGCAGGCTCACGGGGATCTGCTGGAGCCTATCCCAGCTCTCTTTAGGGTGGAAGGCAGGGGTACACCCTGGACAGGTCACCAGTCCATCACACATATAGACACACAAAGACAAACAACCACACACACTCACTCCTATGGGCAATTTAGAGTCACCAATCAACCTAACATGCATGTATTTGGACTGTGGGAAGAAACCAGAGTACCTGGAGTAAACCCACGCAAGCATGGGGAGAACATGCAAACTCCACACAGAAAGGCTGAGTTGCGAACACGACCTTCTTGCCGTGAGGCAACATTGCTAACCACTCATCCACCATGCTGCCCAGTAATTTACATCATTATAGTTAATTATTTTAAACTATAATACATGCCATTATAGTTATTTTTCAAAGTAAAGTAAGCCTTCTCATCTCTTTTACATGTGGAGTTTTACTAGTAGAGGCTTTTAACTGTTGGCACATCCTTTTTTTTGTTTTTTTTTTTCTGTTTTGCTTGTATAGAAAAATATTGCTTTGACATCTGGTTTTATGTGTGTATCCTATAACATTTTTCTGAAAGTAATGTTATCGCAATACACTTAAGCAGTGGAAAGTGCAGATTGATTGGAAAAGCCTTAAATTTATTCAGGTGTTGTTCCAGAGCAAAAATTATCTGACATTAGACAAATGAACTGTCAGAGTATCAGCGAAGGAAGCCATTACTGCCATTATTCCTTTGTCTTTGAGTTTGATTTTCCAATCACAAAGCTCAAGAATCCAATTGTTGTCCATGGCTGATTCTGATATTCCCACTGCAATCTTAATCAGGAGTGTTGTCACCATTGCAGGAATGTTGCACCTGGCTCTCTTTCTTGAAGTCTTAGTGTGTTCATGAAAAGGGAAAAAGGGTTGCTGTTGTCGCAACCTTCTGTTGGATCTTGCAAGGTTTATCTTTGTTCAAGCTACTTCTTTTCTGCTGCTCTGTTTGATTTCTGGTGAAGGAAACATTTGACCTTATGTAGTAAACAAGATGTATTTGGTCAGAATTAAGAGCAGTTAAGGTCCTGCAGATCAAGGAAGAACCTTCAAACTTTTGTACAATGTGTGTAGGATAGATTCAATTGCACAGTACACTTGAAAGTTAGGTAAAGTCTTGATTCACTTTTTAAAATTATTACTACTTAACTAGTCATTCTCTGTAGCATGTTTCCATATGTTTTACCAATGCCTAAAAGTGAATTGGCTGGGCATGAAATGAATTTAGCAATAATTGATTAAGGTAATTGCCTGATTATTAGTTACTGTTGCCACTGGTTCTAGAACACTAGGTTCTTGAACACTTCTGATCACGGTGCTAAAATCTCTGTTTCATACAATGCAGGTTTATAGCCTGAATGGTGCACATAGCCAATTTCTTAGGGTAAAACATGAATATATTAGTATAAAAAAAGTTTGACTTGACTTTCAGAGGGAAGGAGTTAGTGCACACACAGGGATTGGCTTTTAATGGTCACTTTGGTCACCTTTGCTTGGCTTCTAAGCTTGTTGATGACTCTTCAGCTGGCTACTTTGTGGAATAATAGATTAGTTGTTTGAGCTGACAGGAACCTGAATTTATGGTGTTGCTCACAGTCATTACACACACAGAAAGTCATATACACCCTCAAAATTCAAATAAAAAATATTCTTTTTGCATTCATTAATATTTTAAATAACCAAGCTCACCTCAAAACAGAGGTTCAAGCTGCTATTTTCAACCCCACAATGACCTTGAGTTTATTAGACTTGCTTATCTTTTCTTCTTTCTGTCAGCAAGTCAACTATGCTTGAACTGTGCTAGATTGACTGAAAGAAGCTGTGATTGCCAGGCCTGGGTGATTGTCAGGACAGCTAAATTTAGTATCTCTCCGTAGGTGTGACTGGACCACATATTTCTCTTTCCATTTAGAATTTAGAATCTTTTGTATTGAAAGGCAGACGTATTGACTGAATAGGCGAAATGGCTTATGGGAGATTTACAAATTGACTGGCTTTCTGACTGGTTGATTTCATGGCTGGCTTACTTGAGTGAATGACTGATCAGTTTTTGACTTTTCCCTTTACAGCGCACGCCTTGGTTAATTGACCTTTTTAACTTTGTCAGAATGTATCTAGTTTGGAAATAATTTTTCAGTGATAAATTGTTTCTTTTCAGTGTGTTTTCTTATTTAGTCTTCTTAGACTTTTTTCACAGTATGTAACAGTGAAAAGATACGTGTTTTTTTTTTTGTTTGTTTGTTTTTATCAGAAGCAGCCACTTAATACCTGCACTGTTGCCTGGAGAGCTGTTATTGCTTATTTTTTTTGGACATATAATATTAAAAACACATGATCTACTTGAATTTAAAACATCTTTATAGTTTAATTGTACTTCTTTTTGCATAATAGTTTCATTTTTTAACTTACAGAATTTCAGTTTTTAATCTATTTTTGGCATACTAACACTTGATACAGGAAACTACACAACAGTGACTTTACCTTTTCTAAGACGAAGTGTTTGTCTATTTCTCATTCTACAGGAGCTTAATGTGCGACAGCTGACACTGTCAACGGACAAGGACAAGTACGGTATCCGTCTGAGAGCCGAACCAGACCACATGGTGTTGGGCAAGAGGCTAAAGGGGGCATTCAAAGCTATCACTGCTTCTATCAAGGACCTCACCAGTGAACAGCTAGAGGCTTTCCAGAAGACAGGTACGGCTGTGTGTGCAAAAAGGGACTGAATACATCTCTCCAAATCATAACATCACACAGGAAAGAAACATCACAATATCTTTTCAACAGCTTAAATGCAGGTCAGCAGTGTATTGTAATTCAGTGATTTGCATTTGTGCGATTTTTATTAACTTTTACTTTAGTTGTCTTCCACTATTAGGAAAATTTTGCCCAATAATGGATTAGTGAAGTCAGTGATTGTTTTTCTAATAACTATTTATTTTAGTGTGATTTTACTCACCCATTATTGTGTGTTATGTGAAAAATAATGCTGTTTTGGCCAATAAGTAAACTATGGCTTCATGTGATGAAACCTGCTACAGACACACATCTTCAGAATGCACACCCTAACCCTTCTGAAACTATAATCAGGGCTCTACTATGGATCAAAGCTGTGCAAGGTATCTTGTCTCTCCAATTATAGAAAGACGGAGAGCCCCAGATTCTCTGGGGAAGGAAACGGTCGAGGTCAGCTGGACTGTGGGAACTTAACATTTCCAATCACTTGGATGTTTGAAGTCAAGCCATTTGGAAAGAAAAAAGATGGCTGATGAAAGGAAAGCAATAGATGTGGTAGAGGATGGAGGCAAAATTATGGCAAGAGGAAGCACAGATGAAAATGTGTACAGCAACACCAAGTTTTAGGTCATTAAAGATGGATCAAAGGCAATATTTCATGTTTCAGAGGCTACAGGACCCATTTTTAACATGCTGTAAAATTCAGCACCTATCTTTGTTTTTAGATTCATTTTTGGAGAATTGGATGGAATTAACATCTGGCAAGTGGTCAGTCAGTTACCAGACGCTACACCACTGTCTGTGAAGCAGTTTCAGTGAAATTATTTGTAGATGGGAAAGCTAACGAGTCTCATTGAGCTGAGTGCCTCTTTGTGAGCAATTTCTCGGAGCAGAATCCATGACTCTAAAAACTTTCTTCCAACTTAGACAAGAAGGGTGCCCATTGTGGTTAGAAACTGATTATGGGTTCAAGGCATTTGGTTGTATTACTCATTATTCCTTACCAGTGCCTTTTGATCCCATCGTTTTGATGAAGCAGAAGAAAAGAAATGGAGGGAAAAGGTGGAAAAGAACAGTAAAGCAGGGAGAGAAAGGAAATCCAAGCGTGCAAAGCTAGGATTAGAGGGGGTCCAAGTGGCTGTTTCACCCAGCCTCTGGGTGTGTAGAAGTGAAGAGGAGAGGAGAATATAGTCATGGTTTTTAGTGAGGACACAGACATGGGTAATTGCTGCCATTGGCAAAATGGAGATATAAACCTGACTAGATTGGTTTTGCTGCATTGTTTAAAAGCTCAGATGTCATGTAGATACGGCCAGGAAGACTGCAGTGTATTCAGTCTTCAAAATCAATGGAAGTATCAGTCCAGACTCCAGATAAAGTAGAACAAAGTTTGTGTACAAAGTTACAAGATGACTTTGATTGGCTATAATTAAAACATTTTCTATAGTCTACCTCTAGAGACTAACCCTGCCATATGAAGACTCATTTCATGCAATCAGTTGAAAATGCTTTCTGATTTAACTAGAAAGACAGTTTGGACATAGTTTATTGTCATTGGTTTAACCAAAATGGACATAAGATGCAATGTCTTTTGATTCTCCTTTAAATGTATGTTTTTAGATTGATTGTTTGTACAAAGATTTATTTATCTTTATCTATATATAATTGAAGATCCTTGCAAATTTTTACAGTTGGACAATTTACAGCATATATTATTCTTATGTAGTAGAATTCCATAATTTGTTATAGTTATATTACTTGTTTCATTTAGTTTTTAATTTTTTTTTTAATAATTGGCAGTTATAATGTCGCCAAACGGTGAAGCCAAGCATTCAGTAACAATTAACAATACTGTGCATCATTAAGCATTCAGTTGATTTTTTTTTTTTTTACTGACACATTTTACATGCGTACTGTATAGTGCTAATATACAGTGAGGTTCCACAGTATTGAATTGAGTGTTCATCATAAATATTAAAAGCACTCTGTTTTTCTGTAAATCGATTAATGTTGTTATATGCTGGTATGTTTATTTTTGCTATTACTGTCAATTTCTTGGTGTGTTTCATTTAAGGATCCATCATGGTGGATGGCCATGAGCTTCATGAAGAGGACCTGAGGCTGATGTATACCTTCGACCAGAGCTCTGGCTCAGCTGCACAGTATGAAGCACACTCTGACGCACAGGTATGCTCAAAATATAAATGTGCCTATGTTCCCATTAGATACAGTAACTTAGCTTTCAATTCAATACTGTGACAGCAAAAATGTGCCCTCTACGAAGCTAAGAATCAGGTGTTATAGCTCTTCAAGGAAAAGAATACCAAAAGTGTTTCGATGAAATCACTTGAGCTAACACAAACCCTGTAACGTTTGAAATAAAATCTGCAGTAATGCCAGTTTCACACAAATATGGGAAATATTAAACTACTGCCAGTAGCTTTTTAGTTGGAAGCAGGGGAACACTGCTACCCTGGCTATGTCCAGAGGCAACAAAATCTGCCAACCAGCATCTCCAAAGCTTGGTTACTATTAGATTGTGTTTAATCTGTACAAAGTCTGTATGAAGACCAAAGTATAAAAATGGCATGTTGTGGTTTTCAAGGGCTTTATGCTCCAAACTATATCTTGGTCTGAAGCATCAGCTTCCTGGAGTCTTGTCATAACTGTTAGGTTGCCAGCCAACCACCGCAGACTTAAGGGAGTTACTGCACCCAGCCAAGAAATAATCCAGTCTTTATGCTAAGCTAAGATAATAATCTCCTAGCTGTAGTTTCATATTTAGAGTCCAGGGTGGTATCGTTCTTCTCATATAATGTTCAGCGGAACTGTTCTTTTGTTTTTTTGTTTGTTTTAACTTGATGGCAGTTGCATCATTTTGTGTGTATGTGTATATATATTATCTTGGTTCTTAAGTTGACTTAATATGTTTAATACAGTACGTTAACACTTTTAACGCATAGATATGTTTAAAATCTTTTTCTTGCTCCACGCATTATGAATTGTCTCTATTTATAAGGTGAAATTGAAAGATATTTGTGTAATCTTTATTACACAAAGGGGCATGGATACTGTACATAATTACTATTCAATTCAGCATTTGTCCATTCTTATGTCTAAAACTTTAGTCACTTTTTACCGCACAGATGTAAAGGCATGGATACAGAAATACGCACACATACATGATCACTGTTAATTCCTCTCTTGTTGTGTAGACTGAGCTACAAAGTGTAATGCAGCTGTATTTTTTGCTGCAGCACCTGTACCAAACTGCCATCTACTGTCAGTGTCAGTTATGTGTCCTTAATATAAGTGTAACGTATGAAATCATTTCACAGCTAAGTGGAAACCAGCATGCATGCATTTCCCACAGGCCCTCTCTAATCAGTGCTCCTCCAACCATGTACACACCACACGGCTGCACCTTGATACCAGTTTAGTGAGCTGGCTTTTTAATTCTCTGTTATCCTGACTCGCTCACACTGTCTCTCCAGCTCCCATCTGTCTGGCTCTCTGTTGTTTCTCTTTTTATTGTGTTTTTCAGTTGCTTTTGTGCTCTTTTCTCTGTCACCCTGTCATCTCTTTCCCCCCTATTCTCTGTGCTAAAGTGTTCAGGGCTGGCAGCGGTTCAGCCCTACACAGCATGAAACTCATTTACTTTAGTGGCAGACACAGGCTACAATATTGTCATTATTAATGCTTGGTTGATTTTTTTTTTTTTTTTTTTTTTTTTGTTTGGGTTTTTTTTTTTTTCAGTTATAACATTATAATATTTGAACAGTATAATGTCTTGCCATGTCAACATCTGTCTCTTTACACCTATTCTGGCAAATTAGTAGTACAATAATTGTGGGATGTTGCATGACTAGAGTTTGCTGGTTTTCAAACTCCAACACCTTGCTGTAACAGGAACAGTTAAACTCATACTTATTTATCACAACTAGAAAGGCAATTCTTTTTGGTGTGTGTTAGTCTGCAGACCTGGATCTGTCTCATTTTTAGTTGAATACAATAAAATAAAAGAGGATTTTAAAATAATTTCAAAATAAACATTTGAAAATACTTTTTTACAATATGTCTCAATATTCTATATTACTCTTAAGAAAAGTATATTTATGCTCAAATCAATTTGAATATTTTTGAACTGAAATAAACTTGCCTTGCCTTGAACATAAAGCTCTAGAGGCCCAGACTGAGTGTCTTATACTGTACGAAGCCTTTTTGCTTGTCTAAATTAGCAGAATTGTATGAGTCTTTAGAAATATCTGAACTGTTTGGTGATCAATCAGTTTAAACTCTCCACTTTTTCCTCTGGGTCTGTTGCAGGTCCTGATGTTGTTGGATGTCACCCCAGACCAGTCAATGCTGGATGAAGGCATTGCAAGAGAGGTCATCAACCGCATTCAGAAACTACGTAAGAAGGTGGGGCATTATTCCAGAAGTGGTACCAGGTCTGGAAGCAAGAGTGACACATAACACTCCACTACTGAATGTTGTCGCCCAGTGTCTAATGAATAGATTCTAATATAGGTGAAACGGTTAGCCAATACATGTAATCAGTGTTGGTGTCAGAGTGAGGAAAACAAACCACTGAGGCAGCTTGAAGAGTTATAATAGTTACTGCATGCATCCAAAGTAAAGCATACAAAACAAAATGTAGTATCTCCAGTAGAAATCACTAAAAGAATTTCATGAGGTTTCTGTTGTTTAGTGTGTGAGCAACACCATTTCTTCCTTTTTCATAATAAAAAAAAATCTCATCCTGCCTGTAAATTACCATACAAACAGTACTAATGTATTTTGATTTAAAATTAGTATGCAACAATTTGTTTCAGTAAATTACTAAGCAAAAATGTCCAATCATTGTTGAATGCTTCTCAGATGCGACACCTCTATTTAATATAATGTATGTATAGGAAAATTGAAAATGTAACGAGGAGCACAGTAGTGTGATGGTTAACACCGTTACCCCACAGCAAAAAGGTTCCTGATTCAAATCCTGTATGAGCCTCTTTTGCATGTTTTCCCCATGTGTGTGCATGTGTGGGTTTTCTCTGGATACTATGGTTTCCTCCCACAGTCCAAAAACAAACAAGATTGGGCTTAGATTAATTGGTGATTCTAAATAGATGGCAATGTGAGTGTTTGCCTGTCTATAAATGAGACTGTATGTGTTAGACTGACATGAGATCCAGGGTCCATGATGGTCTAGCATATACCCTGCCTCTCACCCAGTGTCAGCTGGGATTGGTTCCAGCACGCCACAACCCTAGATGTTCCAGGATATGTGCTAGATGATGAATGGAAATGTAGGGACTAACATGCAAATTTTGCATTAGGGAGTAAAATTATTCAATGTGTGCCAATGCCAAAAAAACAAAATAGGAAAATGAAGGTGTGAGGAAAATATAAATTCGGCATATAAAAGATAAATACAGAAGATAAATATGTTTGGGTTTAATTTACTTTATTAGCTGAATTGGTGTGAAAGGAAAAGTATTTTTTTTATACTGCATATTAATTTTCTTAACGTTGTTGATCTATATACTTAAATCTGTGGTCAGTGAATATTGCTACCAAAATGCTTTACAGTATTTATTAGTTGAAAAAACAAAAGTGTAATCAATAATAAAATTTATTATAATGCAATATTTATTTATTTAATTTCCCTCCATTTGATCACCCTTCATCCTCCCACCTTTGTCTTTAGGTCCCATGCTAATTTTGTCAGGGCAGTTTTGAAATCTTTCCACTGCAGCGTCACAGTTAGAAGTTTCTCCATCATAAGGCAGGCTTAATGGAAGCTTAATTACAGTCTGGCCCCTTTCAGATTCTAGTGTTGGAGCTTTGAAGTGGTCTAGGGAGTAAAGACGGATTAGGCAACAGCCCCTTGTTTTCACAAGCAACAAACAGTTTTTTCCATCCCCCTATAGCAGTGGTGTGCACTGGCTCCCAGCCAGGCTAAATTCCTCCTGTTATTTCAAACTGAGATCTGTTAGGAATTTTCCACCCCGGGGATGGGAATTAATTTCTAAGGATTCTTTGACATGTTTGGTAGTAGTTTGTGGGTGTGCATGTGTGTCTTTGTGAGTGTTTACATGGGTATTTGTTTTTTGAGTGTGAGCATATACAGGGTTGAGAAACAGGGGTCAGCATTTCCTTTTTATACTTGACTGCTCAGAATGTGGAGTTCTCTGTAGCTCTGTCTGACATGTTCTCTCTCTCTTGCTCTCGCTCTCTCACTCTCGCTCTCTCGTTCTCTCTCTATCTCTCTCTCTCTCTCTTCACTTAGTTTCTGAAAACACACAGACTGTACTAGCCCCTTAAGGGTAGGGTCAGTACCTTAACTTGGCAAGAAAAGCCTATAAACCTTCCTCCATTGATTGACCGCTGCTCTGTATCTGGCTAACATTATTCCTCTGCCCTTGAGCCACATACTGCAGTTGAAGTGTGTTTGTGAGTGTGTGCACATGTACATCTACAGAACAGTCAATGTGTGTGTGTGTGTGTGTGTGTGGCTGTGCACGGCTGCACACTGCAGATTAGGATGAGATCGATGTGTTTGAATGTGTCAAGGTTAGAGGCAGCTGGAAGCATACAGTGCCAAAATAGATGGGCTTCTAGCCAATAAAAAAAATCTCCCCTTGTTCCTGTCTGCCTTTATTTGTCCCTATACTGTTTTCTGCTTTTTAATACCTACCCTCTTTCTTTTGTTCCCCCTTTCATTTTGTTAATCCTGTTCCCACTTTTTTTCTTTCAGGTAATTGTTTACTTCAGATTTCATTTTCTTATAAAAGCAGGGAAAAGCTTTGATGGGAATTACTTGTCACAAAATGCATATTCTTTGTGTCCTTAGCAGTCATTTATTTTGATCAGATAACAGGTTTTCTAAACCAAATGTTAGATTATTGTACATTATTGTTTGAAGAGACGATTAAGTATTACTTTAAGCACGTTTACTCACTTATGGCTAGTTATCTCTGGTGTCTTTTATCTCTTTGATACCATAGAAATTTGCTTTGATTAAAAAAACACACACTTAGTTTCTGAAAATTGCTGCATGTGAGTTTTGTTTACATAAAACATTATACCAATCTCTCAATCTCTTGCCTTAGGGCCATTTGGTGCCATCAGATGAAATAACTGTGTACTACCGCTGCCAGCCAGAGGGGGAGTACTTGGACTCTGTGATCCAGGCTCACATTGACTTTATCCTGTCTACCACCAAGGCTCCACTTCTGCCCTTCCCTGTCCCCAAGGCTGCCAGTGTCATTATAGAGGAAAAGACTCAGGTATGAAGTGAAACCCTCAGGGCAAGCAGAAGTTAATTTGTTCTACTTTGATACAGTTTCACTTTAACAGGCAGCTTGTTGTGTACCATAGAATTTAACATTCATGAAACATGCTGAGAACACTTGGAAGCCATAACAAGAGTGGTAATATATGTATTTGACGTAAATGATCATTTGATGTGAATTTCTGGTAGGACAGCTAGACTTGCTTCTAGGTTGTAGTAAGTAGTACCAAGAATATGCCAAGTGTGCCCTTAGGACCGTTTGATAATGTTGATAGCATTTTTGTTACTGTTTTGAAGGTATTCTCAACATTATGTCTCCAGATGGAAATGTTATTGGGCATGTCACAATTTAATTTTCTGATTAAAGGACACTTGCATAAAGATTACAAAAAAAATCTCTCTCTCTCCATCCTGCTGGTTCCCTCTTTCATGCTCTTTTTTTCCTTTTGTTACAGCTGAAAGGTTTAGACTTGGAGTTAATCATAGTAAAGGGATCTTCAGCCCCTCAGGTTCCTTTAAATGGACCAGCTTGCACCTATGTGAACCTCAAGGTGAAGGCTGACAACAAAGAAAAAGGTAGGCCAAAAGAAGAAGTCAGTGTTTCCAGTGTAAGAATAACAGGAATGCTGTTTGTTGATATTATAGGATATTTGTATAAGACCTTCAGTGTGTAGAATAGGTTGAGTCATTTACTAAGTGAACTGTTAGGCTATATTAATAATCCTGTGTGACTGGTTTCTTGCTCAGAGGGTATGGTGCTGCTGGAGAACCCCAGAGGAGATAACAGGCTAGATATGAATAAGCTGAAGAAAGTCTGCAGCAGCATCTTTGGAACAAATAACACCCAGCTCAGATTCTTCAATGACGGGACTGGTAAGAACAGATTGGGCACCTCAGAGTGACATAAATCCAACTCTTTTTCATCTGTGTTGCAAGACCCCACTGTTTCAATAGAATCATCTGCCAACTTATTTTTACCTGACTAAATGTTGGCCAAAACAACCTTTTGCTTGTACGAGACACGTCCAAAAACTGCATACATAAAATAAAAAACCAAAAGAATATAAAGCTTTATGTTTTCCTTTAACCTCAAGGACATTTGTAAACGAAAGCTTTTTCTTTTTTTTTTTTGTTCTATCAAAATGATTTGATAAAATCTATTTAAAGGTGAATTAAAGATTTTACATATTGTCTAATAAATCATGTAAAAATGGGACGGGATGTATTCAGCTTTATATTTACTTTTACACTGTTTTAAGTGTTTGATTTGTCTGACCTTTTTATAAAGTGTAGGGGCTCTGTATTAACTCATATGATAATACTTGTGTATGCGTCCTTGTGTGTTCATTACAGAGTTGGCCAACCAAACTGACCTTCAGGCTCTGAGTGGTAAAACTCTGTCAGTGACCTCAGGTTCTTCCTCTCCTGCCCCCATCCACACCACCACCACCCTCCTGTGTCCTTACGTGAACCTGCTTCTCTGCAACGCACAGCCAGCTGGTGAGAAGCACATGCTCAACTAATAAGTCAGTGCTTCTCTCTGTTAAAAGATTAGAGTAGCATAATTTTATCTTGTCGTTATAATTACCAAAACCTCTGAAGGGGCCAAAGCCGACACTGAGTACATCCTGGAAGTTTTGTCTGTGTAGTCAAAGCTTTATATATGACATCATGGCTGCAACAGAGCTGATATCAGTGTAATGATGGGAAAGCAAACATAACAAATAATATTGCACACCTTGTAATTTCTGTACTCTAAGCAGCCTGGAGTTGCTTATACAGTTCATCGCTCTGACACAGATTATGTTGGACTCTTAAAATGTACCTCAGTCATTTTAAATGACTAACAGAAACTTCTTAGCTAGGCTTCTTCTTACCCTCTGATCGGTCTTCCTCCTGTCTGTCTCCTTCCTTTTATCATGACAAGACTTAGGCTTGTTCACTGACATGTACTTATGGATAAGATCAAACTGTAACATTTTACCATCTAGCAGAACTTGTGGAAAAGCCCAACTAACAAGCCAATCATTTTTTAATTTGTAGCAGAAGTAAAGTCCATCTGGTTCACTTCTCTTCAACACTTTTCTCGTTTCTAGAGTGCTTGACAGGAGAGGTGGGCACCCTCCTGCTGGTGAATCCAGTGGGCCAGAATGGGCTCAACTACTCAGGCCTGCAGTCTGAGGCTGCCAAGGTTTTTGGCCTTCGCAGCAGACGAATCAAGCTCTACCTGGACCAGGACCTCACCCAGGGTAAGATGAAATGCCCAGAGATAGTTTATCATATTGACTTTGGCATCCATGCAGCAGAATCTTAGTGTTTTAAGGACACCAGCTCTGAGCTGTTATACAGTGACAGAAAAATCAGACTGATGGCTCTTATCATCACCATCTTCCTGTCACGTATGAGAAAAATAATTTCCAGGGAATGTTTGGTTTTAAAATGTCACACCTTTAGCTATGATCAATTTAAAAACACTGCATCAGGTCATGCGTAAGAGCAATATTTAAAAGACTATAAAGAAAGATAATAAAGATATAACATTTATCTCTGTAGTGTAGGGAAGCAAAAGTAAAAAGTTCTTTATTTAGCCATCATGCCTTTCACTTCCTCAGGGAATTGAGCATAGGTTACATTTCAAATCAATAAATGCTAGATGGTAAAATGTTACAGTTTGATCTTATCCATAAGTACATGTCAGTGGCTATAATTAATTTAGAATACAATTATGCACTATTGGTGAAAAATCCACACCATTTTTTTTTTTCTTTTTCAATGACACTGATTTCTTGGATTCTCTTGGGGATTAAATGAACTAACACACCTTAGAGTTAGGGTTTTAGATTTTTTTTTTAAAAATCATGATCTTGTATGATTTCAGTCAAGCACACTATGTAACTCTTCATTTTTCTGCTTTTCCAGAGCTGCCAGCTGATTCATCAGTAAAATCTCTAGATACCAAAACTCTGTTTGTGAAAGTTCTTCCAACAACCGCCGAAGCATAAATCCACAGAAGCATCCAAGGGTCTTACCAACAGCTTTTGTCTAAGATGTATCACAGGTTCCTTGAATTATTGATTTTTTTTTTTTTTTTTTTTTACTACGAACATCCCACTAGCCCCATCAACTGTGTCCTGCAGTGGATTCATCACAACATAATGTGTACTGTGATTAGTTTGGAATTCTTGAGTGCAAATCAGGCTTGTCTGCTAAGTTCACAAGTGTCCACAGAGTCACACACCTTAAATTCCTCAAGACAACTTCAGTCACAAAATTAGCAATGGCTTAAGATGCCTTGAGATTTTAACGTGTTTATTCACATTCTGAGATGTGACAATAGCGCTTATTAATCATCATATTTAGCCCAGACTCACTTCCCTCCCTCTTTTTTTTTCTCGTACTGTCTCTAATTTGTTGCCAATCCTTTGTGACAGTTTTAAAAAAAAAAAAAAAAAAGGCAGAATGTGCTATTGGGCTATATTTATTCTGGAGAAGTAAGAGATTCACTATAAAGTTGATGCACTTGATGAACAGAAGGTTTGTTTGAACACAACAGCTGAACATACCCACTGGATAGATCTATGAATTGCTTGGTCATGCAAATTGTAAATTTTTTTAATGGAAGGGAAACCAGACATCAGACCCCCCAAGACCGAAAGGCCCAAGGTTTGTTTATGCCAGGTTTAAAGATTTTTGTCAGTCAGTAACTCTTGTTGGAAATGATGATTATGATGATTCCAGGGAACTGTCCGTCAGTCAATGGATATTTTTTCTGTTATGCTAATGATAACTATTGTACAAGCAACTTCTCTTCCAGGCTCATTTGAGGTGAACTTAGTCCAGAGTAATTATCAGTGTGGCTCATAATTGGGAAATAATTGTTGCTTATTGTACTTACACGCAATTTTGAATTTAACAGATAGACCTGTTCTCTTTATTGCACTGGGAATCTTTTGGCAATTGAAAAGGCATTCAATAAATGCTTAAATGGATTTGGGGGCTTGCTGTACCTTTAGGACAAAAGGATTCTGTTATAAGAAAAGAGCAACAAGTCAATAATGTACTATTTTAAATGACAAACAAAATAAATCAATTCTTAGGCGACTAAGATTGTTTTTCTTTCTGCTGTCTCAAACACACAAGACTTCCAAGAGCAATAAAGTAAAAGAATGGTTTGACAGTGTATTAACTAAACGTTCTTGCTGAGTTAAATGCATGTCTTTAATAAATATGTCTAAGATGCCGTTCCTCTGTTCTTTGACATACTGTTATTATTAACAACAAAGAAATAGTTGGGGTCCAGCCTGATTTCCACTGACAAAAGATGCTGTCATCCTGTTAAAGATGTAAAGGATAAAATATCTGTTTGGCAGTGAATGGGTTCTGTTCCTCAGGGACAACAAATGCTTCAATAAAAGGGCAGTTCTTAATTTTATTCTTAAATATTGTGGAACCTCAAAATGGCCATGACAAAATAATGTATAATTGAGTTTGGATAAAACATGTCTGAAGTTGCATGAAGGACTGTGACATCTATCACATCTGTCTTCTACCTCTGTATTCAAATAATTTAGAAGATCGACTCTGTGTTAGATGAAGCTGGCACGAATTTTTAACTGGCATCTGAACTGATACCAGATATTAAGGGAGGACTAGATGAGAGATGTGAAGATTGATACCACTCTTGTGGTATCTTGTTAGTTAGGAAGCTGGAGCCTGCATCCACTTGCTTACCCTAGCAACTAGAAGCAACAGTTAGCCTGTCCAAAGGTAACAAAGTCTGGCAGCTTTACGCATGGAGCTCTGTCTAGTTTCAGGTTTGAAAAAAAAAAAAAAAAAGGTGATCCAGCAACTAACTGTCCATGGAAAGATGTATAAATAGGCTATTCCACTGGGTCATTTGTTATTGTAAGGATGTCTCAGTCCTCGTTTTCTCATTTCAGATAATGTTCTCAAAGAAACATTAACTGTAGATTTAAAATTAGAATTAAATTTAAAAAAAAAAACAGGCAACCAAAGTTTTGACAAGAGACAAGAATGCACACTCTGTTTGAGACTTTGAGGAAAGTTAATAAAGTCACTAGAGACTCATTTTTAAATATTATTCCCTAACAACATGGGAGACATTGGGGTTTGGTTTGAATGCTCAGGATTAAACATAGTGTCAGGGCCTGTTTATAAGGTACTGATGTCCACAGGCATAGTGTTAATTTATGTCTGTGAACCCTGGTTCCTACTGGTCTGCGGCCAATATAGTTAGAAGGTATGATTGTTTTAAATATGTATCTGTTGATGAATGAAGCAGCCAGGAGAGTGAACTGCTTCAGGCAGTTGCAGTAAGCCTCAGTTAGGGGCACTGCTGCAGAACCTCTCCTCTCTCTGTGATCGTTATGACATGATCATTTAAATCCACTAATTTCCATCCGAATTTAACATATAAATATACTATTAATCTTGTATTATTAATATCTCTAAACATTTACTCACTACAGGCTGAGCAAATGGCTGCTGGACCTTCACAAGTGGAACAGAAGAACCAGAAGAAGGTTCAGTTCATCACTGTCTGTTGTGACGATGTACTCAAAATACAAAAGCATATAGATACAGCTATGGAAAAAGTACTCAGTTCATAAGTTTCCACTATGAATGCAATACTCTCAGTCCCAGTAAATGTTCTAAATTTACTGCAGGACCCTTGTATTTGACTGCTACAGCTTTGGTTATCAGATCAGCTGAATGGGGAAATGAGCGACAAGGAAAGAAGGATAGATATAACAGAGTAAGTAAATTCTCTAAAACTGCTAAGATAATCTTAAATTTGAAAAAAAAATATTTTATATTTTTGCTTATAATTTTCTAAGTTTGGGGAGGTTTTTTTTCTATGAGTAGCACTTCCCACTTGAAGAATATGTGCTAAAAGTTTTCTGAATACTGAGGACAAAATACCATGTAAAAATATGATAAATGGTACTTGACACTTAGTTACTTTCCACCTGTGAATTCCAGCATCTCTATAATCAGAGTCACTTCAATGCGATGACTTTATCCTCCCTCCTCCTGGGCGGAGCAGCATGCTGCTTCACTGGTTAAATATTAAGCACACAGTTCTGTCTCATCCGTCTTGTTCCCATCTGCTCCTGCTGCTCCATTTGTGGCTCTGCACACCCTTGGCCTGGGTTAGAGAGGTCGGTGACCCATCTGCTGACAGACATCACATAAATACAGTACGTAACTTAGGAGAATTGAACACAACCCCTGCCATCTACCTTAGTATTGCACAGCGGACCTCATTACAGTGCGCTGCAGCGATAGTCAACAATGAACAAAAGTTTGCCAGAATAAACACAGCTATGTTTTCAAGAATATATAGGCCAATAAGGGCTGTTTCCAACCAGCCCACCCTGGTAACGTGTGCTGCGTAATGGAAAAATCTAAATCTCTGCCAGTAAATCAACTTTCAGCACCCTGCCTGTTGCCCACTGCAGAATGACAGCTGCAAATACAACCTCAAACAAGTAAGCACAATGGCTAAGAGGATGAATAAAAGTAGGCATGTTTGTTATTTGGGCTGTACAAAGTGTGTGCCCTGGCAGGCCATATGAGGGGAATTTAACAGTCACCCAATGGCCTGCAAGCATAGTGAGCAAGTGTATTATTAACTGTACAAAAAAAGATATGTAGTGTGTATGAAATCTTTACTGGGCTGAACACCCCTGTTCTAAACTATGCCCTGCCCCTTTGTCTTTAAGTTCATCATTGATTGTCGTGTTGGTTTTTATTAAGTTTGTTTGGACACTCTGTCCACTGCACAAAATGCCTGTAGGCGCATAATGTGACTTCTGTGTTAACATATGTTACTATTATTTTATAAATGAAATCCTGGTCATTACAAAAAAATACATGCCAAACTGAGTACATAATACAGCCTCAGTTCTTCTGAAATAAATATAATGGGCTTTATAACAATATTGGTGTTCACATACAATTAAATAAACACTGTCTAAATTACTCAGGGTTGTAGCCTGCGTTATAAAATAATTGCTCAGTTAACTGTTAAATAAGTCTATGTGCATTGTTTCTATGTTTCACGACAGCTGGTAAATGCTGCACGTTGGGAACATAGTAGTTTCTTCCAGCAGTCGTCTTTATTATGTTGAAGGAACCAAGTCAGAACATTGGAAACATTTTTGCTCAGTAGGCTAGTTTTCTTCTCTACAACAAAGGACTGTCTTTACGGAACAGGAAATGTCCTATCTGCGGTAATTGTAGTTTTTAAAAGTTTTGTTTGGAATTTAGAATTGGGACAAGCAGCCAGCCGACTTGTGTTGATATGTAAGAAGCTTCTTCCAGTTCCAGACTGTTCTAAAGTGGTTAGCTCTTTTGCTAACTTGCCAAACGCTTGTTCTCATGTTTGTACTTGACGTTTGCGTCAGAAGTCCCGATTGTTGCACCCTAAGGAGAAAGGTTTTTCCCATTATGCTGCTCTTAAATACCGTTTTAAACCGTGTGACGTCATTAACGGTAGGTAAGTTCGCTAACCGTGCTGGCTAACGTTAAATGTGCTTAGTCTGAGAGAAACCGGGACAAGCGGGGTTAACGTTATATAAGAATAAAGTTATTTGGGTTATGGCTGTCATTAGAAACTTTACTTAGGAGGCTGAGCAGGTAACGTTAGGTTAATGTTGGGCTAAGTTAGCTAGCTTATGAAGTAACATTATAGGGTGTTTCTGATTAATAATGTCAGATAAGGCTAGATAGAAAATTAATCTGCAACTGTTTTGATAAATAAGTTTTATTGTACTTTATAACTTTTAAACAGCTAAAGTTAAGCTAACGGCAGTTATAGCTAGCTTTGTCACATGATGAACTATTGGACAGAAAAGACGAGGTATTTAAACATAATGCTATAATTCTGGTCAGTGGGAAAAATGTCTGTAATTTTATTGACAAGACGTCAAAAAAATTCATTAACATAAATGCAATTAATAAGGAAAGTAATATGTAGATGAAATCCTGCAGCTCCATTTGAAATTAGACAGTTTATGAGCCTGACTCAGCTCCATTTATAATTAGACAGTTTGACATGTTTCACGTTACAGTCGGTACCAAGGTAAGTTTAATATTAAGTGCAGTTAATTTTAGCTGTTGTTTACCAACATAACAACCTGACTCCAGGGCTAACCCACAGTCTCCAGTAAACACTCACATTAGGTTCGGATAATAAATGAGAGCCTAATCTGCGTGCATATTTGACAAGCTGCAAAGTGGATCAACGCATTCGAGTCGTGCGTCGTGACTGCACGAAGGAGCGCCAGACCGCTGCTACAGCTCAGTTTCCGTCATCTCATGATCTTCTAAATGCGGCATCTGTCTTCATCCTGATGTGCCTGCTCCCCCTCCTCCTCCTCCTCTCCCTCCTGGATAAGCAGAAACAGGTAGGACATATATCCGATCCGGAAAATAGCACCCACGTATCCAGTTAATGGGGGTGGAGGTGGGAGCTGGTCCTTTAACGTCCTACTTTTTGTGGTCTCTTTAGTTTGTTCATGTTGTGGTTGCGAAGAGACCGCTGTCAGATCAGGAACTGGTAATGGGAGATGCCCCAGCATCCGTAGTGAGATGGGCCGGCAGGAATGACACGCTGTAGCTACCTAATTTGTCTGCTGTCGTTTCCACAGAGACTCGCATTTTGCCGCAGGAATGCGGTGGAACAGAGCGAATAGATCCAACCTATTAGTTTCCTATATTCCACTTCTATTTTTGTGGATGTATGCTTCATCTTTCGCCATATTGTGCAGTAGGAAAACCTAGAGATTCGTTGATCTAATATGGAAACCTTTTTTTTTTATCATTGTAGCGCCAGTTTGTCCCACTTACACTCTTAACACTTACTTCTGTTTTGAAGGTAGTTCCAGAATCCTAAAAAACTCTTCTGAAGTAATTGTCAGGATTAAAAAAAAAGGTTTATTTTATGATTAAAAGTATATTTAAATGTCACACAACCTGCAGTTATTTTTCCTTCTCTCCAGACAAAGATGGTAGCTTGAAATGACTTATGCCATTGCTCAATTTGCAGTGTGAACCAGCAATTAAAATTTTGTCAACGTTATCAATTGGTAATCACTCAGTTGTGTTGATGAAGCTAAGTCTAATTGTAGGAATGTTGTATTAGATTTGCAGTAGTTTTAGCTTTGTGTCCTTAATAAAGTCTCAGCTGAGTGTATAGTTAGTTTATTTCCAATAGTTTAGCAATGCATAGAAAGGTAAAACAAATGTTTTGCTTTTGAGCAAGGATGTATGTAATTAAAGATAGACACTTTTTTCATCCAGATGTTAGAGGAGTCTGAGGATTCTGGAAGTAGGTGATGGTAAAATACCTCTTGAGGTTTTGTTAAGTGATTTCACCTGTTTAATTTTCATTAAAAAGTGGTTTCATAATTCTCTGTAATGGTAACTGATAAAATATGGCTAAATTCAGAGTAGGCCACCAAAAGATGAAGTCGGGAATAATGTGGAAGTTTAGACGCTTGCCTTCAAGGCTAATATTTCTTTACTGGACTGGTCATATTTATATAATCTGTAAATCCTGTGTGTGTTTTAATTGAAAAGTTAACTGTTACATCAATCAATAGTCATATTGTCCATGGTGATCCAGTGAAAATCAATATGACACTCCTCATCAATGACACCAAAAAAACTGCTTACACATAAAGCACATGTTCATATAAAATATAATTTATATAGCAAATATATGAGATATATTCTCTATACCTTCTAGTTCTGCATTTCATATTTCATTTTTAGGGTGTTTCACTGAGTCCGCTTTTATTTTATATTGTTGCACTTCACTTTCCCATTTTCAAATATCTAGAGTCCCTGTTAGAGATACATCTTTAGGTCTGTATGTTTGAGTCTTGAAATTTATTCAAAGCTAACAAAACTTGAAGACACTCAGATACACCAGGTCATTTTGATCTCACCTTCAATCTAAATGAAACCAAATAGGTGTATAGTACAGTTTCCAAGTCAGGACAGCCAGTCTGTTTAACAAAGTATATGGTAGGGTTATACCTACATTTTGTGGTTGCTTTAAAGATAAATGATCATTTTCTTTAGTCTGCCTCCTATGGGTGGCATGGTAGTATGGTGGATATAGCCACAGCAAGAACGTTCTGGGTTCAGATCTGCCAGCCGACCAAGTGCTTTCTGTGTGGATTTTGTATGCCTGTCAAGATTGTCAGCCATCCCAGTGAAGCTATCTAGAAGCTAAGTCAAGGCAACTAGACTTCTTCTTGATCCAAAACGTTTCACCACTCATCCAAGTCACTTCTTCAGTCTAAGGGATAATTGGTTAGTGATCTTAAGTTTATCCTCCAGGTTGGTTTTACTTTACTACTAGCCTGAAAAGGTGGACTATGTAAATGGTCGAGAGTCGTTACACCCACACCTCTGGGCTGTTTTAACTTCACACCTGGCTTGAATAGGCTCATTAGATGAACAATGGAAGTGAGCACAGATGAGGGTCATTAGGATCTAATGGTTGACTCTCTGATCCACAAACTGGTTGTAGAGTGTGTCCTCCCTGAGGGACTTGTGAGGTGTTAACTTCCTGGGAATAGATGAAAGGGCAGCCTGTTAGATCAAAAACAATCTGAGCCCCCCCCCCCCGAGAGGGTTTTTCCACTTGAACATGTATTGCTTCTCTGACCGCGATTTTCAAACCATCTATCCTCTCTGTCCAATCTTTCAGCTTAGAGTGTGTAACTATCTTAAAAGATGATGATAAATTATAATAAAGAAAACTTAAAAATACATGCATAGTGACTGCCAGCCACACTTGACTATCAGCCATTCTGTGATTCTGCAGATTTTACAAATGGCCAGTCTGCCTCTGGCAACAATTTTGAATGTCTTATAATGGTAGTGTGCTTATTACTGTAAATGATGGTTGAATGGTTGAGCCAGCTGTGAATTGTTGCCCCAAACAGTATAAACTGTATAGTCATTCTCATACTGCGCAGTATACACAATATTTAGGTAAATCTGAAAAAACCAAAAAAATAATTCATTATGTTTACACAAATATTCACACATAAAATATTTGAATACTTAATGAAATAATTCTTATGAGCTATTTAGAACTATTTCTTATTGTTGCAGATTGAGAGTTTGTATCATTTGCATATCATGGAAAAGTGAATTAATTTAATGGCAAATTCTCGCTACAACAATCAGAAACACAAATACAGAATCTCTGGACAGATGGTTGAAAAAAAATCTGCCTCTGATTGTTTCTTCTGCATTTCATTTCTGTTTTCTTTCCCCTCCTTCCTACACTGAGTCTCATTCAGTACCTGTGGAATGCATGTGGACTGTTGTTTTGACTGACCAGATATGGCAAAACTTGTCATCAGAGCTATTTCACATCTATCTATCTATCTATCTATCTATCTATCTATCTATCTATCTATCTATCTATCTATCTACCTACCTACCTACCTACCTACCTACCTACCTACCTACCTACCTACCTACCTACCTACCTGTACATCTTTGCTTTACAGTACTTGACTTGACCTTTGAATAGTGAACTGCTGCTTCATAATAGGTATCTAGAAAGAGTTTTATCCTTTCTTGGCAGCAGTACCCTTCAGCTCCTTGCAGTGTGTTTAACTGTGCCAATGGTAGCTCCCCGATTGCACTAAACCTTTAAATAATCAGATAATTTTTTTTGTTTTTATTGCTCAATTCAGCTATGTGCTGTTGTTTACCTTATTATGCAAGGAATGTTATATTACGCTCTTGTGTAAACCATGCTGTGTCAAATTGAATGATTTCAGTGTTGGCAGAAGTTGATTTTCAGCACTTGCAGTTAAATAATCTAGACTCCAGGGTAAACCACACATTAGTGGGCTTAGAGTGGGCTGTTACTGGGTATTGGAAGCAAAACCATTTGCTCAACAAAGCCTTCAGTGAGACTAACACAACTTTCAGCTTTTCATTATTGAGGAATTACACATTCTAACATATTAAGTGGAAAACCTGTAGATAACTACCTGTAATGGGATAGAATTTGGTTTGCATAATGCTTTTAGAAACCTTTTGTAGTCTTAGTTTTGTATGTCTTTGTGTATGTTTCTTACAAGAACTGTTTTTATTTTTTATTTTTTTTCATACTCCTACCTTGTGGGCTTAAAATTCCTGCCATGTATGAGGCACAGCAGGTACCTCCTGAGTGGTCACCTAAGTTCCTTCCTGCTGACATGCTGTTCTACTCTCCCCCTGAAACAAAATTCACTGTGCATATCTATGTGACATTAGAAAAGAGTGCTTAAGTTTTTTTGTCGCATAGTGGTAATGCACATCATGTTTGTGTAAGTGATAGTTTTATAAATGTTCAATGGTAGGAAGGTTTCAAATTGATCAAAAGAGAAAATCTGCAAAATAAAATCTCATATTTCATTATTATTAATAATAATTATAATAATTAATAATAATAATAATAATAATGTATGCCCTGAAAAGAAGGTAATAGATTGAACTAAAGTAAGACAAGAGCCAGATAGTAACCTACCCTGTTGATTAAAAACAACTAGAGTTGCACTGTATAACCTTATTCTGTATATGCTCAGTCTCTGCTTTTAGAAAAATGCAGTTCCCTCTGTAAGTTTCCTGAAAATTATTCAATGCTGCTCCAGTTTCCTCAATGACAAAATTCTGTGTTATGGAATGCATCTGGCCTTCTGGCAGATGAGCCAAACGGAAGTGTTGTGTTTTTAATTTGTGAAGTGTATATTTGTTGTGTTTGTAATGTTATGCAAATAGTGTCTTGTAAATTGTGAAACTATCCCCTCAAGAAAGACAACACTGTGATTAATTTCCACAAATGCCACAAAACAACATATGTTTAAGTAACAAAAACTACCAGTGTCATAGAAATTATAACTCTTGTTCAATAGGAGCAAAAGACGAAGTAGTGTAATTTTGTTATAGAGCCATCCACAGAGGGATTTGGCAGAACAAAAAACAAAATCAAATGGGAGACATACAGCAACAATGGATGTTGTGTTTATGCGCATGCCCTGGTATTTTTCAGTCTTAATGCGTTGAAGGGTTGGAGGATATATTGTCTGTTACCCAGTCTGTTTGATCAGAGTCATTTGTCTCCACGTAAGGTTCATACGTTATGAAGAGTTTTTGATGCTGTTATTGGTGGCCATAAATGGAGGTCATTTATACCTCTAAAATAAACTGTGATGGAAAAATGTGAGGTTTATGTGGTGCTGACATTGGTAATAAAGATATATGAAATGCATTTGGGCCACTGTTATGCTGCAGTACTTGGGGTTACTATATTAAATGGGGTTTATTAGGTCTGGAGGTCTGGAGAACCTTGACCTCTTGCAAAGATATCAGGAGTAGTCCAGATTGAAACAACACTATTCGGGAGCGGTGGGGCAGGGGGTGCATTGACATATACAGTAATGTACAACAGTAAGGTCATTGAGGAGTCGCAGTCGTTTGTCATTGCAGGATATTGTGTCATTAAAGGTGTCCTTGTGTTGTAGTCTTTGTCACTTATTTTCCAGAACAAGCTGTTAGAAGCACACAAAATATAGCCATCATGGCAGTATTTGATCTACAGCTCCTGTTCTGTTAATGCTTTTGAAATTGTGTAGTGCTAATGCACAACCAATGCAGGTTGCAAAGAACTTCAGTATATATCTCTTGTATTCTCTAAGGATGTTACTGATTAATTGATTATCAAGTAATACTGTTAATAATTGAATTAAAAACGTATTTACCAGGAATGCAGAGTGCAAGGACATGCAGTGTAAAAAAATAAATTGTACAATAAATAAAATGTACAGTTAGCTGTAGTTCCGGTTTTGAGCCATGGATTTTGTCCATAAGAACCAAACATTCAGCAATATAAAATAAGTATGGCTGCTTACTGAAGCTGTGAAACAGAATTCCTTTTTCTGTAATCAGTCAATTCGTCAGTGCATTTACTGTTTAGTTTTTGAGCTTGTGTAGCTATCCTGCCTATGAAGTGTCTGACATTTTTTGTATTTTAGTTATATAGAATCCTGATTCAGCTCTGTTGTTAATGGTAGCTGTCAACGCCCTGAGATTCCATCTGCACATGCCTGTTATCCAATCAAATGACATAGATGCACCGCATAAGTGTAGAATGACCATGTAGCCTATTTTCATTGTTCGATATCTGACAAATGACACTCTAGTCAGTCTTGTTAACAAAGAAAACAGGTTTTCTCAGTTTCTATCATCAGATAAAAGTTTTAGCTGGTCAGCGAATCATTGAAAAATAATAATTAATAATCCTTTTTTGTCATCCTCTTCATTAATACTGACATATATAAAAATCAATAGCTGTAACAATCCAATGAAAGTGCTTGATCAGTCACCTGACCTCAATCCAGCTGAGCATGTATAATTAGTCAGTCGACCAGACGTATATAGCCTATAGAAGACAAAGGATTTAAATTTCTCTACTGGCAATGTGGATTTCATCACCATAGAATTGAGTCAGTACCTCAAACCTACAGTAGTTATTCTTTTATGTAAGCTGCACTGTGCTGGAGTACAGAGTCAACACAGTAGCAATGTGTCACTGGCCTAATGTTTTCTGATAGCACTTTGCAGGTATATAAACTTTCCGAGAGTGGATATGTGAAAAGTTGCCACACACCAAAACGGTGTGTGTTATGGCTGTTTCAATACTAAATGCACTTATCCTAATTTTGAATAGCATGTGAATTAAAATGAAACATAAATTACTCAGGTACATTAGCAGTATGATCATCAGCCATCTGAGCTGTCAGAAAGTGCTTTTGTTTTGAGAAAATGTTTAGGAGGCCTCACAGTCTTTCTATATACCAAGTGATCTCAGTATTTGTCAATCATTTGATTAGCTTTGTGGTTGTAAGATACAGTGGGTACGGAAAGTATTCAGACCCCTTTAAATTTTTCACTCTTTGTGTCATTGCAGCCATTTGCCAAAATCAAAAAAGTTCATTTTATTTCTCATTAATGTACACTCAGCGCCCCATCTTGACAGCAAAAACCAGAAATGTAGAAATTTTTGCAAATTTATTAAAAAAGAAAAACTGAAATATCACCTGGTCATAAGTATTCAGACCCTTTGCAGTGACACTCATATTTAACTCACATGCTGTCCATTTCTTCTGATCCTCCTTGAGATGGTTCTGCTCCTTCATTGGAGTCCAGCTGTGTTTAATTAAACTGATTGGACTTGATTAGGAAAGGCACACACCTGTCTATATAAGACCTTACAGCCCACAGTGCATGTCAGAGCAAATGAGAATCATGAGGTCGAAGGAACTGCCCAAGGAGCTCAGAGACAGAATTGTGGCAAGGCACAGATCTGGCCAAGGTTACAAAAGAATTTCTGCAGCACTCAAGGTTCCTAGAGCACAGTGGCCTCCATAATCCTCAAATGGAAAAAGTTTGGGACGACCAGAACTCTTCCTAGACCTGGCCGTCCAGCCAAACTGAGCAATCATGGGAGAAGAGCCTTGGTGAGAGAGGTAAAGAAGAACCCAAAGATCACTGTGGCTGAGCTCCAGAGATGCAGTAGGGAGATGGGAGAAAGTTCCACAAAGTCAACTATCACTGCAGCCCTCCACCAGTCGGGGCTTTATGGCAGAGTGGCCCGACGGAAGCCTCTCCTCGGTGCAAGACACATGAAAGCCCGCATAGAGTTTGCCAAAAAACACATGAAGGACTCCCAGACTATGAGAAATAAGATTCTCTGGTCTGATGAGACCAAGATTGAACTTTTTGGCGTTAATTCTAAGCGGTATGTGGGGAGAAAACCAGGCACTGCTCATCACCTGCCCAATACAATCCCTACAGTGAAACATGGTGGTGGGAGCATCATGTTGTAGGGGTGTTTTTCAGCTGCAGGGACAGGACGACTGGTTGCAATTGAAGGAAAGATGAATGTGGCCAAGTACAGAGATATCCTGGAAGAAAACCTCTTCCAGAGTGCTCAGGACCTCAGACTGGGCCGAAGGTTCACCTTTCAACAGGACAATGACCCTAAGCACACAGCTAAAATAACAAAGGAGTGGCTTCAGAACAACTCTGTGACCGTTCTTGACTGGCCCAGCCAGAGCCCCAACCTAAACCCAATTGTGCATCTCTGGAGAGACCTGAAAATGGCTGTCCACCAACGTTCACCATCCAACCTGACAGAACTGGAGAGGATCTACAAGGAAGAATGGCAGAGGATCCCCAAATCCAGGCATGAAAAACTTGTTGCATCATTCCCAAGAAGACTCATGGCTGTACTAGCTCAAAAGGGTGCTTCTACTCAATACTGAGCACAGGGTCTGAATACTTATGACCATGTGATATTTCAGTTTTTCTTTTTTAATAAATTTGCAAAAATTTCTACATTTCTGTTTTTTTTTCTGTCAAGATGGGGTGCTGAGTGTACATTAATGAGAAATAAAATGAACTTTTTTGATTTTGGCAAATGGCTGCAATGACACAAAGAGTGAAAAATATAAAGGGGTCTGAATACTTTCCGTACCCACTGTACTTATTCAGTTCTACTTAAGCTCACTGAAGCTCTGGCTGCTGCAGGAATATTAGAAAATAGCT
Organism: Mastacembelus armatus; assembly: GCF_900324485.2. Lineage (NCBI taxonomy): Eukaryota > Metazoa > Chordata > Actinopteri > Synbranchiformes > Mastacembelidae > Mastacembelus > Mastacembelus armatus. The sequence continues at coordinate 10,012,522 of NC_046637.1, forward strand.
GCATGGCCATGTGTGTCACTTTAAGCAGTTTACTGTAACATCAATTCCCAACTTTGAGCAACTACATTATTTTCTTCACTGCCTCTTGATCTCCTGTAGGCAACATGCTGTTATTTAACTTCTGCCTCTGTTTTGCTGATGTTCTGTCCTCATAAACTAATGAACTAAACATTTTGGACTGCTCTTTGGCTGCAGGGATCTGATCATATGTCAAGACCTTTTAGTGTCTGTGAGTTGATGTGTTTGCATGTGCACACATCTTGCCACTGGCCCTGGATAGTCACACTGATCTCCCAGTTTGATTTGGATTCACAAAGTCAAGAACTAATAAATTACAGTTCAATTCTTGATGATTCAGTTACATCAGATAAACACCAACGTTACATAAAGTGCTTCTCAGAATTTATTCTAGAAATTTAAATTTCTTCTACATTGAACAAGTGAGCACCAGTTATTCCCCTGAATATAAAACTGTCAAATTCTAGGGTAAATTGCAAATACATTTCCTGGTTATTAAACTCTGGACAAAGCATTTATTTTCTTGGACATATGCTATATGACTAATACATGATACATATATATTTTGGGACTAACTGTGCACAACACGAAATATAAAACCTGCACCACTTTACAAGGACATTGTCATTTAAAAAAAAAAAAATCCTATCCAGCTGTGACTGGACTGTCAGAAGATGCTTCGAGTAAAAAAACAACCCTCCACTTAAATTATCACAGACAAGGCAGAAACTGAAAAGTCTGGTCACTAATTCGTCTGCACTGTTTAGGTTCTAGAAACCACATACTGTTAAGTTGGCATCCAGGGCTTCATAGTTCAAAATATGTCCTCAGGGCTCAGATCAAGGTGCAAAGCCTTTTTTAGTTTCTCCGTCTTGTAGATACAGTCTAGATTGGCTGCAAGATAGTCAGTCTGCTAACCATAACAGTCCCTTAAACTTCAATTGCTACACATAGCAATTTACAACAGTTTTCATCATCTACTAACTTATAAGCTTTTAGTGCACGTTGTAATAACGTGACTTCCTTTAAGTAAACATTTTATGCATCATGTAACCCTAACTGAACCATTTACAAAGCCCTACATGTAACATTTGGTGCAGATGTACATGTCAGGACTCGGGGAACTATTATAAATTTTGGACCAAGGATGCGCCCACACTGGTACTTTAATACTCATCACAAGGCTTTATTGCATAGACTCGGCAAACAAAACAGAACCTAAGGCAAAGGGGACAGGACTAGGCAGGGAAACTCAAGGACGTAAAATAAGAAAACAAGGCAAGAGGGTCCACATAAAACATGAGACAAGGACACAAGGGGACAAGGTCGGAGGGATCTGGGTCACACACACACTTAGGGAGACGCACCAGATCACACAAACACTTGAACATGAAAGACAGGGGTCGGGGCATGAAGGTCTGGGTCACACACGCACTTCGGGAGACGCACCAGACCACAAGAGAACATGAATATGGACACAAAGATCAGAACACGAAGAGACAAAGCATGAAGGCCTGGGTCACACACACTTCGAGGGAGACGCACCAGACCAGATAGGGAACACGAACAAGAACAGGGAATCAAGGCATGAAGGGATCTGGGTCACACACAGCTAAGGAGACGCACCAGACCACACAGGGAACATGAACACGTAAACCAGAGAAAACAAGGCATGAAACAAGGGCAGGAAACATGGCAGGAGGCAGAGACACATAAACAGGAGACAGGGGAAAAGAACCAGGAAATTAAGACCAAAAGGAGACAAAATACTTAACTTAAATCTGGAGGAACATAAGGCAGTCCATAATCAAAATGAGTCTAACAAAAGCTCAAAACGCTGTCTTGGCAGTACGCAAAACCATACATAGCAGACAACCCGGCAACTCAAACAAAGAACCACCAAGGTATATAAGGACCGGGCACAAAACAAGAACCAGGTGAAAACAAGCAAACAAATTAGATCAACGTAAAGAAAACAGAAATAACCAAAAAACCAGTTCCTGTCAGGATCCTCCCAAATAAAAGAAAACAGAAGTCCAGTGAAATGGATCCTGACAGTACCCCCCCCTCAAAGGCCGGCCCCTGACGGCCTTCAAATACCGTCCGATCACACCAACTGGGTGGGCGGTGGGGGTCCTAGGAGGTGGGCTCCAGAGGGCGGGCGGGCATGGCAAAACAAACATGGTATCAGGAGTTGCTCCGGTGGACAAAGGTCTGGAATTGTTCTGGCGGGCGACCTCTCAGGCAGCTGAAGGTCCGAGACTGCTCTGGAGGGCGGCCTCTCCGGAGGGCGAAGTTCTGAGACAGCTCTGGTGGACGGCCTCTCAGGCGGGCGAAGGTCCTAGACTGCTCTGGCGGGCGGCCTCTCCGGCGGGTGTGGACTCGTGGCCGTTCTGGTGGACGTCGTGGCAACCCTGGTAATTGCGGCAGCTGGGGACCGTGAGGCATCTCTGGAAACCCAGGAAGATCTAGGAGCCGAACTGACTGAATGCTCTGGAGACCGTGGCGACCGTGGCGACCGTGGCTCGGGACACCCTGGTCGCTGCTGTGACCCAGGATACTCTGGATGCTCAGGATACTGTTGTCTAGACAGCCCCGGGGCCTCCTGCCCTGGGGATTCCGGTGGTACTGGTCTAGATGGCTGTGGTGAAGGCTCTGAAGGCTCTGAAGGCTCTGGTAGCTGCTGCTGCGGCTCAGGAGGCTCCGGTAGCTGCGGCGACGACGGCGGCTCAGGGAACTGTTAGCTGCCGCGGCTCAGGATACTGAGGATACTCAGGATACTGAGGATACTGTGGCAGCTGATCTGGAAGCTGAAGCCGAGGCAGATCTGGAAGCTGAAGCTGAGGCAGACCTGGAAGCTGAAGCTGAGGCAGACCTGGAAGCTGAAGCTGATCCAGCCCTTCTAACGGCCCTGGTGATTCGGACCATTCAGGTGGCTCTGGCCATTCTGGTGGCCCTGATGGTTCGAACCAGTTCGGTGGTTCTGGCAGCTGAGACGGCTGGGAAAGCTCTGGTGACTGCAGAGATGGCTTAGGAAGCTGTGGAGGATCTGGCTGCTGCAAGGGAAGTTCTGGCAGGTGAGACGGCTGGGGCCGCTGTTGCGGAAGCTCTGGCAGGTGTGGTATCCGTGAATACACTGGTAGCTGAGGTGGTTGTGGTTCCAATTCCGGTGGTGATGGACCGGGGTCTTCTATTGGCACAGTCGACGGCAGTGGCGACTCGAGTGACTCAGACAGACCTGAGAATTCTGGGAGCTCTGGAAGCTGAGGCGGCTGCGAGAATTCAGATGGTCCTGGAGGCCAGAGAAACTTGGACAATCCAGGAAACTCTGGAAGGTTGGGATGCCATAGGGACTGCAGAGGTTCCGACGGCTGTGCGGGCTGTGAACTCTTTGGTAGCTGTAGGTTTGGATCTTCTGGTGGCTGTGGGTGTGGTGGAGACTCTGGAGGTTGCAAATCGGTGTCCTGGAGTAGCTGTGGCTTCAGCGGTGGTCCTGGTGGTTCGGACCAATGTGGCGGATCCGGCCATTCCAGTAGCTCGGACAGCTCCGGAACTTGTGGATGTTGCCGGTGCTAGGTGCTGTAGGGGTTCCAGAGGCGATGACTGGTGAGACGGCCCTGGAGGTGGTGACCGGCGAGGCGGCACTGATGGCGGTGACCGGCGGGGCGGCACTGGAGGCACTGAGGGTTCTGGTAGCTGCAATGGCGCTGGATGAGACGGCGCTGGATGAGACGGCGCTGGATGCTGTTCGTGAATCCAGTTCCTGCGAGGTAGAACCCCAGACCTGACTGCCAGATGGGTTCCATGGTAGGAACTACGGTGGGAATCCCAGACGACATCGTCCTCGTCCAAGGACTCCCCGTCGAGGGTCTCCCAATCTGAATCGCTAGAGACAGGTTCTGACCCGACGGCTCCCCGGAAAACAGGCGAAGACTGCGGGACTGAAGACTGCGGGACTGAAGACTGCAGTTGGCGTCTAGCAGGAAGCACCGGAACTGGCTGCCTGGAACGTCGGCGATTTCGGTGTCTGGACGGGGGATGTGGAGCTGGTGAACCCCAATGGCCTGGATAGTCTGAATAGTGCCCTCCAAAATGCACTGTGGGATTGTATATGACGAGGTCATCCAAGAAGTTGTCGGAGGAGTACTCGCTGTCAAGCGGATCGTCCAAAAACGACCCCACCGAGTACCTTGGGTCGTACTTCTGGGCCTGTCTGGTAAACCAGGTGAGGATGTCTATTTGGTCAGGGTCTCGGGCGTGACGTGGTGGTGAGGTGGGAACGGGACTGACGAGATACGTTCCCGTCCTCAAACAGTCCACGGCTCTGGATAAAGGAGGACAAGAACGGAGTTGCTGCATGGTCTGTCGGTGAGTCTGACTGTGGCCTGGAGAGTACATGGCAGCAATGGGGGAAAGGAAAAAGAGCGAGGGAAAAAAAACTCCTGGTTCTGCCTATGTGACTGAAAAACTCAAAACTGGGAACGTGGAGATCAAAAAGAAACTACTAAGCTGAACAAGTACCAGGAAGGTGGGAAAAAGGGCGTGGTCCGATTAGTTTAGTGGCCGGGTTGTACTGTCAGGACTCGGGGAACTATTATAAATTTTGGACCAAGGATGCGCCCACACTGGTACTTTAATACTCATCACAAGGCTTCATTGCATAGACTTGGCAAGCAAAACAGAACGTAAGGCAAAGGGGACAGGACTAGGCAGGGAAACTCAAGGACGTAAAATAAGAAAACAAGGCAAGAGGGTCCACATAAAACATGAACATGGGACAAGGACATAAGGGGACAAGGTCGGAGGGATCTGGGTCACACACACACTTAGGGAGACGCACCAGATCACACAAACACTTGAACATGAAAGACAGGGGTCGGGGCATGAAGGTCTGGGTCACACACGCACTTTGGGAGACGCACCAGACCACAAGAGAACATGAATATGGACACAAAGATCAGAACACGAGGAGACAAAGCATGAAGGCCTGGGTCACACACACTTCGAGGGAGACGCACCAGACCAGATAGGGAACACGAACAAGAACAGGGAATCAAGGCATGAAGGGATCTGGGTCACACACAGCTAAGGAGACGCACCAGACCACACAGGGAACATGAACACGTAAACCAGGGAAAACAAGGCATGAAACACAAGGGCAGGAAACATGGCAGGAGGCAGAGACACATAAACAGGAGACAGGGGAAAAGAACCAGGAAATTAAGACCAAAAGGAGACAAAATACTTAACTTAAATCTGGAGGAACAAAAGGCAGTCCATAATCAAAATGAGTCTAACAAAAGCTCAAAACGCTGTCTTGGCAGTACGCAAAACCATACATAGCAGACAACCCAGCAACTCAAACAAAGAACCACCAAGGTATATAAGGACCGGGCACAAAACAAGAACCAGGTGAAAACAAGCAAACAAATTAGATCAACGTAAAGAAAACAGAAATAACCAAAAAACCAGTTCCTGTCAGGATCCTCCCAAATAAAAGAAAACAGAAGTCCAGTGAAATGGATCCTGACAATCGTGATTGCTTTAATTCAGGCCTACTTTGCACTATTGCCTAGTAACAGCTACTAGTATTGTCCTTCTGAAAAGCAATATCTGAGACTGCATTTAGTTACTTTATTATTGGTTGGCCATCATGTGTTTAAACAGTCATTTAATGTCCAATCTTTGAAATGGCTTACTCATAACAGTTCATTAAAACTTTGTTTCTATTTTGTAATATGGCTATTAAACCCATCTTGACATAACATGAACAAATACTGGTGTCTTTTTGGATATTATTGGTTACAGATTTTCTATCAGTTTTCTATGGAGGCTGGCTGCTGCATGTGGTGAAGTTCTATGCTAAATTTCTTTATTAAGCAAAGCAGGTCACTCTTTGCTGATTTTTCAGAAGTTGTACTTTTAAACTGTTTCACTTTAGACAATTTACAAATTTAATCTGCCCATAGCGAGAGGGAAGATATGACTGTAAGATGCCACATCTGACTGTGGGGGTAGACAATTTTAGTACATTTTGGTAGGGCAGCGATGGCATCTAAGTATAGTTCTGTGTGTGTGCGCACATATGTGTTTGTGAATGTATCTGTGTGTGTGAAGGTTTTGGGGGTACTGTCTATTTACAGCTCAGCCTGTGGGAGATGTCCAAGTCCAACAGAAAGGTCAGGGGGGCATGGGAAGACCTCCACTCTGCCTCATGTGTCATCCCTTTCTGTTAAGACTTCAAGCGCTGTGTGTGTGCATGTAGTTGTGTGTTCACGGGTGCATGCACACAGTGTGTTGTGTCAAGGTTGTTGAAAAATAGTCTCAGTGCATAACTAAAAGAATATGACACTCTTGCATGCATGTGCACACACACACAATTGTTCAGGGGGAATTGTCTAATAAGATCTGAATTTTTCTTGTGGCTCCCCCCACAGCTGGTTGTTTACAAGGCCAGATCCTTTCTCTTCCACTGATAGTAATTCATTATTTTTAGAGCGGGAGAGACAAAGAGCTATAGAAAAATAGAAAAGAATGATGGAGAAACAAGTTTTTGTTTAACTTAGTTTTACTTTTAATTGAGGAGTTAAATGAGAGTTTCAACGCTCTTTGCTTAATGAGAATAAATACATCCAAAATATCAGACATCTGATCCTTAAAAGGCCCAATCAATAATCTTTTGACAGTTTCTTTTCCACAACCAAAGATTTCACAGATTTCATCAGAAGATGTAGTTTGCTCAGTTGTCAAGAGATGTCTTAATAATGTATGATGAAGTGGTTGAAACCTCTAGCTAGCTAGTAAGTAAACACAGAGTTAAGAATAGCTTGTGTCAGTATTACTAAAAATGAACTTTCACACTTAACTGTAATAGGGTTTTTCCACAAAGTGAATTTCATTAGCCATAACCTGGAGATTTCCATACCTGTAATCTGACAGAACTTAAAAGGCTGATGCGGTCGGTTCTGTTTTCCAGTGTATTTTTCTGTTGGTCACTGTTTACACGAGGCTGCACTGCACTCCTCATACACACAACTGAGTAGAGGCTGTCAACCACAACAACTACAACCTGCCAGTATTGGAGACAGTATCAACAGTTTATTAAGCAGTTATTGAAAAGGTAGAGCACAACCTTGCAGAAGTGTAATGTCTTCTCCACTTTGCCAGTGGTGCACTCACTGAATTCCCTTTACCTCTAAACCAGTATGAGTTAAGTCCCCATTTCACCTCTCAATCAATATCAGTGTATGTTCACATATTGTGCCTCTTATTCTAATGTTGAGATGTGACGACACTTAGGTTTTAACCAGTCACAGACACACACTCTCATTAACCTAAAAGCTGAAGATGCTCTTACTGCCGTTTCACTCTAAATGCATGGGACTTCTCACCAGGCAGTAGAGCTAATAAAAATCTGCTCAAGGATCTGCTTAAGGCTCTTATAGTGTCAACATGCAACACTAACTGCCCAGCACAACAGCACTCTTCTGCTGTTGACCACTAGGCTTCCTCATGGAGATAGTTGTGGTTTACCTGTTATGCTCCAAGGGAGCCTAAGCAGCTGTAGTGTTAGAGATCTGAGAACATTAATTTCCCTTACTTATATTTCACAGCCAGCAACTTCAACCAGATATAGTTCACCAGTCACAACTATGGTCCTCCTCCTTGAAGTCCTTGAAGAAATTAACATTTTGGGATTTCTCAAAATAGTTTGTCCAAAAACGTATTAAAGTTTCTAAAGAGCTGGTAAGCTCAACACTAGTACGATTACAATGTAATTGTATGCAAACAGTAAGCAAGGAAATGTACAAAGAAGCAGGAGCACTGTGATAATTACGGAGCACACTTTATTCCATTAATTTTATTGACATTGTTATTGGCACATGCTTGCTCACATTTAATTAAATCTACACATGAATGGTGGTCACACAAGAGCTGGATACATGTGACCTCCAAGCCTGAACCATTAGGAACCATTAGAATGAGCATTAAACCCTATAATGTATACATATCCTGAATTTAAAGTTGGTGACTGCCACCTCACTTCAGAAAAGTTATTTTCAAGGTTGTCTGAAGACTTCGGCTGTGTGTGCATGTCAGTGTGTGCTCTCATTACAAGAGGTCATGCTAGCAGGTCCTATATATACACAGCACCAACTTTCTCCCTTCCTGCATTGCTCTCTTCCTCCATCCTCCCTCCCTCCCTCCCTCCCTTCATTTGTTCTAGGGACAGAGCCCTTGTGTGAAGCTCCTTGTTCTTGTAGTTTTCTGTGGTGTGCAGCTTTTCAGCCATTCAGAATGAGTTTACTTATGGTAAATACACTGGCTATTCAATGTAAAAAAGCCCAATTCAGCCTGCTGTCTCCTCCTGCTTCAAACTCTTTAGTTTATATTTAGTCTTGGACAGGCTGTCCTGCTACTACAACTATCATCAGCACCAAAAAGGATATCTGGGGAAACTGTACCTAGTACCACCACCACATTTTCCTCTCTGCTGTTTCACTGTAAGTAAATCCTTTTAAAACAATGGCATTTCTGTTGAATTTGAGGTTTTGGCACTATGGAGAGAGCACAAAGGGATTAGTTGAAAGCAGTTACGTTGTACTTGACATGTAATGAAGTACTATACTTTTTGCAACCCTTTAGCATGGTACCACTCGAAATTTCTCTAACTGCTGTAGTAACAGCCAACTTCACTATAGGTCTCAGTGTATCTGACTGCCTTTGAAATGGACCCGATAATCAGCATTGCTGTAGACCATGCAGTAAAATAAAATATGCTACTGAATAGTACCTTAGTTTTATATTTGTTTTTCCAAGCAGTAAGAAGAATGAGACTTGTAAGTGACTCTGTGGCAGAGTAGTGCTACAATTAACTGGAATGTGTTGAAGTCAAGATTAAGTCTATACAGACTCATCAAGTATGCCCTTAGTAGGCTTTCTTTAAAGGACAATGACACGTTAGCAACAGACTTAAATAGGACTGTGATGGAAAATTCTCCGTTACGGCATTTTTTTTATTTTAGTCCTCCTGTCTTTCTAATCCTTATTCTTGACAGATGTTTTTCTTTTTTTCCCCAACACACCAGATTTGCAACATGTTCATATTGGGAAATGCACCAACTAGATATATATTTGTCTGCAGGGAATACATTTTTACTTATCAGTTACAGAGGAAAGGGAGTGGGTAGGATGTGGGCTATAGCTGTGCTTGCACTTGACTGAGGAAGCAGACAGCAAGACATGGAAAGTTTAAAAAGTGAGTTTCTCATCCCTGAAAATGGAAATTCAGAGAGTAGGCAGACACAAAAAAAAAAAAAAGGGAGCTAAAGAGAGACAGGATGGTGGGAACATCTGGAGAAACAAGAGCAGAGCCAAACCCTATGACAGTATGAAGGGACTGGAAAGTCCCCTGAGAGAAGTTGAACATACACATACTCACATAGTCATACATTTATGCATACATGTTGAAGTGCACATTGATGATAGTATGAATACATTGGCTAATGACAATGAGCCGAGCCCTATGGTGATTATTTAAATATAAAAAATTAACTTTATATCAATTACCTTTAATTTATACTTTGCCAGTATTTAGGGTTTTAAATGTAACACAAGGTGGACATACCAAAAAGTTACAGTATGACTAGCAAAATGGGACCCTATAACTGTGTTCTCCACAACCTGCTGTGTTCTACTGTGGCCTTTAAGGAGACATCATGTGGCTATATGTTCTATTTAAAGGCTTTGTAATCCAGTGGATTACTGTAGTTTTGTATGGTAATCCAGTGGTATACTGCGTGGGGGCTCCTGAAAGACAACAGGAGTTACCTTTAATCAAAATGTAATTAATGAATTAATGCATGTGTTGTGTGTTTCAGCTGAGACACTTTAAGTAGCAGGAACTAATAAACATCAGTATCAAGAAAGCCATTTGTAACACATGTCATTCTTTACCAGTAGGCAGTCAAGTTTTATTTTTAGGATTCCTCTATCCTGCCTTACAGAGTGCCATGAAGACTCATTGGTTAACAAAAAAAGGTGCAGTGTAAGGACTAAGGGAACTCCAAAAGTGCAGCACCAACTGCACCCGAGGGATGGGGCTGGAGGGCAGGGAGATGATGGGGTGAGGTATGGGGTTAGGGTGTAGGAGAGCACTACTACCTTCTTGTGGACCAGCAGGCCAGTTTTCATGACACCAATTACCAGAAGTGATGGGTGTGTGTACTTTTGTGTGTGTGTAGCATTACCTTCAGTAATCTTCCTCCTGTCCTATAGGGGCAAAAGCTTCTTAATGGAACATTTGCACTGGATTTTCTGTCTCCATATTTTTCTATCTTTTTCCATTTTACTGTACTGTAATACCATCACAGTCTGGGTCTGGAAGTAGAGTTCACAGGAGACCAGTTTATATTTGATGCATTTAGGAAACAAATCTAGAGTGACATGTTAGTCTTTACTAATTTTACTCTCTGGAACATATATTGTGTGTCATCTGCAATACAGTTTGTTTAAGTTTGTGTGTAGGTTTTTGGGGGGCTGAGCTGTCCTCAGATAAGGAGAATCAGTTGGAATCAAGTCAGAGGGTTTACTACTTAAATGTTAAAAAAAATTGGAAGAACCTACTTCTACAAGAATTAAAGCACCACAGTTTGCTACATTACATCAAAGCACAGTAATTTCTTGCTCCATGTATGACTAGGCACTGTAGAGGAAAAATGGAAAAACACAGCTTGCCATTTTCTTACACAAGTTTGAACAAGTGAACGGAAAAATCCTGTTCGGTCAGTGGAAATAGCCCCTGAGAGGAAATAACTTGACCATGCTAATGCTGGGTTCAGAGACGAGTGTACTACGACCATTAAAGTGCTGGGAGAGAGATACAATCAATGAACCCACGCACTCAGTGCACCAAAGAACATCGCAGGATGGAGCATAGTGAGGAGCTACCTGTATGCCCATGCTCACACAGAGTTTCTACTCCACATAAATACAAGAACGCATGCAAAGCATGCAAAGCTCTGTTTCTTATGGGACTCAGGAATTGGGTCCATTCTAAGGAGAAAACCTCTTCACTGCCTAGCCACAAAACTATTCTTAAAATAGCCAGCTGCCTGAGCATGCTTGTGGGGTTAGTCAGTTCAGGCATGGTCTTAGTTAATTAGCTTCTTGTACTGATTGCAGCATAAAAGGAGAAAGAGGAACTATGTAGAAAGAATGGATGGATGGATGAACCATATAAGGGTCTGTCGGAGGAAGAGAATGTTAGGGAGAAGAGAAGGAGGTGCAAGGATGTGAAATTTTGGTGTGCAACAATATTTCCTAACATAAATATATTGTAACTCTTCCACAAGATAAATGTTGCAAACTGCACACTCAACCAAAGGCAAGAAAAAATGGGGAGCTGGGGTGTGTACAGCCAGGTTTAATTAAAAGCACAAAAGGAGGGTTTGCACACTAAATCAATGAGATGTTTCCTTTTGTTTATTTCAAATACACATCAACACACATCAACACAGGAGGGAGATGCATGGCCATTTGGACTTTAAATCTGATATTAGAGGCTTTAAGTCTGTATATTTGAACTCTTCATAAAATAATTGATTGTCCTTCAGTTTTTTAATGATTTAAATGGACATCACTATAATGGCCTACAATTAATGATTATGTAGTCCTGTTATGATATATTTTTTGGGGGTTCATTTACCTACCACATAGAGTAGCATCCACCAAAGAAGTCCCTAGCTTATTTGTGTATTCTTTAAGTCACTTGCTGCAATGGGTCTGTGTGTGACCCCAACTTTGAAAATTAGTTTTAAAATTAATTTCCAAATCCAAATGTAGGCCATTTATTAGTTTTGTAAAAGTTTCTAATAAGTGAAATAATTGATTCAATTTAGTCTGTAAAATTTAAGAAGATTGCAAAAAACTGTCCAAAAAAACCAAAATTACTTTGTCTGCTGGCATAAAATAAATTCATATTTTTGGCATGACTAATTTCAGCTGTAACTACAGTGAATCTACTACTACTGTAATCTACAGTATTTTTTTTTCCTCTAACATTCCAACAATATCTCTCTTATTATAAGGTTTAAGGTTTGTATCAGTACTACATATAAAGCATCCTCAGGGGACAACCTTGCTCTTGCTTTTTACTATAGCCTGAGGGTTAAACAGTTACCTAATCAGGACTAACAGTGTAAGCACACCTATTGAAACAATCCAGTTATCTCAACGTGTATTTTGTCTAACCTTCATGACCTGGATGTGGGCTTCTCTTTACAATTATTTGCTGGCATAAATCCTTCTCAAGCGATAGCATTTTTTCATCTTTTTATAGCCTGTGTTTCCTCACAGTAAAAGCTTTCTGGGTTTGACCCCTCTTTGACCTTCTGCTTCATGTGCATCCAGAGACACACAGGTTAAGTTATCTGGTGACTCTCAATAGCCCATATATATAAATAATTGCCTGTTTCTATGTGTCAGCCCTGTGATAAACTGGTCATGTGGCCAAACTGTACCCTGTCACCCACCAAGTTAAATGAGACTAGGTGACAAAACATGAATGAATGGCAGAATAATACAATCAACAGAGAAACACATACCTGCAGAAGACAATGTCCTGTGTGCACACATAACATAAATAAATAAAATATAGAATTAAAGATTCATGAATGATGAGGACTGTAGTGTTAGGAAGATCTGATTGAACTGTGGCAGGTGGATGAATGCCTCAAAAACATTACTTAGAAAATGAACTACAATAAACCTGATAATATGACCACTTTCACAAAGGGTCTTTAGCAATGCTCCAGTCTGTCATCTGGTTGTGTAGTATTATACAATACAGAATGATCAGGAATCAATTATTAGAAGACAACATTGTTTCTATGAACTGACTGTATCAATTTGTAGTCCAAAAGAAATGAACTTTAATTGACATTAAAATGTATTCAGATTAATAGTTTGTATACAGAAAATGGTTATATCTAAGACCTACCTGTAAAGCTTGAGAATCCAATTAATTTGTCTTGTTAAACAGTGAAAGTTTGCCTGCTTCTGCAAAATCCTCTGCTTGGAGACATTGAGTAAACCACATTTTTTGTGAGGTGATATACATAAATTTAGAAATAATTAACAAGATAACACATCAGCTTAAAAGAAATCTAATGTAAGACTGTCCTCATTCCTGCCTCACAAACATTACAATCTTCATAGTCTAATTTCTTCAGACAGTAGATGAATTTAATGCCAAAGATTTGACTTTACACTGAAAGTGTAGTGTATAGTTTGTTGGCATGGTGGCAATGAAGAATGTCTGTGCCCACACCAGTAGTACAGAAAAATTCAATGCAAAAGAAAGGGCCTTTCAGAGATAATACAGGTCCATATTCCCAAATGCACCTTGCAATTAATTGGAACCTAACAACGTTTGAATATTGAGTGTGAATGAATTGGACCATGCCCCTGAGGAAAATTCTGCTTCACAAAAATAAATTTTAAGGCGACACTAAAACAGTGAACAATGTGAAATGAACTACTTGTTTCTAGATACATTTGTTAGCTTAGTTAATTTCATGCTTTTTTTTTTTTTTATTCAGTCCTATCCATATATTACAAGGTCTGGTGACATGCGCAAGATCAACCTGGACCCTGAAAAGCAACACATTTTCACTCAGTGTGCTGTTGCCACTGAGGAAAATGAAACACCATTTGCACTCAGCAGCTTATTTATGGTGCTGTATACTTCATGGCAGTGATTCCGCCCTGTGTGTCCCAAGCACATCAGTTTCCTTCTTTGAGAAGTTTTACTGGTGGGCCGCTCTAGTGTCACATTAGTAGGCCCTCATAGTAGAATGTAAACAAAAAGAAGTGATTTCAATAGTGATACTATCAGCTGCACATACTGATAATATATTTCACCTAATTCCAACTGTTCTGCAGCCATCGTCACAACGTTACGAAATATGGATATGCATTGTGTGTTATAGCATGTGCTTGATGTGTATGTGCACAAGCGAGAGAATGAGAGATAGAGAGAGATTGTTATCACTCAGTAGTGCTGCAGAGCCTATACTGGACGCTTGCCCAGTTTCTTCATGCACCACTGTTGGACCTCTTTAGTGGAGGGAATTAGAACCTCCACCACCTACTTATCGATAGCAGGTTTTCATCCAATTAATGTTGACAAATTTTCTCTCACTGTTCATTTTCTTATTAAATTAGAAAATTCAACTAATTAATTAATAATTTTTTCGTGCATGATGTTAAAGTGTTAGTCTGCGGTGGTGTTCTAAGAATATAGCGATGAGTCACAGAACACTAGAACATTACCATAATAGGTCTGGTGTTGTGTTAAAATTTCAATAAAATCGCCTCTCAGTCACAGCTCTGTGAGCCATGTTGAGAATGTTGATGTCATGTTTCAACATTGCTGAAGAGCTAGCTACATCCATGACAGACATGACAGGAAATTGGCAGAGAAATGGTGAAAAGAGATTTATATAGCTGCAAAGGTTATTGAACGCCATTTGAAAGAAATACAACATCTATTTTACTATGACTATCATGAACTCTTGTTGCTGTCCGGTTTCAGTATCAACATAAATTGATTGTGATTTGATGGATACCTCCTTGCTACAATTGGTTAGAGCAAAACAAAACAAAATAATACTACCAAAAAGAAGTCTGCTACCGTGAACAGAATTTTGCCAGAATTACAGCAGTCCTCTCTTGATATAAAAGCAACACATAGTCCGTTTTATCTTCTTACTTTAGGTTTATCACCAGATATCTTGCGCCATTTCCCTGTTCCTTCCAGTTTTCCATTTTGTTTTTGAACCTTTTCTCCCTTATGAATCACCTGAAGCATGCCGTAGGTGTATATGACATCGAGTTGAAGAGCAAGTATAACACATACACACAAAGATGAAATTTGTGTTATTGACAAAAGGCATTGCCAGACCTAATACAGCGTGAAATGTTTACTTATGATATCCCTGTTTGCATGTAGCTAGTTCTCAATAGGAATAGTGAAATTTATCATATTAATTAAATACTTTAACATACTTTAGAAATATGCTGGTCTGTCAGCTTAGCCCACAGTCCAAAAAGAAACAGCCTGTTGTGTGGTTGAACATAGATCTTTGCAATGCAGCATTTAACAGGTTTGCTGTCTGCTTTGAAACTCTCTGCCTCTGGTTCTGCCACAGTAGAGTGAATTCATTTTCTCCTTCTCATTCTTTATCTGTAGATTATAATGGTGTTTTTTCATGCATTTTGCCCTTTAATACAATTTGTATCTGCACTCTTCATGCTAAATGGGAACCTCATAATTGGTGCTGGTTGATGAATGCAGCATTCTCCAGTGTACTCCTGGGCAACAGGGCCATTTCTTTAAACTTTGGTCATTTAGCTGTCTTATTTTTCACAAAAAAAAAAAAAAAACAAAAAAAACTAAAACAAAACAAACATAAAAAATGTATTGAATGACTTGTTTTCAAGTTTTACCCTAACTAATCCTGTGGAAAGGTAGCATTCCACATTTAAAGAAAACCTAATACCCCAGGTGATGTTCAGCTATTTTATGTGAATTCTTACAAAGAATTCTTATGTCATAGTCATACAGAAGTTGTGAATGAAGGCTGGTTTTGCTTCCAGCCACACTTTCATCCTATATGATAAATGTGCCGCATATCTTCTGCACTGTACTTACTTACAATGCCAAACATAAATATAGTCTTGGTTTTAGAGGCTCGGGTGCATTTTTTTTTTAAGTATTGGCATTAGACGGGAGCTGTTCATTGAGGTATGAAATAATGTTCTGGTTTTATGAGGTGATGGAAGATGTGTCACGCAATGGGACACTCAAGCCATTTAAATAATTTATGTTTTTGATAGTGCTGCCTTCATTATGCTGGAATTCTAAGCTTTAACAAGGACTTTTTTAAATCCAAGCAACACAGAGTGTTTAGATGTGGATTTTAGGTCCTTCCTTGTATGTGACTGCTTTTAAAATGCTGATTTTGTTGTTATTAAAGGTAATGGTCTTTTTTTTTTATTTTGTGGAGCCGGTTGGTGGTTGTGGTATTGTCATATAAATATCATCATTCAATTGTCATATATCATCAATACGATAATTTTTCTTGTAATAGATCTAGCTGAAGATCAAGTGTGTGTGCATGTGTACAGGTATATAGCCATAAAATACCTGACAAGAAGCTAAATATCAATGAGGACATCATTTCACGATTTCCTGTAAAAGGTGGATTTTGAAAAACTTTAAGACTTTGTCTTTACTGATGTCTCAGTGTAAAACTGTCAGGATTATTTTTCCCTAACAAAGTAGTCTGCTTAGCTTTTATGTGTGGTGGCTTTATTCTAGTTTCAAGAATACTTTTTTAATACACAAAGAACATACACACTGAACATTCACACTGGCTGCATGGTGACCTTTAAGTGCCTATTTATGATACTGGGTTGCTGTCTTCTGATTGTTTATACTCAAATATTGTGATGCTGGGATTGTCATATATGTGTATTGTGTCTGTTTCTGTCTCTGTATCAGCGTGTAGGTGGCACTTGGTGGCTTCTATAGACATGTTTTGCACTATGGTAATGGTTGTTTTCCATGTATCCCTGTGATGTGCATATTTTTTCAAAGGCCACTGTTTTAATGAAATTGCTGTTATTTTTTTCTGTTTCTGTTTTGTGTCTTTAGAAGACAACCACATGGACAGTAAGATCATTATTTGCAGGTTCAGAAGTAGCCTAACTGTAACATCAAAGATGCATTCATGTGGAAAGCTCTGTGTTCAGCTTTTTGTGAAGACTAAGCATTTTTGTATAATTGGACAGCAAGCAGTTTTGATGGGAGAAGGACTAGTTTACTAGTTGGAATCATGCTGACAGTGTTGCACATACATGTCATCTGGCATTGAAGCAGACTATTTGAACAAGATCCTTAAATTCCAGTGAATTATGGACATTTTTCAGCAGATAAATATGTGAATGTTACCCCACATAAAAGTTTTAAGTTCTTGTAAGGTCTAAGTTTAAGTATAGTGAACTGAGTAAGTATGTAATTTAGCAATGTGTGATAATCAAAGTTGCTTAAGTTAGGAATATATAGCCCTGGCATTGAAACCTAGTCCTAATAGCATCATTATAGATTCATCAGACATCAGCATGAGTTTATTCAAGCATTATCTTGCAGCATCATCAGCCTCTTTAAAGTTCAGATCCAAACACCTTTCTTCTTTCCTTTGTCTTACCTCTCCCTTTCATCTTCCCTCCTTTCCCCTGCTTATCTCCTCATCATCTCTCTTTCTTATTTCTCCTCCCTCTCTGTCCTCTTTTTTTTTTTATTTCTCTCTTCCTCAAATCTCC
This sequence comes from Mastacembelus armatus, assembly GCF_900324485.2. Classification (NCBI taxonomy): domain Eukaryota; kingdom Metazoa; phylum Chordata; class Actinopteri; order Synbranchiformes; family Mastacembelidae; genus Mastacembelus; species Mastacembelus armatus. The sequence continues at coordinate 10,029,928 of NC_046637.1, forward strand.
CCATATCTTCTCACATCCTCTACCACCTCCTCCTCCTCCTCCTCCCGCTTCTCTGTCTTCTTCTTCCCTTGGTTTGCTGCAGTGCATCACTAGCAGGCACATTAACATCTCATCTTCATTACGCAGCAGAGTCCCTTCTTCCCCTACCTCTACCTTTAATTTTCATAGTACTTCAAGTTTTCATTGTTTCCATATTTGTTATTACAAAGTATCCAATATTTTTTACACCTACCACTTCAACTCTATGTTTTCATAGTATTCACTGTCCTTTTTTTCATACTGTTTGCATCTGATCATCATAATTAAATGAACTGCCTCTGCTCCTCTCCTGTGACGAGCTGTGCTCTACTGGAATGGATGCCCTTGGTGTGACCGTGAGAGAGATTGGCTAAAGCTCTGCAGTAGCAAGCAAGTGAGCAAGCAAGATGTTTTCACTGTGTAGGTGTGTGTATTCTCATATAATAAGAGTGAAAGAAACAGTCTGTGTGTCTCCTGGGCAGCTCCAGTGTATGTTATTTGCATAATGCAACCCAACCAGACAGCTCTGGTTAACATTCAGGCCCATGCTGTCTGCCCTGTGAAGCCTGCCATTCCCAAACCAGCCTTGCCTCTTCATTTTCTGCCATCACTCTTGATCACAGGCTTCCTGCTCACCTAATCTCGCTTTCCTTTAAAGTAGTTAGAAACTCCTCTTGCCCCACATTTACTGCCACTTTATGTTGCTCACAAACAGCACATGTCCACTGGAAGGTTTTAAGGCCAGTTTTACCTCATAAAGTAACAGCGATATCAATACACATATTGTATTAAGGTGGTATATCACGGACGGTTCTATTCACCTGCAGTCTTTAGCTAGGAGTAAGTATTTAAGTCTCATACGAAGGTCTTCCTTTTGAATAAAAATGTTAAAAGACAGGGTGATACATTTTATTACTTAAATGGATTGGGGTTCTTGCCTAATTTCCTTGAAGGTGTCATTCAAGATGAGTCTCTCTCTTTCCCTGTCTTCCCCTCTGTCTCTCTACTGCTGACTATTTAACCCCATCTCTTTCTGACTGCCCCTACTACGTCCAGGATTGTATTGTTACCAGGTGATTGTTGGGCTGTGAGGAAGTTTACATACATTTTTTTAAAACTTTCCTCCATTTTGAAGGATAATGCAACTTAGGTTTGGTAAGTAACAAATAAAAAAAGCAATCATTTTTGACATCAAACTTAAAATTAATTTTAGTTCATGATTATAAATGAATGCCAGCACGTACTTTCAATTTTATAATGTACAAGTTTGAACATCTATGAATTCAGTTTTGCTCTGTCCCATCCTAATGTTAGAGCACTTAGTCAAAAACAATGCAGATTTAAAATGTTTTGTTCATGGTAGCTTAATAGCCCAATCTTTTTTAACAAGCAAACGCTGTAGACTAAGAGCTGCTTGATGTGTGTGTGTGTGTGTGTGTGTGTGTGTGTGTGTGTGTGTGTACAGGGTTGTACTCTGTGTAGCCTATGTGATCTAGCATTATTCTCATTGCCAGGCAGATCAGTTGCATAGCAACAAGAACTTTTTGAGGGCAGGAAATCTTTCACTAGTGGAATGTGTCAAGCACAAGAACAGTAAAAATGGAAAGAGATCCATACTGTACGTATTCTAACATTCCCATATTTAGGTTAGAAAATTTTTTTAAAAAGCACGGCATGTTTGCAAGGCTTGAATAAATTATAACATGCTGATCATTTCTGGACATAAACTATAATACAATACAATAGGGGTCTTCTTTAAGTATCTTAAATCAGAACATCACTTAACAGTGGACAACATAAATATCTCACAGAAGAATAATAAGCATTCCGTTGCGCAGTAACTAAAGATTTTACTGTCCGAATGATGTTTGTTGCAGCTTTAAAATTCCCCTAACTCTAGCAGAGGGTAGGAAAAGCATGCAGTCAGCATTGCACCAGTGTTTGCATAAATGTCACATTTGCTGCACTATAAGCAAGCATTCTTGGCATACATAAAATTTACATTATTAATACACTTTACACTTTCCTCTAAAATATCATAAAGGCTCTGAGAGAAATAAGTATAGTTTTAATATTAACTAAGGGGGAAGTTATTTAAAATGTACAGCTGGCCAGACTTACAGATTAGCATGCTTGCAGACTGGTTGGACAAGGTGATACAGCAAACTACTGTCAGATGGCAACAGTTTTTGACATCACTTCTGACATTCTGTAGGTGAAAAATTGTTGTATTAATATTGCCATGTACGCAAGAATTTTATGGGAAATAATTGTAATAATGTGGCCTATATGGTAGGCTATTAGAAAATATAGGTTTGCACCTATTAGTGTGATCACACTCTTTCAGGCCACATTAAAGTGAAGTTCTTAAAGCTGCAGAAGTGGATGCGGGGAGAAGTATTAATGATCCTGTAGAGTGCTTACCCAGCAGGACTTGTGTGTGGGTGTACGTGCATGCCTATGTGTTTTGAATGATGCCAGAGTTCAGAGCAGATTTTAAACAAGCTTGCTTCTTGCCGAAGATCAGCTCCCTCCTCCTTCCTACTGTATATCTTATATCCTATTCTGGCTGCTATACTGTTCATTAGTGAGATGGACCAGCTGTAACTAGTGATGATACACTAAATGACATTACAGGGTTTCTCACACTTTGTCCTGTGTTTAACTCGAATTGCATGCCTTGGGGCTTTTATCAGGGTGCAAAAAGAGCATTTCTTTGCATATATTGTGCAGTTACATTAAACATGACGTGTCACTAGAGGCTATCTTCCAACACTGCCTTTGGAGATCCTTAACATGGGTGTTTTGGATTTAAAGTTTGTGACAATAAATTTCATGCGATTTATATTTTACCCCTTAATACATATAAATTACTGAATCTAAATTTATTGTACTTTAGCTGAAATTTTCAAACAAACATTGATTACTTTGCTAGCTAACTAAGAGTTAGTCAAACTGTGTGTGAGTGCACAGTTAAGGTAACTTAGTTTGGAATTGGTCATCCAAATGTTTTTCTTTCTTGCTGTAAAATGTTCTGGTAATACCATAAATCTCTGAAACTATTGGAACAGACATCATTCAACATCAATTTCCTTTATAACCAAGCAGAATTGGTTTTGAAATATTTAATGATGTAAATCAGTAAATTTTGCATCAAATCAAACCAAGACCATATAAATCGGAATCGAATCGATTCATGAAATTGGTAGCAATACCCAGCCCTACTTTTTCATGGCTGCTATATTTTTGTTAAAAGTAGGCCTATTTTTTTATGTAAGTCATTATGCGTTTGCATTTTTGCTTCTTGGTAATATTGATGTGTTGATCCATCTGCTTACTCATCTTATCTGCTATGATGCCTGGATGGAGTTTCCATGTTGTGCAGAGGCTGGTTGGGCTGTAGTTAGGTGGGATTGCTTACTTCTGGGGGTTCTTCAGGATTGGAACTGTCCGGCCTTCATTTAACCATTCAGGATGGGACCTATCCTCTTGCAGCTGGTTCATTTGTGCAGCTAAGCATTCATGGAGTGAGGTTAGCTTCTTTAGCCGTGGATCATGACTGGGCTTACTTCTGTCCAGTTCTTCAAGTTTGAGACTCTTTCTGTGATGTCTGCCACTGTGATGGATACTGGATCATGTTCAGGGAGGTTGCTGTGGTCTGTTCTTAGGTCCACCAGCCACTGAACATTGTTATTACATGATGCTTCCTTCTCCCATATGTTCTTTCAGTATTGTTCAGTCTCCAGCCTTGGTGGGTCTGCTTTCAAGTTGTTAGCCTGTCAGTGAGAGTACACTTTGGATGGCTCGCTGGTTCATTCTCTTGCCTTCTATTTCTCTGGTGTACCTCTTGGTGTGGGTGGCCATAGCTGTGAGTCTTTGCTTGGCAGTTTCCAAGGCCTCAGGTATGGACAGCTCGTCACACATTTCTTCAGTAGTTGGCTAACTTCTCTCCTCCATGGAGGATACTGCTTCTTCTTCTTCATCACCAAGGCTGACTTCAGATACCGACTACAAAATGGAGCAACCATCAGTAATCTCCTGTACATGGATGACATCAAGATGTATGCCAGGAGTGAGCGAGACAACTACTCACTGATCCACACCACCAGGATATACAGCAACGACATTGGAATGTCATTCGAACTGGATAAGTGTTGTCAGATGATAACAAAGAGAGGGAAGGTTGTCAGGACTGAAGGAATTGAACTACCAGAAGGCTGCATAGTGGATGTTGAGGGAAGCTGCAAGTACCTTGAAATCCCACAGGCAAATGGGAACCAAGAAGAAGCTGCAAGGAAGCAGCCACTGCCAATTACCTACAGAGAGGCAAGTTCTAAGAAATCTGCTAAATGGGAAGAACAAGGTTCAAGCCATCATCACGTATGCCCTGCCGGTCATCAGATACCCCACTGGCATAATAAGCTGGCCAAAAGAGGAAATAGAGGCCACCGATGTCAAGACAAGGAAGCTCCTCACAATGCAGTGAGGGTTTCATCCAAAAGTCCAGCATCCAGAGACTACACTAAGAGGAAAGAAGGAAGTGGAGGACTGGTGATCATCAGAGAGACCATCCGAGATGAAACAGCAAAGATCCATTAGTACATCAGGAAGACGGCCCCTAGTGATGGAGTACTTAGTGAATATCTCAGGCAACAAAAGCCCGAATATGAGGGAGAGGAGCAAGAACCATCATGGCAGGACAAACCCCTGCATGGTATGTAACACCGACAGATAGAAGAAGTGGCTGATATCTTAAGGTCCTACCAGTGGCTGGAATAGGCTGAATTGAAAGACAGCACAGAGGCACTAATCATAGCAGCACAAGAACAGGCCCTGAGCACAAGATCAATAGAGGCTGGGGTCTACCACCCCAGGCAGAACCCCAGGTGCAGGCTGTGCAAAGATGCCCCTGAGACAATCCAGCACATAACAGCAGGTTGTAAGATGCTAGCAGGCTGGGCATACATGGAACACCATAACCAAGTGGTTGGCGTAGTATACAGGAACATCTGGGCCGAGTATGGGCTGGAGGTCCCAAGGTCAAAATGAGATACACCTCCAAAGGTGGTGGAGAATCACCAAGCTAAGATCCTGTGGGACTTCCAGATACAGACTGACAAACAGGTGATGGCTAACCAACCGGTCATAGTAGTGGTGGACAAACAACAGAAGAAGGCCATAGTGGTAGATGTAGCAATCCCAAGTGATAGCAACATCAGAAAGAACATGAGAAGCTTGAAAAATACCAAGGGCTGAAAGAAGAACTAGAAAAGATGTGTAAGGTGAAGGCAACAGTGGTCCCTGTGGTAATCGACACCCTCGGGGCTGTGACCCCCAAACTGGGAGAGTGGCTCCAACAGATTCCAGGAACAACACCAGAGCGCAGTGATAGGAACAGTTAAAATACTGCAAAGAATATAATCAGGATATACACCGTAAAAACAAACGCTGATGCAGTAACATAGTTTCACCTAGTAGTCATCTGAATAATGAATATGTGTGGCACAACTGTAGTGCACAGTGGTTTTTTATATGGCTATAAATTTGCTGTTTGTCTTTCCCATCTGTATATTTTAACTAGAGGTTTTCAAGTAAAATTTATTACCAAGGCACAGCACTTTACTGATATAGCAATAGAGCCTGGGACTATAGATCGATTCGTCCACCCATCAATCTGTCATACATGAAGCTTGCATGCCAATAATCAAATTTTAAGGCACCTACAGGGTATAATGCTTGTCATTATTCATTTCTGGCATTTTCTAAATTACAATGATTGGCCTACAGGGCACCGCAAAACTTGTTTAATTGTCCAGGCTGTATTTTATGCCCAGTATCTTAGATCCCGACGTTCTGATTCCATTTTCAAGTGTGGCAGGTCTTCATTTGTTCATTTTTGTTTTACATATTTCACTGTATATTTTACCCTGTATAAATTTGAACACATAGTGAAATATTTTTTCATTGCTAGTGTTTTCTCTACCATTTATTTGGTGGGGTGGAAACACAACCTCTTGCTCTCAAAAAAAAAAAAAAAGCACAAAGCAAGCTTGTATTATATGCATTTCACTGCCCTGCGCTGTGACTGCTATTCCAAATGCAATACGGAGTTATATGAAAGGTTAGGTTTGTATGGGAAATTAAATGACATACAAGCTGTTCACAAAGTGAAATTTTAGAGAACTTTTTACAGTGAGTATTTTGCTGGTTCATTCATGTCTTTGCCAGTGGCGGTGCAGTCAACTGAATGTGCTGCTCCTCTCTCCCCACTCACTGGCTGCAGTAAAAGCAAAGAGGGGTGTTAGGTCTGGACAGTAAGTCTGCGCCTTCACAGCCAGCCTTGGCAACTCTGCTTTGGAGAAAGTAGGTAGCTCTATCCAAAAAAGCTGGCAGATTTGTCTCTAGTCACTTTTTTGAAAAAAAAGTTTTTAAATAGGTCCAATAAAAACCCAGGGAATTTTAATTACTTAATTAATTAATTTAAAAATCTAATCTAATAGTGAATGGATGATACTGTAGGCAGCACAGACAGACATTGAATCTGTGGGGCTTGTCTTCTCCATGCAGTCTGATAATCTGTCCCCAGCTTCTTTCCCCATTCAAGGTCAGAGATGCTCTTTAGAAGGAGAGTGTTGACTTGTCAGCACTCTTCTCTTGTTTTCTCTTCTCTCCTTTCCCTCCTTCTCCCTGTTTATGTTGTCCTGTCCTGCAAAGAAGAGAGCTGGCATTCATTAAATATATAACTATATAGCTCTGAGTAGTTGGCTGTTAAAAAAAGAAAAGAAAAGTTCTCTATTGAAAGCAGCTGTGTGCAGTGTTTGAACTAGAACTCTCTAGTTAACGAATGCTGTTCCCTATTTTAACAAACCTCAAGCACCTCAAGGTTAACAAGGTACTCTTCTCCACAGACAGAATAGACATGCATTCAGCATTTAACACTGGCAAGCAGATTCATCTATCTTTGCATTTTAATGCCAGTAGTGTCCAGGTTGTACTTTTCTATGTACTTTTCATGTGATTGCTCAGCTCAACTTAGCCTACTGATTTTATAGTTTTGTGGTTAGTTTTTTTCATAATCCAAAGTATTGGACAATTTGACCTGATGATAGTACTAGATGAATTACAAATCATCACATGCGTGTCCATGAATGTTTTCTCCAAATGTCATAACACCAGTAGTATCAAATCACTACATGTTTATTGCCTGTTGGTGAGTAAGGGAAGTCATTAGGACACATTGTCTGGGAACTATAAATATCAGTGCACATGTTTGTGCCAGTCAGTCTACTTGATGTTGAGACATTTCAAAAGTCAGAAGATCACCAATGTCTCTAGGCTGTATCCATTGTTATCTAAACTAAATTTCATTGCAACTGTTTCAGTCTGGAACAAAGTGGCAGAGAGAATTATAAGTTAATAAAAACAGTTCACTGAAAGTCTTTCCTAATGTTCACAAAGTACATGGTTGCTTACAGTATATCCTAGTAATCCAGCCTAGATGTGGTATCATAATAGAAAAAAATGTTTCTTTGTAGGAAATGGTGTTTTTTGTCCTTTCTCAGATAAAGGAAGTCACATTGGTTGTCTCACAGGAGACGCCGGATATTTAAGGCAGTTATAATGTAATTATAGGGGTTGAATCCTGGTTGGCAGTTGAAAGACCCTATAGCGTTTTCCAAAAGATGAAAGATGAATGTAAAGCTCTAAGAATGTTGTATTGTGTAGGCTGCTCTCACTCAACACCAGTGTTTGTTTTATTTTTAGTGAGTTACGTTATGTTAGCATGGGCTTATTTCTCCTATGATCAATTTGCTGCTTACAATTTGCTAATTTTTTTAATTGAATCTCCCTTTTTGCCGATTAAACTGACTAACTATACTGGCTCTTAGCCGCGGTGTGATTGGACACGACTCATTTGCCCTTCTGCACTGGCTCAGAAAACCTCTTACTGCTGACCTCAACAGAACAGAGCTGTTTTACGTGATGTACATGGATATGTAGTACCTTTGACCACATTTTAGAGAAATCAGAGGAATTATAGAGGAATTATTGTTTATTTATAAGAAAAAGCAGCATTAAGGTTTTTTAAGAGAGTTATAATCTCTTTTACTTAAAAAAGTGAGAGTGTTGATATGCTTAGCTGCCATATTCATTTAATATGAATTCAAGAAAATAAATAATTTATTTATGTATTTAATGTTCTTATGGAAAAAAAGCCTGGGACAAAAGCCTGCAACAAAAATAGCTAAAAACAAGTCTAATGCGTTTTGATAAATACTGCTGGAAGACTGTTGAAGCGTATTTCATGACAATTGACTGAATCTGTTTATGTTCCATTCTCTTTATTAATTATCTGGACTTGTCCATACAGACATGCAAGACGGATTAATCCTCTACCACATCTTAATGCTAAGACCTCACTTGAACCAGGCATTAATTTCCCCTGGAAATGGGAGAATATGAACTTAATATATGGCTATTTAGGAGGGAGTATAACTGTTCAGACAGTGAGTGAGAGTCAATGAGGAAGAAGAGATAAATGAAGAAAGAAAAAATGAAGGAGCTAGGGTAGATTAATGGCTTTGGACACCCAGCTTTTCTCATCTGTACCTCACTGAATTGCATACCAGCTGAAGAGATTTTAGAATGAGGCAGCTTTGTTAGGTTATCAGTGCAGTGTTGTGTGTGCTTAACCAGTCCAGAAGCTAGGAAATAGTGTTGTGTTTTTCTGTCAGTCTTTTCTTTTTTTTTTTTTACACTTTTTGGATTTAAATGCTAGGTGTACATAGAGAGCTACCTAATCCAGTCACAATATCTAAGTGCAACCAAGACGTTACTGCACTCTTTGTAGAAAGGCAGTTAACAACATGGGACAAGGAAAAGTAACGATCCTTGTTGATGTGAATGTCTCAACAGTGAGCCTTAGACCTCTCAGAGACTCTACAGCTTTCTCAAAACTCTGTGTTTGCACTTATGTGTTAAGAATGAGCCGGGCAGCCATTCATTAATATTTCAGCACCATCACACATGCTGAGCCACCAAGCAGTCTGCACAGGTTACTGCTCTGCAATTCACCCTGTGAATGAATTGTTTAGATTAAACAAGGGACATACTGGCAAGGCAAGATAAAGTACCCTCACTAAATCTAGTGAACTAAAGATCAGGGGCTGTGTTAATAAAAATTCTAAGAATCCTCTCAGAGAGCTTCTATCCAGCTTACAAACTTTTAGCCAGGAGTCTTAACTAAAGAGTGATTTAGGACTGATCTTAGAGCAACTCTGAGCAAGGAAAAGAAAAAAAAACCTCTTATCTCAGTGAGGAGGTGGGGCTGACCCCTCTTGCTAGGTAACCTAAATCCCAAAATTGGGATTGGTTGTCAAAAAGAATGAGTTTACTTTAAAAAAACAGCACGGTTTTTCTATACTTGAATAAATCAAACAGACACACACACACACACACACACACACACACTTAATCTTTTTAAAAGTTACTTGAGAAAAATGGTCCTGCTGTTTATAGTCTCTATAATCTTGAGCATTGATTATCTGGGACCTCTTTCTATTTGCATAAACCTCTTAATTTTCTGATGGTACAATCTATTAATTATTCCAACAATAACAGGAAAGTCAATGGCTTTTTGTGAGCCTGTGATGATATGAGGCTCTGGGTTTGCTGTATTAATTGTTTGAATGATCAATCTGCTGATAGAAGATTGCTATGGACCCGAGCCATCATTGCTGTATTGTTGAGTTTTCCCAGTTGCCAAATATCTGAGTTGTGATGGCTTTCATTTCTGGCATTGCGGCATGTTTGCGCTGGGAATGAGATAAAATAAGATCAGATAAACTTTATTAATCCCTGAAGGGAAATTTAACTAGTCTTATAGCAAAAGTAATAAGTAGTCAGTAACAGATAAGAATGCATGTGTAATAAAATAAACTGCAAAGATTATTCCTGAACAATCTAACCTGTGACGTTTAACTCACTGTCATTCAGAATTTCAAGCTTCGTTACGTCACACTATACAATTAAATTTGAATTGAATTGGGGCATGCATGACGCAAGCTGCCGACATTTGGTTTAGGTGTTCCCCTTATTTATTTCTGTCTTCCCTATTTCCTGACCATTTGTGAGGATGATGATTTAGATACTATTACAAAAGAGAAAAACCAGAAATGTGAAGAGAAAATAATGGGACTTGAAGCAGAGATGCGGTGCTTACATGGCAGAAGTCACTGAGTGCTAGCTCACATGTAGAGACAATTTCCAACTTTGTCATTCTGACAAAGCTTCTATATTTGACATCAAGGATAGCACCCCAGTTGTTTGAGTGTTTGCTGATCTTTTATATACTGCACTATCTGTTATTTAGCAAAGCACCTTTCCTCTCTGTGTACCCTTTACTCTCTGGGATTGGTATGTTGGAAGCTTGACATAAGAGAATTTAACTGAATTCACCCTAATTGTCAGTCAATGTCTCATTACAGTATCTGTAGGCTCTGTATGTGGGTATGTGTACATGGATGGAGGTGTCTTCAGTTTTTGTGTGACTATCAGGTGTGTGTGTGTGTGTGTGTGTGTGTGTATTTCCATTAGACTTATGGCTTATGGCTGTCCTTGAGGAGCTAGCTGAAGCTCTCCATCACTCTTGGAACAAGGACTTAAAGGAGAGAAAAGGACACAGCAATATTGAGAGAGGTATAAGAGGAAAACTTGGTACTGGGTAGGATGATGAGGCCCTATTGCCTCCCATGCTGGTTGTAATTGTTATAACAGCATGATTACCCACATCTTAAATACCCTGATGTTTTGTCTGAATTGTAACAATGGTAAGACACAGGAGTCTTATCATGAATCTCTGGGTGTCATAGTTTAGTCAATCAAAAGCAATTCATTTGGCCATTCTAGAGATAACTGACTAATCATTTATATAGTTCAGGCCTCAGTTTCTAATGTGAGGATTCGCTGCTTTTATTTTATTACAGTTACAGTAAAGTGATTGGATTTGGCTGTGGTCGGCAAAACAAGCAATTTTCTGAGGTCTTCTTGGGATTTGGGATCTTTTGATGAGCATTTTTCATTATTTTCTCATAGTTTATAGATCAAGTGAATAATTGGCAGATTAATCAGTAATCTTGTCAGTGTATTGAGACTAAAATACCTCCAAACAAATGACATTTCAGTCAAACCAACATTTGCTCCAGGAGTGGATCGACAGGGGGGGCAATGGGGGCAGATGTAGGTTTTGCCCCTCAGCTGTTGCCCAACCCCATATCATCCCCCACACAGGTTTTGTTTCTTTGGTGTTTATTAATATAATGAATATAATGTAGGAATAAATATATTGTAAAAGTATATTTGTCAAACTTTTGTTCCATGTATTTATGGTAGTAAAATTGTATTATTACTGTGTATAAGCACTCACAGTTCCCACCTTCCTATGCCACCCTACTGAAACCTTTTGCCGCACCTTTTCCATCCCATACTAAAAATACTAGCTCCTCCACTGATTTGCTCACTCGGTTACAGACTGAGGTTGCTGCTGGTAAGATATGGAATGGAACCTGGCTCAGTGACCCGTCAAATGTGAAGTTACATTAGGTTACAGTGGGTTTATGGTCCAATGTAAGCTACGGACTGTAAATATGGATCAGTAAGGAGGGGATTGGCTTTGTCCTTCCGATATCTGATGAGCAAATGACGTCATTACCGGACCCGATACCTATGTAGGATCAGATCGGGCCCATCTCTAAGCTCAATCCAGTTTAAGTGGGTAATGTGGAGAACAAATCAAACTAATGTCATTAGAACTATGATTGCATAAATGATTAAAATAGTGGAGATGCAATCACAAACATATAGTGTGTAGTTTACATCTTGAACTTTAGGTGGTGGAAAGTCTTTGCGATGAAGATAATGATCAGCTTTATGTTTTGTGGGAATATGCTAATTGGTGGCTTTTCCATCATAAGAGGACGGTATTTAAAGATTTTTTAAATCTCTGTAAGGCTCACATAATTTTGGTCCTCTTTCAAAAATACCTGTTTTGATTTTTAGGTTGTCATATTTTTGTTGCTATATTATTGTGTTGTAGGGTCTGACAATAAATACTGTATGTATTCTTAAGGGCTTTTGCAGGTTCATGCAAAAATTGCAGAAAGAGATCCCAGACTCTTAGCACAGTCGTAGAACTGGCACTAGACTTTTCGTAACTGTTGGAAATTATTGCTAGAAGGAAGTGCAGACATGCAGCATGCGAGTACTATATTAGATAAGAGGACGTGTGTGTGAGATGGTGACCTCTCATAGAGAAAGGTTACAGACCTCTGGGAGTCAGCTCATTAACCACATGCTCATGTGCGTGCCCACACACAGACAGTGCATGGCCTTATTTTACTACAGCACTCAGGCAATGGTCTAAGGCTTTCACAGTTAATAAGGATTTGAGATATGTGATTGACCAGAGATACCCATGGTACTTTATGGGTTACAGATTCTTCCTGGAAGGAAATTGACCTTTTTATTTTAGAGGCAGAGAGAGACCATTTATGCAAGGGACAAAGAGCATGAGGAGCAATATACTAATATGTCTAGTAGGGTTTTTGAATGGCGGTCATTTAATTGAGATCGATGACATAAATTTAGCTTAAGCTAAATTCATCTAGGAGCCTTTTTAGTGACAAGGCGTGCTTGCAGCATCTATTCAAAATTGGTACACCTGCAGAATTTGAATAGGAAGAAGATGGTTTTCATATTAATAAGGCAAGTGCTATAGTTTCCTCAAAATAAAGAGGTGTGGCATTGTATTTTTAAGTTGTAAGCAGTGTCTCTCTGAATATCTGAGTTCCTATTTTTTATTTAAACTTTATCACACAAATTCAAAAGTGAAGCCTAGGAGGAAATCCAAATGAGTGGATTTTTATCATTTTCTTGGTTCATGTGCCTGGAGTAGAGTGATGAGAGTTTGTATGGGTGGTCCTGCTAAGTAGGACTCCTACTTTCAGCTGTGACAGTCTGTGATGCTTTTGTCCTGTTCTTTTCTCTCCCAGGTTTTGGTGCACTGCAGCCCTGAATTCTCTGAGATGTGCTGCATTGATATTCAGGGACTGTTTCTGATCTGTCTCTCTCTCTCTCTCTCTCTCTCTCTTTCTCTCTCTCTTTCTTACTCTCTCCTTCAGAAAGTCTTCTGTTTTCCCCTTGTTTAAGACAAATGGTCCTAGCAACTAATACTTCTAATCATTAAAACTAAGAATAAAATCTATTGAGTCCCCACAGTAAGTAACATGTATAGGCTCTTTCAGAGCTTGATTATCTAAATAGCCTGTAGTTAGTGTGTTGGAAGGGCAGGTTTTTTCACAGTGGACACCAGTTGTCTCAGATCAGTGCCAGCCATAGTGTGACGTTTGCAGTAGTTAAGGCTTGCAAAGCAAGCAAAACCCAATAGTGTACTCTGACATTGAGAATGACTGAAATCCAGCTATTGAACTGCCTCAGTAGTCCCCTTTTCTCTGTGTGGCAAACATTGTGCTGAGAGATTTGTTTTTTGAAACAAAACCCGTCAGTTAACTGACACACTTCTCCTCAAGTGGCACAATTGTGCAGCAGTAGCATTACTGTACAGTAAACCACATCAAAACAAAAACACAATTTAATGTACTGTAACTGTAGGTATGTCAGTACACAATATGTATTCAGTTTAACATGTAATCATCCTAGTGGGAAAAACCTAAAGTGGGTGAGTGCTGCTAGTGTTGCCGACGTTGGCAACATCAGGTGTTTACATAATAAAACAGGGGGAGAGTGTGTTACACAGTGTGAGAGAGAGAGAGATGAATAGATGGACACTGATAAAAATGAGAAAAAAAGAACAGATGTAGACAAATAAGAGAGATGGGGGGGACGGGGTTAGTTTGAATTTGAAACAGCAAGGCTCTCGCTAACACCCTCCTCCCTTTCTCACCCTCCAAGCTGTGACAGGATGAAATGTGGGATAGTGACGTGATGGCAACATGACACAAAGCTGTTATCCTCTCATGTCGTGCCTGGATTGTTGGACAGCCAGATGACTGGCTGGGGCAGAACAGGTGTGTTTGTATGTGTAAGTGGAGAATGAGCCAGACACATACACATGTGGATAGGCAGACACAAGCATTATGTCCTGCAGCCATCAAGTCTATTTGGGTAAAATCTATGCAAATGTGTGGGTGTTGTATGGGATTCCCCATCTATAGACTACAAGAATGAGCCGGCTAACGATGTATGTCCTTGAACATTACCCTCCCCTGTTCCTGTTTCCTCCCCCTTAGCTGTTCATGCACTTTCTTCTTTACATTGCCTTCCTAGTTTTCTTTTGTCATTCTTTCATTTTTCTTTTGCTTGAGTGCTTCTCATCCTGTTCTCCCCTTCTACATCAATGATATTCCTCTATTCCTCCACCCCTCTCTCCATCATTTTATTAATATCTTCTCCAGTCATTTCTGTAACGAGCTGGCATGTATGTCTACAGTGGACCTCCTGTTTTGCTCTGGGGGCAAAATTTTAAAAGAGGGAGTAAGAGGGAGTTACGGAGAATAAGACATGTAGAGGAAGGGCTGTCATATTTATTGCCTTCTTCAAAACTTCCTGCTCTGTCTCTCTATCCCCCCTTCTCCCTCTCCTTCTGCTCATAAGGGATCGTAGATGCATCTATGTATCTTGATCCCTCTATCCAGTCAGAGAAAAGCCTTATCAAGTGAAGAGCCTCTCTGCTACACACACAGACGCATTTGGACACACACACACGCCCACCCCCGCCGCCTGCCGACATGGTACAGGCTGTGCATTGAGACAGCCCCAGCTGAGGCTGTAGCAGTGAGAATGCAGCTTAGCGAATCTCCACACACACACGCACACCTACACTCACCCACACACACATTCACACACACATACTGCACATTGTTGTGGTGATTAGTCTGGTGCTGCATGTGCTGTTGCAAAAACATATTTAGGTGGGAGGATTTTCATGTCATGGTGATGGTGATTACCTTGCTGCAATGTAAGTATACATTGTCCTAGTGTAAAATGTGAATGGAAGAACAGCTTATATGTGTCTGCTAGTTTAATTAATTGCTAGATCATCTGCATGTGGGGTGGCTGTGAAACAAATCTGCACATGTTGTTCAATGTCAATCTGTGGGCATGCAGAACATGGACAATACTGTGCTCTATAGCAGGTGATCTGTAAGAGATGGAGAGGAGAAGAATGACGGGTGCTCTGTGGTAGAAGTAATTCTGCAAAAGCAGTCATATTTGGCAATCATGTATGTAGTTATGTATGTATCTGATCTATCTGTATGTGTTTATATATATATATATATATATATATATATATACGCACACACATATATATATATACACATTTGTGTACATATATATTTGTATGTACATATTTACTGTACAGGTCTTGCTCTCCTCTTCTCTTAGCCAAGCCATCTGTTGGCAGCATGAAGTCTGTAGTCGCTCTTCTCTGTCACACTTACTTACTGGTTTTGTCATAGCAGCAGGCTTTGCTGCCGTAACTGATCATGTGTGTTGGCTGGCTAGCTGTCTTCTCTGCATTAGCTAACTGACTGTTTTGGCATGGTGACTGAATTAATATGGGACATTATCACCTCTGCTCCTTGACCTGTTGGCTGTCTTCTTTTTCTGGCTGATCGATTGTCTGGTTGGCTCTGTTGCTGACTATTGTCATTGGCCAATGAATGAGCAGATTCACTGGCTGGTTATTTGGAGTTCAGTTTTCATACTTTTTATTCATTTGATTAGTCCACCAAGCAATTGGTGGTCAACTTAATGTCCAGTTGGCTGACCTTAGTGAGTGAAGACTTAAAGAACAGGACAGCTAGGTGGTCATTTAATGCTGTCTAACAACCAGCCAGTTGCCTAGCTACCTCATTCAGTTTTTCATGCATTCATTCAGCCAGCAAGTTCATTGTTCAGTCATTCAGTTAGTCAGCCGTGTTGTTAGACATGTTATCATAGGACAATGACTGTCCCTCTGTTGGGGCTGGTATGAATGTGTGACATTAGCCATCAGCTCTATTGCACCAAGACAGTTATTAGCGCAGAAGCGGTATCAGTTCTTTGTCTACCCCTAGTCTTTTTCTCTCTCTCTGTATTTAAACCTTCTGAAACATACAAAACACAGTAGTGATGTGAAATTCACATGACAGCATACATGTACGTACAACCAGACTGAAAATAGAAGAACAAATAAGAAATGAATCACTTACATACCGGCTGTCTCAAACACAACTGATGATGGTAAAGAATTTTTTTAACTAGGTAGAACAAATCTAGAAAGATGTCAAGTAGTCACCATGTGTGGTTTCCATTTCAACATCAGTGTAGGAATAAACTCTGAATTGCTTTTTCTTTTTTCCATTATTTAAGAGCAACTGTAAAAGCTAAGTTTCCCTCTGGGATCAACAAAGTTGTCTGAATCTGAAAATATACTGTATAATGAACCTCAAATCCTCACCAAGGCTCACTTTTCAGTTTTAAGGCACCTATCTATCTATCTATCTATCTATCTATCTATCTATCTATCTATCTATCTATCTATCTATCTATCTATCTATCTATCTATCTATCTATCTATCTATCTATCTATCTATCTATCTATCTATCTAATCATTGACAGCACAAGTACAAGAAAAACAAACAGCCAGAAAATACATACCTTGCTCTGCTCTGTCACATCTCATGTAGTCAGGAGCGAATCTGCGTTGCAGTGCATTAAATTTTGCTGTGTCATCATCACCTCTGTGTTGCAACAAACACAGTGGTGAAGCTGACTTCACAGCCATTTTTCTACGAAAAAAACAAAACAAAACAATCTTTAATAGGACATTTGAGCCAAGGACAAGTACTGTAAGTATTGCATTTAGTTGTTCTTGTCTTGTTGGTAATAAGAAATGACAGGGAATAATAGATGACGCTTGATATGTTTTTTTATAAATAGCTCATTTTGAGTTTGGAAGGCTTTCTGTCAGTACAGAGGAGAGAAAAGGAAAGGTGGGGTGAGTGTAGCACATGAGAGGGAGAAGGCTGTCAGATGATTTAAGGACAGAATAAATTCAGTTCTTACTCCTAATTCAGCCTGAGTGAGTGAATGAAAAGCTGCCTTCATTTTGTAATAACTGAGGATCTAGAGAGAGGTCCTACAGTACGCTGTATTACAGTGTTTTACACTGTTTCCATCGTAATGCTCTTTGAGGAAAAAAAAATTAATTTTAGATGTTGGAAATAAAATTATTTGCTTTAAAACCTGATTTTTATTTTTTAAATTGCTTTTCATTACATTGCAGTATTATGTAAATATCTCACCAGTCAGCTACAATGGATTGCTATGCTTTGTTCAGCCAATTGTGACAATGTTAATTTTACTGGGCTATATGTGTAGAGTTATATTAATTAAAACTTTAAGTAATTATCAGCTAACTCTTAAGCCATTTGGTGAAAAAAGAGATAACCAAGTTTCAAGTTTCAACTTTTTCTGAAAAACTAAAAATATTATAAAAATAATATAAAAGTATTTCACTCCATAGAATATAGTGTCTGG
Source organism: Mastacembelus armatus (assembly GCF_900324485.2). Taxonomy (NCBI): domain Eukaryota; kingdom Metazoa; phylum Chordata; class Actinopteri; order Synbranchiformes; family Mastacembelidae; genus Mastacembelus; species Mastacembelus armatus. The sequence continues at coordinate 10,047,548 of NC_046637.1, forward strand.
TATCATATCATGCTTTTTTATAAATGATCTTATCCAGACGAAGAAGAACACTTGGCATTCTAGTCACCTGTTGTTTGAGAATTTGACAGCACAGACTGCGCTTGTGCTTGTACATGTGTATAGCATAGTGAGACTGTGAATAATGGCTTTTATCTTGTCTTTATTCCTGACGTGTTGCTTGTTAATGTTTTGGTGTATTGCATGTTGATTGGATGACAAAGTTGTTTTTTTTTGTTTTGTTTGTTTTTTTTTTTGTTTTTTTTACAAACTATTCAGGTTGTGCTGATAATTGAGAAATTTAGCTTCTTTTTTTTTTTTTTTTTTTTTTACATCAGTATGGTGAAAAATCATGTTAACCTTTTTGGTCACGTGTTGCTGAAAAGTAACTGGAGACATGCTATTTTGTAGGGAGGTGCCATTTGGCATGTGTGACAATTTTATTTCATTAGATAAACTCACTCAAGTGTCTGGGGAACAGTACAGCTATGGTCATGTTTATATAGCTCAAATAACAATGATACTCCTTCATTATGAAAATGCACTTGTGGTTGTGCTGGCTTAGACAACATCTCATCTTGGTTTTCTTGGCTTTACTTAGTGGTTGAAGGTTCACATATTCATTTTTTCCCCATCTCCAAAGCTTTAAATGCACATCAGAATACAGTTTTAATTAGATTAATGGTTTGGGAATTAGAAGCAGCCCCTGTTTTTTGCTTCAGTGTTTTACAAGCCTACCACTGAAGACACCATAGTCAAAAATGTTTAACCACTTTCCTTAGTGGATTTTAATTGCCAAGGCTGTGTGTTTACATCTACAGCATAATTTGTGTATATCTAATGTGTGGTATTGTAATTATTTGTATTTGACTTTGCTACTATGAGCCTGTTTCACTCTCGTCCCTTTTCCTCACTGTTTAGATGATTTAATAAAGGTGCAGGTAGCTATAGTAAAGTGATAAATCCAGTAAAAGTGGTGATATCAGCATGTATCATCACCAGCTCACACTGACAAATCACATTAAACGCTTTATAGCCACACTTGTAATGCCACAGTTATACAGGTCAGTTAAACTGTGCCCATCTTAGTACTTCTCATGCTACTGAGTGGCAATATGAAAACACAAATCTTTTAACAAATGTTTGTTCTTTTTAGTTATTTGTTAGACCTTTTCTTTTTAGTTATTTGTTAGACCTTTTCTTTTTAGTTATTTGTTAGACTTTAGTATATTGTGAGAAATAGAAATATTTTCACTTGAAATACAATTGGCTTCAGTCTATGTATAGATTTGAATTATTTCTGTTATTCCGTTTCTTTTATTTTTTTTCTGCCTTTCCTCTCTCCTTTAACTCCCTCTGTCCTCTTATAGCACACCTAGACTGCATGTGTTGAATTTAATTAGACCAATAACTCCCTCATGATTTCTACAGACTTATCTAGAGAAAGGAGACGACCACAGGAGTCTGTCTTTCAGTGACCTTGCAACAGGATGTGTGTGTGTTGCATGCATAGAAATGTGCATACAGTGTGTATTGTAAGGCATGAGGTATGTGATCTCATTTAGTGAATGCATGAATATACATACACGTAAGTGCATGATTGCATGTATGGCTAAAATTGTCACTATACTGTAATTTATATTCTTCATCCATATATCTCATTTTCCCCAAAAAGAAAAAGAAAAGTTTTTCTGTCTTTCAGTCTTCAGAATGCATAAGATGTGATCTTGATGATGATCTACATATGATGTGTGTCACATTGTAATATGCTTATTCATTTCTGATCTGAGTGCAACTGGTGCTATTTTGAGAGAAAAATTAGATAAATGTATTCTTGTTGTCTAAAATAGCTGCTGGTAAATCTTTTGTAAGCCTTCTCCTTTGTTCTATTAACAGATAGACATGCTCTACTGCATGCATACTGCAGCCAATAAAAGACTAGTTCACTCTCTTCTTTTTTTCCTGAGGACCGCTGAGTTTAACGCTAGAATAACATCCCTCTACATCCTCCTGTTTCTAGTCTATATTTGTAGGTCCTATTTCTCTTGTGCTATATTTAGTGAAACCTGGAACACATGTATTAGTACTTTTCTTTTTTACCCGAACCAATAGCAGTTCTCTTTAAATAATGACATAATACATTTTGATTTGTTGTAGATATTAGCCCTGCATGCTCAGTGACACCATAAAACCAGATGCTTACTGATACCTATTCCTCACAAGCACATGCCGCATAGAATCCAAGCAGACTCTAAATGTCCCCCTCTAGGAAGACTCCAGAATTACATAATGGTGGGCACAAAGGCAAGCAAGAAGAGGAGATTAGGCAGACAAGCAGGGTCTATTTAAATGCATGTAGAGCGGGTGTTAGAAATAAACATTTGTAGAGCAGTTGTAGACGGATATTAAGCGAGAGGGAGAAATAAACAGATCAGTGGGCAAAATGCTTCAAAAGCATGAAGCAAAAATAATGAAAATTTCTTGCTGATTTAGTGGCCTTCCCTTTAAAGGGATTGACAATAAAACACAAAGCAGATAATGTAAATCTGACTTGTACAAGCAACGCTAACCACATTTTGGTTATGCTCAGCATCAAACCCTGCCTGCATTGATGAACTGCTAGAACAAATTAATCTTAGTAAATTTGCATTTTACAACTTGACTCTGAGAAAGTATTCAAGTATATAATGATATAATGATGATCCAATCCAAATGGAGACAGACTGGTAATAGTCGAGGAGAGTTGATTGTGAGACAGGTGAAGATGAATATAACAGATGTCACTTTAATACGTTTTGTAGCTGCACCACAGCTTTTTTTTTTTTCTTTTGAGCGTTAGTAGATGTTGAAGGTATTAGAACTCAAAGAGTGTGCGATCTCCATCTTCACACTGCCATCACATGCATGCTCCGCACATCAAACTTATTCTCAAGTGTGTGCAGTATCTGTTCAGCTGTGTGACAGCTGAAATGGTTTGTCAGTGCCAGTCAAAAAGTGTGAAATTCTAAGCGTGTCATCTACTGGTACTTTGAAACAAAGAAAATCTCAAACATATTTTATTCCTTGAAAACAGTCCCGTGCCTTCCTGTTTACCTCAGATGCTGTTGAACCATGCGTCCTATGTAGTTGCTCAGAAAGGACTCCTGTAAGAAGCTGTATCATGCTTTTTGATCCCTGGGTGTTTTGCGGTTAGGACTAAGCGGCTTGTCATACTGAAGAGCAAGAGTGCTTCCGTGAAAAAGGCTTAAAAAAATCTAGGAACAAATGAATAATCTGAGGTCAGGCTCCTGGTCCACAGGAAAACAAATGGAAGGAGGCAGGGTTAAACTCATTTAGTTTTTAGCAACTGGGTATTGTTTTTTGATACTGATGCTACTACATATGACTGTGCAGATTTCATTTTCCGTGATATTTACAGAGACAAGAACATAGGCGTTGATACATCTCCTTTTGTCAAAAAGTGCTATGAAAAATTCCTGAAATACTGCTGCTTTTTTCAGGTGCACAGCAAATGGCCAATCCAGCAATACAGAAAAAAAAAAAAGAATTCTGGCATACACCACATTTCATATAAACAAATACCTACATACTGGTGGTATAAATGATTAAGAAATTAAGAAATTGTTAAACTATTAAGAATATTTCTGCATTTGCACATGCTCATATGAGTAGTCAGAGCCTTAGGTACCATTTTGAAAGATTTAACCAGAAATCGCACAAGTTTCAATTCACAGTTTATGCCTCATTACACACAAGCTTTAAGCATTCAACCCTCAAAATGTCAATGACTCAGTATGTTTAGCAGGATGATTCTTGGTTAGAAACCCTCTGAAGCAAGTGTCAGACTCAGAGCCATTGCTGGTCTGTGAGACATATTACATGTGGACTGCACCATGTGTCATGCTGTGTGTGGATTAGTTAAATCCCCATGAGCACATTTGTTATCCACTGTTTGATGCATTATTCTCTGAAGGTAGTGAAATGTGGTGGTGAGACAGATTAAAACAGAGTCATTCTAGTTTTGACTAGGTTCAGCTGGGGAAGGTTATAATATCAAAGGGCATGGAAGCTGTAATCATAAATGACATTAAGTGAGAAGTTTAACTCTAGCATATATTTTTTTTCAATGTTCTTTGTGTTGATTGAGATTGAGTTGATAACATGTTTTTCTTGGGAAGTTCATGAAAGCTGTCTAATATGATAAAAATGTACCACAGGTATTGTAGACACATCTTAATTTAAACTGTAATTAAGACTTGCAGTCTACAGCCATAGGCTCTGTGAGGTTTCAGAATAATTTCAAAATAATGTTAGCAAAGCATTAGAGATAACTATTAAAAAGTCAGTGTTCACTTCATATCCTCTATCTTATAGTGTACCAGGGTCCCACTTCCTGTACAAGGTGATTGATAACTAGATGTCATGCTCTGGATGATCTCCTACGGAGGCAAAACCGTAACATGAGGGTGACACCATACAGTACCACTTTTTATTATTAAATCATTGTATACTGATAACATTTAGGTTATATAATTTTCAAAAAAAATATAAGTAATAACTTTTTATACTACATTTGCTTGTCATATTTCAGTTTGCCATGCAATATAATGCAATTATTGATTTGGTTACAGTTGTTACTGTCCATCAACACTTGTTTGTATCCCCCTCTACAGCCTGACAAATTTGCTGACATTGTATAATCCCTTGCACTATTAGGTACACTCAAGACAACGTATTCAGGTGGCCATGAAAATTACAGCAGAACCCCTTTAAAACAGAAGCAAGGACAGGAAAAAGGAAATTACTCAAAGAATGAATTAGTGTTAATGAAATGATGTTCCAGTGAAATAAGACAGTGAGCAGGCATTTATATATAAAAGCATGGGATCAAGGCAAGAGGAAAGGTGACATCTGTACATCAGTCAGAAATGGTGTGTGCAAAATGAGTCAGGTGGAGATTTCGTCTACATTGGTACACGTTTACATATTATTGAATGTGCCTTTTCCTTTTCCTTATAGATCCTTAATGACTGGGTCCGTTGTTGTTTTATTCAATGCCTCATCCTCTGTCCTCTCACCAGTCATGTCACAGCTTCAGCATATCATCACCATCTTACTCTTTCTTGCATTCTCACTCTGCAGTGACTCACATCAACCTTTTCAGTTTTCAGGGTTGTCTGGCCAACTACTTTTCTTCAAATCCCTCTCACCGTGTATAAGCAGACATAGGCTCAAGCATTTAGTATAGGTTGGAAAAACAAAGTGAACCAATTGGTTAAATACATCAGCAAAAGTTAATTGGCATCAACAGTTAGCAAACCTGTAGTCCAGTCAGTTTAACTCAGATAGGTGGTGTGGTGTGTGCAAAGAGCTTAGATAGTCATAGTGCACAGTTAGACAAATTCCAAATAAATGCAGATGATTTTGTTTTGTGGCTAGTCACGCTAGAAGTGGATGTTCAGCTGAAATGGCTCCAAAGGCACAGCACAGAGTAATAAAAAGACTCCAGAGTAATAGGTAAAGGCTTAAATCATTGGAGCCGGTTAACCTACCATGCAGAAATCATGGTGTATGGTGTCAGTGGCGGAACACCATGTATGAAGCCACTGCTCTGCAAAAAGCAAGCTTTCCAAGCTTGCTAAAGAGGCCCTTGACACTCCATAACGCAAAGTATTTTGTGGGCTGATGAAACATTAGGGGAATACTTATTACCAAGGTCATCAAGGTTTCTTACTGGATAATATCTTGGTGTCAGTTCCTCAGCTGAAGCAAAGTAGAGGCTAGGTTATACAGCAGGAATATGATCCTAAACAGTGCTAAACAGAAATTCACCTCTTGGAGGGGCCAAGTTGGAGCCAGATTATAAACCAATAGATTCTGTGGAATAAAAGGATTCATGTGCTTTTCCTTGACACTGAACATGTCCTTCCTGTTTTTTTTTTCCCCCCTGCAGTATCATCTCTTCTGATATAAGTTAGAGCCGCAGTCATTTTCAAGCTCCTGCCTTGGTTTCCAAAATTACCTTGTTCATCAGACTTTGCAGAGCTTAGTTAGCATGACAGCTGCTTTCAACCCAATTAGAGAGCACTGATGGTGGCAGAAAGGAGGCTTTCTGTTCCGTTGTTATATAACAGTTCACCACAGAAACAGTGTCAGTTAATGTGTCTTTCTTTCTATGGTTGGTATATTTATGTGTGTGTGGGTGAGCTTGGACTTTGCAGATTGCAGCACAGCTGCTATCTAATGTGCACAGGTACGTGTATGTGGAGATTCCCTGAACAACATCAAAAATGACTGACAGCAAATACTGTCAGTGTGTTTCAAATCATACACACTGTATGTTTACACAGTGAATCTACTTTGTATAGAGTTCATTGTTTGACTACTCAAGTAGGACTGTTACAAGTACCTGCAGTTTCATGCTGTCAGCTACAAAACCTTTTGCATTGAGACCAAGAATCAATAAGCAAACTCAATCAGAAACTCTCTTCCTCTATACTATCTTTGTTTTCATTTTCAGGAAGCTGAAACACCATCACACACTTCTGAAATCTAATGCAGTATAATCCAATAAATACCACCTTCTTAAAGCATAAACATAAACCGTGGCATTGAGCTATTGGTGTAGTTCATTCTGTGGCCGCGGTTTGCTGGTGGTATTATAGTGACGGCATCACGTCGTAAGATGTTTATGTAATTTGGTCCCTCCCAAACATAAAGAATCTGACCACTGCTTTCCAACATAGGTCTTGGTACAAATCCATGAGAATGTTAATTCTGTCATCTGAAATTCTATTATCTTTACAAATGTGCAGAGCAGCTGTGTCACCATCTCCTGCACTATTTTTTGTCACAGGCAGGGGGGGCTGTATGCCAGTGTTGCTGGCTGCTGGGGATGGTGCAGCTCATTCCTCAGCTATGTCTCACTGTGCTCAAGGACATTTTGACACAGACACACTGAGAATGCACATGGCTTTACTGTGGAGAATCACAAACTAAACCACTGCTTGTCCCACTAGGAAGTTTTAAAGATTAAAGATAAAGCAGTGATAATTCTAGCACACCACTGTATGATTAACATTTGATCTTCATGTCACAGAGCATAACAAAGTCTCAGCAGACACATTGCTAGACACAATACCAAATTCCAAAATAGAACGCCCAGTTTTACACTGCACGTGTGACTGTGATGATGATCAAGACTTGATTTGCTTAACATCATTATAAAACGTATCCAGAGGTGACTCTTACAGTAAGTTCAATTAAAAAAAAAAACAAGTCTTTAAAGCCTCAGATGCCATTGATTGGATAGCACAAGATCATTTTGTCACAGATTAGTTTATATTCTTATGTTTGCCAGTTTGTGATGCACTTAAGAAAATACATTTCCTCTTCAACAACACTGTAAAACAATAAGTACTGTAATGGGACTTTAGCATATTTTTTTTGTTTTATTAAATATATGACATTTATATGAAAAGAGGCACTAATTTGGAAATCTGACAAAGTAACAGATTGTTAAATACGTCAATTTAAAGGCTAACTTAAGTGATATTTCAGTAGTTAACTATGCATCTGGTAGTGGAGGTTCACGTTTTCATGTGACCCATTTGTGGTCCAATGAAATGTTCTTGTACTTTAGATCGAAGAATATTAAAGTGTCTAGTCCAGTAGAAAAAAAATCCATCATAGAGATAAGCAGGACAGTTTATAGACAGACAGAATTGGCAGTAGTGGTGGAAAGAATAGAAGATTTTTGAAAGGTGCTAACAAAATTATGAAAATCTCCACATCTGTAGCACCCTTTGAAAGAATTTGACAGTGAAGAAGAAGTTTGACACGTTGCCTTCGTTGTGGTTTCATTTCTGGATGCATAAAAAAGACCAACAATTGCTCAAATTACAGCTGCCCTTTTTTTCCAAGAAAGCCAGTAGTGTAACTGTGTGTGTTCGTGTCTACATTTTTTAGAAAGGAGAACATTTCTTTGAAATTACTTTGACATTAGCAGTGTACTTCACCTCCATCTTTCCCTCTCCATTGCTCTTATTATGCCTTTTTTGTAAGTTTCATCCTTCCTTTCTATTTTCTCCTCATTTCCCTCCCTCTCACATCTCAATTTGTCACACTCCTGCACATGCCATCCTAATTTAAAGACAGGAAGTTGCATGCCAGCAGAATATCGCCCTGCCACTACCAGTCACTTACATCACTAATGTGATAATGAGAACCTGGGAATACACACCTTGCATGACGGATGATACCCAGATGTTACGGAGGGACCTTTAGTGACATTTTGTGTTGAATTAGGGCCTTTACACACCAGGAACGACACAAATAAATGTCACAAAAAAGTGAAAAATTCTGAGGCATATTAAAAGCACCACAGATATTCACATCAAATGTGAGGCGAATATGCAACTATGAGTTCTGTCCTTTTTACCATAAGAACTCTATTAGTTGAAACAATGGTAATAAGATGGTCCACCATGTTTTTAAGTAATGTTCCAACAACTGTATTGTGACTGATCAGAAGTCTTCCTGTCACCGGTTGCTCTGTTTGAGCCCAGGGCAGCTGGAGGCTTTCTTTGTGGAGTTTAAGTGTTCTTACCAAGTCTATTTAGGTTTTCTCTGGGTACTCCACCTTCCTCCCACCGTCACAAGACATGCAAATTAGGTTTAATTGGTGACTCTAAGTTGCCCATAGGTGGTAAAGTGAGCGTGAATGTTTGTATTTGTGTGTCAACCCTGTGACAGACTGACACATCTGTTCAGGTTATGTCCTTCTTCCTGCCCATTGTCGACTGTTTCAGCATGCCCCCGGCAATGCTACAAAGGAGCATGTAAGCATGCATAGCTAAGGAATGGGCAGATTTAGCTTTCCCTGTGTTTAGAATGATGGTGATGAATACACAGTTAAGGAGTCTTTATCAAGTAATCCATCTATTTGATTTTGTCTTTGTGATCATCATCTTTATAGGTTTGCAGGTATGCTGACGGTGCTTCTCCGTCATGCTAGCTCACATTTTCAAACAACAGCCACAAATATCTGGTCAGTGTTTTTTTTTTTTTCAGTCTAGTACCTGCAAGCCCTGTTCATTTCCATTCCTCCTAGTTATCCCACTCATTAACTGATGAGCTGCAAAAGATAAGCTAGCAGGACAGAAACCAGCATTGCTCTGAAGTATACTACAGGTACAGTGGGAGTGAGTTATGGTGGCTGTGTCTCTATCTTGCAGGTGGTCCATCTGGTGCAAAAGAGAATTACCTGTGTGATGTAGTTTCTCTCCTCAGCCAGTCACTTGATTAACCATTCAGGCACACAAATACACAAACAAATACACATATAATTTCCTGGTAGAGCATTTGTTTGCTTTCATTTGACTGTTTTGGAGGATCTGGCCAGCACAGATGTCTGCCTTGGCATGCAGAGAGTACCGCCAACATTAATTGGATGAAGGAAGAGAAGAGCAAATAAAGGGTGGAGAAAAAAAGGAGTTGAAGGTGTAGTCCTGCCTGATGATTTTTATTTAAGAAATGGAAACACTTTCCAAAACCTAGTTGACTGTCCAAGCTGAATTACACAATTTTCATCTTATTTAATGTACCAGTACCAGTATATACATCTGTAGGTGTGGAAAAATCTGAGCATTTGCTTTATTTTGAAATGTTTATCAGCTTTGTTAGAACACGTCGGTACAGGTGACATTGCAAATTTGGTCTAACTTTGTCGTGTCAGTAAAGGCTGGCACTCATTAACAGACAGGATGTGTTCCTGTGGATTTACAGATGTGTATTCATATGTTGGCAGTTGGCAGGGTTTCTCACTACCCTGCTGTGACAAGTCACTGCCCCGCTGTTCCCGAGTGCACAGCTGTGTCTGGTACAACTCTCATCTGCAGCATTATGCTGCAGTATATGCAACCAGTACTAAGCATCTAAATGTGCTCACTACCCTTTGTGTTGTTGAGTTTATTATTAACCAGTCAACTTATTGTTAATTCCTAGTGCTACTTTCAAACAGGCAACAAATAGACAAACTGCAACTTGTAACATGCTACCCTGTATTGTTAATGCATCTTTCAGTCAGGCCAACTGTTCAAAAGTCAAGGTGTCTTTTAAGTTCTTGGAATGGGTTTAGAATGAAATGCCTACTAGTCTCGAAAAGCATGAATAATGTATTCATGTTCATTACCTGGCTGTTCTATGATTGAGGATTTTTACTGCATACCAACAACAAAGTGAAACAACTTGAGAAATCTGAGACTTTAGTCAACTCTATTTTCTTTTCCATGGTTTCAATGTGTAGAAAGGTGTGGATTGGACTAACAGTCACACTAGCAGTCATGCAACATGTTTTAATTTAACTTAAACAATGTACAACAGTGTAGCTGCTTGCGCTTGGCTGAGTTCAATGGTGATTTACTACACCTCACACCATGTAGATGAATTGAATATTGCTCGGTTTTGGTTATTTTTGGTCTGTAAGGCAGATATGAGTTCGACGTGTGATGTAAAGCATAAGGGAACCACTTGAATTTTGGGCATTAATAAAGTTTATCTCATCTCATCTCCTCTCCTCCTCTCAGGCAGACTGTACACTCAAACTCTAATGACCTTAAAAGAGTGACTGACAAAGTCACTCACTCTATAATTTTGTAGTTTATGAATAAGTGGAGCGATCAGCCATGCTATAAGTGTAGTCGTTTTGGCTGACTTTGCTCATTTGTCTGATTTTTCCTGAAGCCAGAGATTTACTTTTGGATAATAATATTAATGGTGAGCTTTGTTCCATCTAGTGAGAAGATGGCATTGATTACAAATGTAGGCACATGTAAATCACTGTTGAGAGATCAATAGTGTTTTGTGCATTGTTGGGGTATTATGTGATTGCATGAAGGTCGATAGACTGTGAGAAATGTGGGTGAGCATAAGGCTGCCAATGCTGTGTTCTGCCCTATCTTTAACAAATCTCATGGAAAGACTAAAACTAGTAATAGATGCTTTTAGCGGCTGTAACTTACTTATTCCTCTGTGCCATAGATCTCTAATGTTGTCCAGACACCATTTAAACACAACGGAGACCCACACCATTGCGCTAAGTGATGTGTTACTTGTCATTGCAATACACCTGGTCACTGGTGTTTATTTTAAGTACACACCAGAGGAGCAAATGTCTGTTAAAGAATAACTGCTCTAGTAAATAGAGTGCCCAGTGGTTTTAGGAAATGATCTCAACTTTTCTGAATGACACCATATATGTGATCTATTGATTTTTAAATTTTTTTTTTTAAAATAATATTTACATTTCAGTAGGGACAAACGTGCTTGTGGCCACACCTGTAAGGACTTAAAAGATAGCCAAACCAACCCTCGGTTTTTATTCTTTTCATGGAACTTATATAATAAAAAATGCAAATAACATCTGCCCAACACCAATAGATATGTGCATATGTGACCTAGTTACAAACTTTAATTACTTTACTAAACTGCGCAGTAGTTTTAAGGAAAGAGCGCAGAAGACGAGGAGTGAAAACATTATTGCAAGGCTTTAGAAGACAACAGGCAGAGGAGAGTATCACTATAGAGCAACTGCATAGGACAGGTCACTTACTGTAGACTGAGAGAAAACTAGTGGTGAGACAGCAGCAGCAGCTTCACAGCTCAGCCCATCCTCCCTGTGACAACGCAGCGTTACGTGCTGCCTCTCCGCTTTGTCGTCAGAGCAGCCCCAGCCTCCCACCCGTGCACAGCTCCTCTCCACTCTGCACCAGAAAGGAGCATCCTCTTCTCTCCGCCCTCCCTCTCTTTCATATCCTCTCTCCCTCTCTCTTTCTCTCTGTCTGTCGGTCGGTGTGTCCTCAGAATGAGGTTAGCAGCACCAGTAGCAGCAGCAGCAGCAGCAACAGCAGTGTATAGATACAGCAGAGCCACAGTTACTGCAGCAGCCAGGAGAGGCTGTCCTTCAGCCATACACCATCTACCGCTGCATTCACCCCTACCCTGAGAACAGAACGCTCACACTTGTGCTCTATTTCGGTGTCTCTCTCTCCTCCTCCCTCACCTTCTGTTCTCTTTGAATTCATCTCTCAAATTCAACTCTCTCTCTCTCTCTCCTTCCTTCCTTCCCTCCCTCCCTCTTTCTCCTTCACTCTCTCTCTCTCTGTAGCAGTGATGGGGAAGACCACCATGTAGAGACAGAGAGGCAGCGGAGGCAACAGCAGAATAGCAGCAATGGGAAGCCACACATGGAGCGGGTCTGGACTGCAGCCGTGGTGAGCCTGAGACCTACAGGACTTGTGACCACCATCATTGCCCTTCTCAGGACCTGACCACTGGGGCTGTCCAACGCTCACCTGGATGCTCCCAACTTGTGTTTCGTCATCCCCTCCTCTCCTTGTTCTCTGCTGCTCTTTCTCCTCTTCTTCTGTTTCTTCTCTTTGACGTTTTTTTTTTGTCTGCAGACATCTGACAGTCTCTCCCCAAGACGAGTTGCTCATCAAATTATCCCCTTGTTTTTAATCGCTCTATTGCCTACTTCACTTACAAGGGGCATTCTTTTTTTCCCTTTTTGGTTCTTGTTGCCTGCTTGAAATCTATTTTGGATTTTTTTTTTTTTTGGATGAGAGTGACCTCATCTCTCTGTTGTGCAAGCTTTTTGATTGATCTATAAGCAATAACAAACACTAATCTAACTGACTTGACTAGCTGACATCATGGGGGACATGTCCAACAGCGATTTTTATGCCAAGAACCAAAGAAACGAGGGCAACCATGCAGCGGGCTTCGGCTGTTCGCTCATGGATCTGCGCTTGTTGATGGAGCTGCGTGGCACAGAGGCGGTGGTCAAGCTCCAGGAGGACTACGGGGGTGTAGAGGGACTGTGCAAACGACTGAAAACCTCACCCACAGAAGGTGAGTCCCAGTGCTTGTCTGTCTATATGTGTGGGTGTGCAAGAGAATATGTGTGCACGGTTATGTATTATACGAAGGACCTTATCTTGAGGAATGTGTTCTACTACTGTACAATATATTGAGCCAGTCATGCGATTAACAGTAGATTTACTGTTACTGGGATATTGATCGTCTTTTACTCTGGACTACTGCTTTATCTCCTCTAAAGATTACTGGTATAAGCACAGACACAGAAATCTCATAAAGCAACTAGAGAAATGCGTAAGCACAGCATCAAAATAGCAAACAGAGGGAGTCCCATTTCAAGGGACTAATGAAAATGAGTTGTTGTCAGACAGCTAGTGTTAGACCTATTTAGTATGCCTTCCCTTCCCTTTCCCTTGCCCACCTTCCCTTGTCATTCTCCGATCCTGTCAGCAGGTGTGTGGAGCAACACGGTAGAGGTTTTGGCCATGTGGGATGCACTATGAGAGATATGGACTTGACATAAGTGGAGTGAGAATGCAAAAACCCCCAGCTCCATATGTTTTTTTTCTGTGTACTCATTTTCTAATTAGTAACTGCAGAATTTATTAATTTCTTCCTTCTTATAAATCCCAAATACTTATATTTACTTTTTTTTTTTTTTGATGGGTGCAGGTTTTTTTGAGACTGTAAGAAAGATACAAGAAATGAATTACACCATAGTATGTGGTGATGTAAGCCCATTCAAAAACCGCAGAATCCCTTTAGTTTCGCTTTCACATTACAGAGCTATTCAAATATTATGCAATATTATACAATATCTGTACTGTCTATGTATCACTGTATACATCTTGCACTAAAGTAGGAATTTTTGCTCTTTGATCCTTGGCTTGAAGTGAAATCAGAAGTGCACCAAGAATACACAAATATCTATCTAGTATATAACATAGTATCAAAATCATCCAGCTCCTCTGACACCAGGATCATTGATCAGTATTCATGTAGTGTCACTTGTGTGACATCAGAGAAAATCTGCAACCTTATAGGCTGAGAGTCAGAGAGGCTAGTGTTTCCTGGTCTGCTCATCCAATAGCACCGCTTCGAGGTTGGCTGGTGGTAATATCTGCAGCAAGACATAGTTGAATAAAGGTGCTGATGAACAGACTTAGATAAGGAAAACTGTGTTTTACTGTTCATCACCATATTTACATCATTAGTGAAATAATGCCTGCAGTGGTAACACATTAGTGAAATTAAACTGAATTTGAACTAGAAATAAAATCATTATAAGACATAAAATTATAATTTCAATTTTCCATTCACATCAGTATTCTGATTAGTTAGATTAAATGCTAACCAGGGTAACAGCTAATACTAATACCAATAAAACCAAATGTAATTAAACTTCTCAAACAGAAAGAGGAATATTGTAATTATCAACATGCATGCTGTTAAAAGTAATCTGATTTGTTGAACCTAACATTTCAGTAGTGCTGTCTAAAACACTATCACAGACACTGACAGGGAAAAGTGGTGGAAAGAAACTAAATACATTTACTAAAGTAAAGTTATTTTATTTCTGTTTTGGGCTACTTCATACTTCAACTTGACTACTTGTCCAAGGCAGATATCGTATTTTTTCTCTACAACATTTGATACCAGAATCAGATTAAGATTACAAAATATGTAATATGCAGACTTTAGTCATCCAACTTGTAAGTATTCAACTCAAAATATATGATTATCAAAGCAATACACAACTTTGTCAAAATTTACATTAAAGTGATGTTCAATGCAGCTATAAAAATAAATATAATCTAATAATATATCTAATAATATAATAATTGTGAAATATTCCATTCTGTATAATGAGTGGTTTTACTTTGGTACTTGAAGTATATTTTGATGCTTATACCTTTGTATTTTACCTTCACTTGAAACTTTGAATTCATGACATTTACTTGTAATAGAGTATTTTTACACTGTGACACTGGTACTTTTACTTCAAAGATTGGCATACTTCTGCCACCAATGGGGAAAAATGATACAAAAGCAAGAGTCTAACAATAATCTTTATCCCAGGTTTTTCAAGAAGTCTGAGTCATTGATGATACAATTTAATTTTGCAAATTGAAAATGATCTTATGAAATGTTTAAGACTTCAATGCTCATATCACTTTGGAGCAGTGTAAAATTTTAGTTTTTCCTTGTGTAAATGTTGTAATTGGTGCAATATTAATCATAAAAAAATAAATAAAATTTGTTTAAAGAGCTGTTCAAACCATACATAAATGAAGTGCTCTGTCATCTGAATTATTCAAACACTATAATCTCAAATGTGTATGTGCCTTTTAATTGTTTTAGAATGTTGTGTTTATTGGATTTACAAGAAATACATCTTGTGCAGTATCCCGTTTGATAAATGAGGTATTTCAATATCATATTTTTCATTTGCAGTGCCTAATTCCATTGAACAAGTCTGTATGCTTTGGTTAAAATATTGTCCAATCGCTAACAAGATAGATCTTTGATGATCCCTGGTTATCATTACCTATTATGATTATATATTTAATCTCTTGTTGGAACATTCACTGACTGGAAACTGAATAACAGTATCTGGTGCTATTTGCATTAGTGATCCCAGTTGTGTCTGTGTATATGCTGTGTGGGCCGACTTGTGTACTGTCTGGTTGCTCCACAGAACATATGTTACCTCAGAAATATGATCATGGTAATTATCCTTGATGGTATTTGGTATTCTTTGCTTTTAATGGTAAGAGGCCCTGAGCGCAGTTGAACTGTTAGCCCCACATGCTGTAGCCTATACTAGTCATTTCATGACATTAACAGGTCTTGAGTAACTATTGTCCTGTATGTGGCATGAATGCATAATGTGTTTGCAAGTATAGAAATGCAACAGTTGAGGTTTGGACTCTTAACCACATGTGTTTAGACAGAACAGGCACTAAGCTACTGCTGCATTGTTGTCACAGTCCATGAGGCTATGATATCTAGAAAAAAGGCACAAATATAGGTCCAGCCAAAAAATAGGGAGAACTATTTATTTATTGTATTTATCAGAATAAGGAATTTTAAGTTTTGTATGTCTTTTGGTTAGAGTACACAGGGTTCACTGCATTTCTTAGGAGATGTATTAAGAAAACAGCTAAAAACATATAACACAATGGCCAAGGTATGGGATCAGCAAACCATGGCTATTTTTACTCATTATTTTGTTTTAAAGGTTTAATAATTCCAATGCATATATAAATTCCTGAACCCACAGAGGAATATTGTTATATAATTTCTGTTAAAACACAAAATTGTGTAAGATACAGTACCTTGATACATAATGATGTCGATGGTGATTAAATGACTGCTAATACAGTAGGATGTCTAATTGCTTGGCTGCTATGGTTCTTATCCTTTAGTGTTTTCAGAAGCCTGCTTCCATGTACTGTATACCTGCAACCAGGATGTAGTTACCTATGTGCAGTAGCTAGCATTTCCCTCAGGCTGCCAACATGAGTCATTCAGGGGCCAGATGGGACGTCAGGCTGCAGCTTAGTTTCCGAGAAGGGATGGCAGGAAGCTGCTCAGGGCACGACCTGTTTTTTATGAGACAGAAAAAAAGACAATTGCTGTGTGCTCACAGTACAACTATTTTCTCAAGAGATTCTAGAGAGCTGCAGCACATCACTAGACCCTTTTGAGTGGGGAGCAGGGAATTCTATGAGTGCTAAGGGTGTAGATGTACCTCAAGGGTTGGAAGGATGAAGAGGTGTTCAGGGCAGTGATAGCCTTTGATGTGTGCAAGACAGGATAAGACTGTACTGTACTTAGCCAGGCCTTGCGGGAAAGGAAAAGTAAAAATAGATACTTGTGGAGATACAAGGAGTCTGTCCATCTCATGAAACTACAGTGGTAAGCATTTCAAGCAAATTGGATATGACTGAAAAGATGCATGAAATAACATTTTAGTGGAAATCTTTGAGGAATGCTACCTCACTGTTGTAGTTGATTCTAACTGCTACTTTTTTCATAACCTCTAGTTCACTGTCTGCAGAGCTCTACATTAGTATGACTTACTTGCAGACCAAGGTGATGGGATGCGGTGCTGGCTGATGTATGCTGAGGGGAGATAGTATTAAATACCAATTAATGTACCAGATGCCTTGAATGGGAAAATGAAATTCAATCTACGAATAAAATTCAATAATTTTCCTTTTTAATAACTCAGAATATAACTAACGTGGGAATAAGCCATTTTATTTCCAACCAACCAAGAGCTCTCAATTGCAGATTTTTTTTTTTCCCCTCTTCAATAACCACACAAAGATTATACGCAAAATGATTCCAACTTGACTAAAATGGAAGTGGTTGGTCATGACTGAAGTATTTGTACACTTTGTATTTATTGATTTATTTCATATATGAGGAGACAGACACTATTTCCTGTCTTTTTTTGGAGTCTTCACTTGTTGCCCAGTTGCTCTTGGAAAATAAATAATGCAAAATTATTGGGGTTTTTTTCACATTTTGTAGGGGGTTAATAAATAAGATATAAGGTGTTAACTAATAAGTTTTACATAGGCTAACATGTGGATTTCAGTACCATTGGACAGAGCTATGCTAACTGTATCCTGCAGCATCCAGTCCTTATGCTAAGCTAAGTTAACTGGCTGGTAGCTTCCTTTAAAAATAAACATGGGTAGAAAAATATTTCAGACTGATCCACCAAATATTTCTGGCCACTTCGCAGCTCTGTGGTGGATGTCATAATTAAAACAGCTTCTTACTTCAGCCCATTCCACCTGGCCTTTGTCTCTTCTTCCCTTTACTCTGTTTTACCAGACCTTACCTCTCCTCCTTTCTCTCTCTTCTCTGCTCCCATTTCTATTTTGATGTGCTGGTTGGTTGTTGGAATCCCAGTGGGCCAGTGTACAGCGTAGCCTAAATAGACCTGCTCTACATCTCTAACCTTCATCATTACTCTCTTCCACTCTCACTTCTTCAACTGAATTGGTAACATTTTGTTAGTACTGGAAAAGTAGCACACCATTCTGAAGCTAGTTTAAACTTGAATTTGCACCTGATGTACTGGAAAATCTTAAATGATTTTAAAGATGTGTTTGAGCTGCTACACTTTTAATAAGATAGAGCCTTTACACACCAGGGGTGTTTTTTCTTTTCTTTTTGTGCAATCATTTTGCATGTCAATATATTGTTTCATGATGATCTTTGTAATGAATTACACCAAATGTGAATATTGTACTGCGATAAAGCAACTTTTTTTTTTTTCATAACAAGGTGAATGTTTTGGGAATAAATGCATTGACTGTAAGATTGTGCAGAACAGACGTCACATCACAACAGACATCACGTCACAACAACATCATAATTATAATGGCAGACCTGTTTGTGTTTCTCACCACCGTATGTTACAAAAGACACAAAGACTATAAAGAAGGACATTGTGTGGAGAGTTTTTGCTGGCACAACCAAGCTGTTAGCACAGTGAGTAGCTTGTGGAGTTTAGTTTTAGATTTAGAGTACCAAAGCACCAGCGTCATAGCATGTTCAGCTAATCAAATGTGGGAGACACGGTGTAGCATTTTCTGCATGCACCCACTCCAACTGCTGTTCTCAGTTGTCTAGAGTGAAGCGTGAGCAAGAGCAAATTCATTTCTGAGCACCTGTCACAAATTTGCATGCAGCCATTATGAACAGTTTTGATGTGAAATTTTTGCAGGACGAGGATTTTGCATTCTTGAGTCATGGAACGCCCTCAGTTTTGACATAGAAAAAAAAAAGGCTTGTAAATGCAGATGACTACCAGCTGATTGAGGACAGTTGTTTGTATTGTCTCTCCCCCTTTTTTGTGGCTGTAATGACGGTAGTGGCTCGCTGCCAGATGATACATCATACAGGATACCTGTATAGGAGGTTGTCGCTGGTTCTCGTGTAGACAGTTCATCCACAGAACTTGACTTGTCGACTTGTTCTTCAATCAATCATTTTTATATTTGCATCTGTTTTCCTTAAATGACATTGCCTTGGTGTCAGAAGACAGATATAATGATGCTTGTGATTGACAGAAAATGTGGAGAGAGATTAAAAAAGAAAAATTGGAGGTGTAACCAACAAAAGATGAAATACAGGAAGGTAACGAAATAGAGGGAGAGTAGTCAAGAAACATTCTTCTCTATGATCATTTGACACTGCCAGGAGTTAGGTGTACAACAAAATACTAACAGTAATTTTTCTACTGTAACTATCTTTCCCTTTTCTTAGTTCTGCTGTTACCTGATGTCTTCTGTCACAGTCACAAGTTGTTCATCTAGTGTCATGCATACTTCTACAAGTATAGTTTCTCTGTGTAATATCAAAACTGTGCTGTGTTTCTGTTACCCTTTTTATTCATGCTATAGTACATACTGTACTGTATCTCACCCACTATGCTCTGTTCCTATGACAAGGCCCTTATGACGTTTGTATGTAACTCAGGAAACTATTTTCCCCACCGATCTCTCACCTGCCTCTTTCCGTTTGTTTTCTCTGTCTTTTGCTTCACCCTCTTTTCCGTCTGACTACAGTTTTTTCTCCTCTCCCATTTTTCCTTCTGGCTTTATTTTCCATCATTCACACCCATTTCTCCCCTGTTTTCTTGTCCCCTGCTTCTACACTTCATCATGTTCTCCTCCTTCTATTCTTAACCCTGTTGTTCTTTGTCTTCCATCTTCCTATCTGTTTGTCCCTCATCCCACCTCTTCTCCTTATTATTTTTCTTTTCCACCCTCCCTCCATCCGTTCCTCCCTCATGATCATACTAATTGCGTACTCCAATCCAAGCACCATGAGCATGTTCCCCTCTGACGCAGTCTATTTAATCTCTATCCCACAAGGGATCTCTCACATGGAGCCGTCGTCTCTTTAATAAGGACAATTTCTCCTGCTCTGCAACTCTCCGTTCTCCTCCCCTCCCCTTCGTGCCCTCCCATCCTCTAGTGGCTCTGTAAAAAGGATAGAAGAGGTAGAAAGAGAAAAATAGGAGGCAGTGAAGAGAGAAGAGAAAGAGATAGCTCTCAGAGGACAGATTTTAAATGATACATGGCCATTTTGCTCTTGTTGTAGGCAGACACACAAAGACACACCACAACTCACACAGGTGTTCTTTTGCAGTGTAGTAGTACTGACCTTGAGGTAGGCTGAAGCAGTAAGGTGGCACAGTGGTCAGTCACTCTTCATTAGCACTCTACTGTATGTGCTATACTAAGAAGATTTACCAGGGAAAGGAATGTGCTGCAGGCCCACGGGAGTGTTTCATCTAATTTCGTCTTTTAAAAAATTAGATTTTTTTATTTATGGTTATGTTTTATTAGTTTTTACTCGATCAATACATTCTGTACACTGTAATGTAAAATAATCATCTCTGATGGCTATATATCCTCTGCCAAATGTATTTTTATCTATTTTACAGATGCAAACCCAAACTTTCTGCAGGTCCAAACTATAGCAAAGCCAACAAAGCACGAAGTGCCACATTAGTATTAGTGACATGTTACTTGCAGTTAATGAAAAGAAATGAAAGTCACACAGAACCTGCTTAAAATTTGATCTGCACTATATGCATTACAGATTTCTGTTGTAACTAATTAAGAAGGACCCAACCGCCAAACTGCTTGTACTTGTTACCGTGCTGAAAATTGCCAAACAAAAGTCAGGGCCAATAACCTTTACAAGAATAATTTACTATAATGTACTCAAAAGCCCCTTACCTTTCATCCTGCACTCACTAACAATTATAACTGCAAATGGGTTGACCTAATACAGGAAGCTATGAAAGTTTTTCCAACCCGAGAAACCAAAAAGTGATTTTGTTGTTGTTCTGTTTTCATCTGTTAGGCTTTAATAAAAATTTGCATGCTTTATTTAAAAGATGCCTAGTTGCAAAGTGGAGCCAAGTTTTTTTTCGGTGTCATAAGGCAAAAAGATGAGCAGGTCTGGGAGAAAAATATGGCTTGTTCTAATTTCTTCAGGGACTTGTTGTGAAGGGCAATCACTTTGTAAATGCTCAGACTTACATGTAATAATAATTTGTATATGCTTATATACATACTGCCTATATACTGTATACCATTTAAAGGAGTTAGTAAGGTAGTAAAAACTTTCTTTCCTATTATATCCCAGCTTGTCAGAGGGATTGTAAGACATACAGATATGTGGACACACACACAGATGCTGGACAAGGCCAGCAGTGAAGTTAGCTGTCCCAAGAGAGGACTGACTAAATTAAGAGGACAGATGCCAATAACCAGACTCTATTGGCCTCCTCTCATGGAGTCTGGTGCTGGCTTACAACAGTATACAGTATGACTCGCTGTCTATACTGTAGTATACCGATTGGTTTACAGGAGGGAAGTGTGGTTATGTTGGTAAATTGTGAAGATGAAACTTACTGTGAAACATTCCAAGGCAGAAAAAACAATATATTTCAGTGAGAAACAAATTTTAAAGAAGTAGCTATCCCAAATTCATTTGAATTCCTGTGAACTGTATATGTCTTTAGGCTATTCTTAAAATTTAAGTTTTCTCTAATACTTTATGTGGAAATTATCCATCAGTTATCTATATGACTATCAAGAGTCACAAGGCGGAGGCTGGAGCTGTTCCTAGCAAAAGCACTGGACAGATCTCCAGTCTGTCACAGGGCTGAAACAGACACACAAGCACTCACACTCACATTCACACCTATGGGCAATTTAGAGTCACCAGTTAATCTAACCAGCATGTCTTTGGACTGTGGGAGGAAGCTGGAGTATCCAGAGAAAACCCACACAGACACAGGGAGGACATGCAAACTCCACACAAAAAGTGACAAGGTCGAACACATCTCATATCTGGAACCTTCTCGCTGTGAGTCAGCAGTGCTAACCGGTGCAGCACAGTGCACCTCAACATGAAAGTTATTCTATAAACCAGTTAACACCTCATAAGACAACAGATTATCATGTCTACACATTGTAAAATTGGGTTAACACTGGTCTATAATTGTAAAGTGATTTAATTATAAATGTTGAACCTTTGACCCCCAAAGTTTCAGTGAGTATACATAAAATGTCAAAAACTGACATCGCCAAATGCTTCTCTGTCTTAGGCTGCTGTCATAGATCCATTTCTTGTCCTCTGAAGTGTCCTGAATCCGAACTGAGTGGGAATACTGAGTTGACAGGCATGGCGCTGCCTTTAGCTGGATATGCAACGTCTCGGGCTATAACAGGCTTGTTTCTCTCCATGTCAGCTCTTTTCCTGAGCTGACCTCTCTCCTCTCTCTTCCCCCGCTGTGGGGCAGAACAAGGGTGGTACCACTGCTGCCAACACAGACAGACAGCATTTTCTTCTCAAGGACACATGAACTAATACAGTCTTGGACCACATCCAGCTCTGCCTTGCTCAAGGGCACAGAGCTGCTGTCTCTCAACTTTGAGTTCACTCCTACTGTAGTGGAGAATAATCCATAACATCCCAGCAGCAGAAAAGAGTAATGGAAGCAGAGATTTTAACTTGTAGTAAGTTAAAAATTTTTTGAACCTTTAAGTTTATCCTTCTGTGCCCTGCCCATTGGCATAAAGAAAGGCAGAACCTAAGCCTGTTTAGTCCTGCCCAGGGACACAGGGATACTGCTGCACAGATAGTCACACTTACCCAAAGGCACATGCTCAAAGCAACAAAATCAGACACTGAGTAATATGCATCAACGCATCATTTCAGCTTCCACAGTGTACTAATCTGCCCCTTTTCCTGTGAGTGATATTCTGCTATTGCAGTTTTATCCAATATACTGTATACTGCACATTGTACTGAAGGTTAGGCTTTGAAGGAATACTTGTTTGTTTAATTCTATAAGAAACTTATAGATATAGAAACTTATATATCCAGATCCTTTATTTATTTAGTAAAAAAATAACAATACAACATGTGAAATATTTCATTACCAGTCTGACATATCAAAATAAAACTACTGATTGTACAGAGAAATGTTTCCTGTGAGAGATTTATTGTTACAGCATATATGACGTTTAATTGTTAATACTGTATAGATTCAATCAGTTGCATTTTATTGCTGGAGCTGGTTAAGCTGAGTCAGAATATACATTTTTTTTACTACTAGTAGTTTTATCTATACCAGTGCATATATTTAAAATCCTAAACTGCAAAGTGGAGTAATGACATTATCATATAAATGGTGGGAACTAAAAAAAAGTATATTTTTGCCTCTGAAGTGTAGTACATTCGAAAATATAAAGCTGTGTAGCATGGAAAATAGTCATGTATAAAGAGTAAATATACTGTTTACACTCACTTTCCACCACTCCAAGCCCTATATTTTTGAATGCAAATACTTCTGAATATATAGAGACATATAACAGTTATAACAATTTTGCAAACTGTCAATCAGTTTGATTATTGAGGAACTATCTAGGTCATTAATCAAATGAAAGTCCAAATGTTTATTGGTTCTACCTTCTCAAATTGTAAAAAAAAGTATTGCTTTTGTTTGTTAATATCACCTTAAAATACCTTTACATTTTGGACTTTTGGTAGGACACAAAATAATTTAATTAACATTGAACTTGGGGAACTTGTGTTGAGCATTTCTTGCTATTTAGAAATGATCAACAGAAGTTGCAGAGCTTTTGACAAATATTCAGCTGTTACAATTAGCACTACAGCTGTAGCACTTCTTTACATTACATAAAATACAGCTATGCCAACACCAGATTACTTCCCTTACATTAGTGGCTTATGGAAAAATCAATTGTGTTGAATACAGTGTAAGTACATCTCTTTCATATCAGGAATATTAAGGGTGATGCATTCATTTGTGCATCAGATGGAACCTTTTCGATGGGGTTTCATGGCCTCAGTCACATTACGGTTCAATCAGAATGTTTTTGATTGAACACATCACAGCAAAGCGCAAGCAAAGATCAATTCTCTTCCAGCTCCTCTCTTTAATGTTGCTGCAGTGTTTGTAAACTTCTGTTACAAGTGTGTTGAATTATATTATTTTATTTCATTTCCATTCAAATATTTTTAAATATGTTGTATATATGCTGATATATTATACCAAATACTACCAGATTATTTTTATTTTAATTATTGAATTACAATATAATATTCATTTGGCATTTGTGTGTTTTCCCTGTAGTTCCAAGCAGACAGACAATAGGGGCGCATTAAAGTGTGTAGATTTTACCTTACCTGTCATGACTATTTCATGACTTTCTCTGGTAGTTTGAATTTTAATAGCTGTCCTTATTGTGTCCGAAGCTTATCTGAGCCCTTGGGCGAAACCAGAGACTGACACCCAGATGGGAGACAGCAGATAGAAAACTGTCACTCTGCCTTTCAGTCTCTTGGCCCTGGATGCTCTCCCTTTTCACTCCTAAGGGGGGGAGGGTTGCTTATTTGTGTCGGTGTGCATGCACTGTTTGTGTGCAGCTGGAAAGGTTGGCGTGTGTGTCGGAGCGGGGGTTAGTGGCGGTGGCATAAGGGGATATAAACAGCTCCTAATCAGCATGGTTGGATAAAGCCACAGAGTTGGAATTACAGAGCCAGGGTAATTTTAAATAGCAATCTTCAACTCTTAATTTTTTTCAATGTAGTGCAATAGAAAACCATTACCATCTTCTTAGTTAACTGGGAAATAGTCTAAAATGATTTAAAGATTCAGACTGCATTATTTGTAAATGAGAATGCGCAGTAATCTATAAGCTCTGAATCTTTCATATTATTAATGCCGTCAAATCTGTAATCATGCATACAGCACCTCCTACTGTATATAACTGCACTGGCAACCTGGTCACACATGAGAGGACTAATGACAAATGTGTCACTTCCATCTGTGTGAGTGTGTGTATGTCTGTGTGTGCAAATGGGTAGTGAGAGACAGATGTACACAATAGAGCCTCGGTTGTTGAAACTACTGGACAGCAATTATTATTCATTACAGTATCTCTAATAGAAATAAGAATTCAATGGTATTTTGTCAATAGACAGGGGGACTGACTTTAAAAAAAGGAAATCTGGAAACTTACTGAATTAATGTTTTGATGACAGCTGAAAAATATGGATGGATGGAAGGAACAATTCAGGGATGGATAGGTAGATTCACTGCCTGGTTGAACAGTCTGGAATTACAGGATGAAGTTACTGACCCCATTACACTTTGCCTTTATCACTAAGCAGTGTCTTAACACGCTTGCACACTCTCAGTATCTCTTTCCCTTCCATCCCCAACCCCCACAGACAAACACACACACATATACCTCCCCACACACACAGAGGCTGTAAGCAGATGTCTCATTAATGTTGTGTCAACATCTTGGGCAGTCAAGCCAGCTAACATTGCTGTGTTTCACACGTAAATAGGGGAACACATACAGTCAGTGACAGATAAATTCAGTAGGAGACTCAGTTTTTTATGTTTATAGTTTTTCAGTTTTTGCAGTTTTTAAAATAAGGATGTTTGTTCACACACACATCCATACGGTACATACACACTAGGTCTGCGCATTAGTTAAAGTATGACTCCCAATGTTTTCCACTTAGAATTGACGTCACGATTCTCACAGTTTTTTTTAGGAACACCATTTGTATTTAAAAAATATAATAAAATATCATTTGTTGGTAAAGTGTCAAGAGAAATTAGAAGCACATAATTTGATGTAGTTGATGCAGACTTGTAGCCACATAAGAACAAGGTTGCAAAGAGGTGTGATCTTAATGCAACTACTTGTGCAGTGCTGTGTACATATTTTTTTTTTTACGTGGGTTACATGCACGATGGGTTCACACAGACCCCACACATCTATGATACGGATGGGACCTCACCCATGCACAGAATTTTCACACCGTGATAATTTTGTGTTTCAGAATTTTAAAAATGACCATATTCACTAAAACCTTGATCCCGCATGAGGCACTATCTGCTTGTTTCTGTTTTCTTTCCCCTCAGTGCTGCTCTTGATGTGCTATTTATTTATCTGCAAAAAAGATTTTCTAAGAGGTGTAAATTAAACCACTGGGTATTCAAATACTGTCGTATGAGCAGCATACACCAACCATATCAGTTTTTGCTGTTGATTTTAAATTGCAGTCTGTTTTTTTTTTCTACGCCTGATTTTCTTGCATAACATTACATAATTTTAGAAAACATTTTAAAATGGGAAAAAAAAAGTATTGTCATAGAAACAAAGGAGCTCGTGCTCTTTGGGTCAGATAACTGTAAAATACATTATTCAGTCTTTAAGACCTGAAGATTTGGTTCTGTCAACATTTAATTGCTACTATACAAGTGTCTTTATAATACTCATGCTAATTAATAATTACTTATCTTGTAGAAAAAGGGTTGTGTATATTTGTGTGCGTGTTTGAGAGAGAGAGAGAGAGAGGGCTGTGAGCTGTGTCCTCTCACTCCACTCTGCCATCTCTCGCATGAGTCAGACTCATGGAGCACAGTGCCTGACAGCAAAACTCACCCACTTGTACAGCTGCCCCCACAGACACTCACACACACTCACAGTTGCATATTTTATTTTCAGTATTGCAACATAAATTTAATTTGGGTTGTTTGGTATCTATTTAGTCTGCTATTTGAGCCTCCCTCTTTTTGTTTTAGACAAGACAAATAAATGTGGCATTAAAGAATATGTACAGATGTCTCATTAAATCCTATAACCACTCCAAAAATGTGTTTTTAGTTTTAGTTGTCATAATCAAACAAACATATGCTGTGTGGAGGTACAGTTTAAAAAAGTCTCAAATCAGTAGTTTGACCAGTCCTTTGAGTTCTCTCCTGTCTGATAAACATGATCTGTTTTGGCACTGATCCTATTTGAAGTTAGTTGTAGCACAGGAAATCCACCATGTTAGACCGATGCAACAATTTGTCCACACAAGCAGAAACACAACAATAGCTTATAGTATTGCGTCTTAAGACCCACACAGCTTTGAAAATAGGCACACGTACTTAGAATACAGTCATGACGGGAAAGGCATGGTGTCAGAAATTGCTCACTGTAACTTTCCAGTACATTACCTTTTAGATGAGGCTGTCCGTAGGGAATGGATGATAGATCTATGTGTGTGTGTGTGTGTGTGTATGTGTGTGTTCATGTAACCCTGTGACTCTGCATGAAAAGAGAGAATGTATTTTCTCAGCTGTTTGTTGACATATAGAGTGTAGTATGTCTTCTTGCATGTTTGGCTTGTGAGAATATGCCTGCTCAATGGTCTGTGCATAAAAGTTCAAGATTGCATGTGTGTTGCTACACTGAAGACCTGTCACATCAACTCATCCTCACAGAGAGAGCTCGCCTCCTGCCGTGCCCTCATGCGCTCTCAATCCTGACAGGATTGTGTGTTCAGAGAATCAGTGCACACAAAACCACATTTGTGTTGAGCAATGACGCCAGTCTGCGAAGCTTAGTAGACCCCTAACAAGTCAAAACTAAGATAAAATAGTTCTTCAAAGTAGAGAAACAGTGGGTAGAGATACCCCTTTCCTGCTGTTTCAAATGACGCACTAACATCAGTCCCCTGATGTTTCTCCAAAAACATCCAGCCCTATCACGTTTAAGTAAGTTTCCTTTTTTAAATTGTGTCTTCATTTAACAGTGGGTGGACCTGCTGTGCTATTAATGACTAGTGAATAATTAGTTTAATTCAGTTATATTCCCCACTTTAGTCTTCAGCCAAACACATTATTTAGATGAAATGCCTGGTGTCTTGCCAAGATTTTTTGCAGTTTACAAGATTGTGCATACTCAGGTACGATTAAGCTTCTCATATTATTTTTGCTGTGCTCTTTACAGTAATTGGTTAGAATTTGTTGCATTGTTACTTTGATTTCTGTATTTCTAAAAAGCTTTGTATATGCTATGGGAAATGGAAACCACATTTTATGGAAGTATATATTAAACAAACATAACATCTACAGTATTTTTAGAGAAAGAATCACAATGACTGTTATTTGCTAAGCATTTTTAAGAATACAAGGAATTTTACTCTAGTTTTCAAAAGGTCTTATTGTACATCGTGAATTTAAACTGGCAAGAAAAATCATGGGGAAGATATACAGAGACAAAATGCACAAAAGGACAAGAAGCAGAAGCATCAATACTCATCTGAACTACAACAATTATAATGTATATGCAATGCTGTAATATCTTCCTGCTTGTCCTGCATAAGGCACGCAACCCCACCACCTTCCTAATATGACCAAAGTTTATGTTGTTTCATTTTGCTTCTGTATATATGAATCTTCTCAGTTTCTTTTCTGTTCCGTCTTCCTATGTAATTTACTAACACATACCGTGGCATGCTACTTTGTTTTTCTAATGTCATCCTTTAGATGAAATTAAGAATGCCCTTTGACGTCTCTGCTGTATTCTGCCCAGTGACAAACCTCCCCTCTTTTTTAGCATAAAATGGTGTCACTTTTATAGAGGTCATTCTCAAGGACACTGTGACACATTTCTGCAGCACTCCATCTTCTAATAAGAGCATGATAATTATGCACCTTTTAGCCACTGATGGGTTATTATTCATAGAGTTACTCTACATGCAGCCTACTCTCTCTCATTCTCTGTTTCAGTCCCCGTCTCTGTCTCTTCCTCCTCACTCTCTTGTGCTCCGTGAGTCACACTCTAGCACTCTCCGTCTCTCCTCTTCGCTCCCCTCTCGCGCTTTTTAAAATCAGGAAAGCTGAGCTGCTGATTTGCTGCAGAAGAAAAAGCATCAATATTTCTCGTTGTTACGATGATGATCATTATCATTGTAGAACCCTGTTGCCATGGTGATTTGTTTTGGCACAGAGTATTGTGAAGGGGGAAAAAGTTGAGACAGACAGGCAGGAAGGCATAAAACACATAGAACTGGATAAAAACATGTATGCTGCATTGCATTACAAATTAGATATGATGTTGGCCAAACCATCATGTATAGATGTTCATTTATGTTTTTAATACTTTTTTTTGTTTGGTGCTCTCCTGTGACGTGCTTACTTTACAAGGTCATTTGGAGGTCATCACATTTTTTCTTCATTTTTTTACTGTGTTCTTTTTGTTTGAACACCCCTGTGGAAACACACGCCCACTCATGCATGCTGATAGACACAAAACACACACACATACTTACATACATGCGCTTACTTACATACTCACAGATTCTTCAAGGTTCAGAGTTGCGGGTATTACCACAGAACGAGTGGGATGCATAGTGTTTCCATGGAGATCTATTTTTAGCCATTGACAAAAAAGGGCCAACTGTTAAAATATGCCATCATGTTCCCTCTGACTGCAAAAAATTCCATTACCTCTCATGCAGAAAGGATAGTGTTTTTTTTGTTTGTTTTTTTTTCACTTCCCTGTCATCGATTTGGAAACAGGATGATATGAAGATGCCATTTGTCAAAGTGGATTTGATTCCTGCTGCATTTGACAGATCAGCACATTGTTGGCCATAAATTACAGACTAAGATAAGTGAAGAAGAGTGTTCTAATTTCATCTTTATTGAATTAGGTCTATTGTCTTAGTGCTAAATAATAGTTGTGTAATCTACTGAATCAATTTGTCAGCAGATTATATCAGCAGTTGTAATCTATTAGTAGATTACAGCTAGATTACAGCTTTTGATTGCTTTTATATCATCATGCATTACAGTTTTTCATACAGTCCACCTTTACAGTCATACAACACAAAGAATTTAAAGGTGTCTTTTTTTTTTTTTTTTTTTTTTTTTTTTACATTTTATGACAATATAATACTGTAAATCATTCGGCTTACAAATCACAAAAACAATTATAAATTATGGCCCACATGTAGTTATTTTATTATTAATAACACATTAGCTCTGTCGCTGTGCCAAACTTCATGCTCAGTATTTCTTAAATGCGGAAAGAAACTTAAATTACAGAAACATGGGTTGTTTTTCCTGGCCCTGAACCCAGAGCCTCAAACAAGGCCATACTGAAATTATGGAGCAGTAATTTTCATAATTACTGCCATATTCAAATGTTTTCCCATCAGTGTTAAAAAATTGCAACAGTAGTCCTCTAATGCATACAATCAAGTATGGCTAAATGTGGTTTATTATTAGGAATGACTGGTTAATTAGCAACTATTCAGTGACTGATGGGAGAGTGATT
This sequence comes from Mastacembelus armatus, assembly GCF_900324485.2. Classification (NCBI taxonomy): domain Eukaryota; kingdom Metazoa; phylum Chordata; class Actinopteri; order Synbranchiformes; family Mastacembelidae; genus Mastacembelus; species Mastacembelus armatus. The sequence continues at coordinate 10,077,634 of NC_046637.1, forward strand.
TGATGGCATGGAAGCAGATTCATAAATAAGAATAAAACACAGGATCCAGTAAATTGCTTTTTTCCTCAATCTGCTGAGTGTCGCAGATGCTCACTGGTTTTTTTTTTTAAGGTTCACCAGTTGACAATCTGAAAAGCCACTCCCATCTAGTGCTAATGATAAATCGGTTTTATTAACCTATAAGTATTTTTCCTCACCCTTTTTTTCATGCCTGGATCCAGACTTCCTTTCTTAAAGACCCTCTCTGTTTGAACCTTTAGTTAGATAAATTACTCTTTATACCAGGGGTTTGTTATCTTTTGCCATTGATTCTTCATGTATATTTAATGTATATGCAGCAGTCTTGTTAGTATATTATCATGCATTCATGTTTCAGTGCTTGATAATAAACTCTAGCACAGATACTCCTTTGTAATCAGCTTTAATCCTTTCTGAGAATGTTGTGACTCATCTGTGTATCGCCACATTTTTCTGCCCTCTCACTGCCTCCTCAAAATCTACTGCCAGAGCAGTTTGGTGGGCTGACAGTATTTAGCTTGCAATATTTCATAATCAGGCAATTGAAGCTTTTGCAGTAAGCAGCAATGCAATCAGCAGTCCAGGAAGGAATGATAATGTAGAAGAGGGTTTTCCAGGAAGCAATGAGTATTTAATGATTAGGGAGACTGGTTACAGCATCGATCACATCTCAAGGGCATTTAAGGAGAACACGGTTAAAATATTTAACAAGGTTAAATGTCACTCTGAACTAATACAACATCTCATGCAGTAGTACCTGTCGTGTAGCAGAAATAACTAAGAATATGCAGTATGTTGTATTTTAATGAGAAGTGATTGCTGCTCTTATGCAGGTGCTTGCTTTAACAAGCTCTTGTTCTCATCAGGATGGGTGTACATTGTCTGGAGTGATGCAAGAAATGTGGAGTAGGTGGATTAGCACATGTACCACAATAGAAAAAAAATCATACAATCATGTAAATGCAGCATTGATGTAAGAAATATGAGTAAATGTAATATTTGAGCTTGGATGGTTGGATGTATCTCCGCTTGCATGTATGTACATGGGTTTGTGTATCTTCCATACTGGAACTCTCTAAACCCTGATTATTTGAGCTCTAGTTTTATTATGTGATACTGCAAGCAAGTGCAACCCATGCTTGGCCAACCCTATTACACACACACAAGCACGTGAAAAGGCGGTCACGACTCAGAGAGTCATGCACACACACACACACACACACACACACACACACACACACACGAGCACAGGCATGTGTGTACATGTGTGTTGTGAGACAGGGTGCTGTGGAGATCAATGGCAGAGCATGCTAGGTCTTCACACATAGACAATAAAAAGAGAATGGGTAATGCGGCTATTTATAGACTGATCTATTTGTAACCAGGGCATTCTCCTGTGTAGGAACTGGGAATTGTTCTCTTTCCAGTCTGTCCTCTCCCTCTTCCCCTGTTCTTTTTCAAGCAAGTGATCTTTTTTTTCTCCCATTTTTTTCGGTGTGTAAAAATTTGTTTTTCCACACAACAACTTTGTTATCATGTATTTTTGTGCCTTTTTCTCTGGAGTCAGTTGCGGATGGATGATCAGTTAATTTCTGCAGATGTCAATAAGTCATCTCACAGTAAAATGCATTCACATGTAAAACGGTGTCATGCAGCAGTGATGTTATCAGGTGCAATCCAGGGCCACTCCTGGGAGACCCAGTGACGCACCATGCATGACATAATGCTGTGGTAATGTCTGTGGTTGTGAGGGAAAGAGAGACACAGAGAGAGACGGTGAATACACACTGTGCCTGTGTCTGTGCTCAGCAACCGGATAATGGAACTACACAGAAAAACAGTCAAATACAAACAATAATGTAACTGCATAGAAATATTTTGTAAATAATTGTAAAATAATGCACACAAAATTATTTTAACATAATAAATTTCCAGTTTTGCAGATTTGCAGTTAGAACATCTAATGCCTAAATAGTTCGGTAAAGGTTTGATGTAAATATAATTGGCATTTCTGGTCATCCTCCAGTTTTTGATGCACCAGTGGTGCAGGTTCTTATTGTAGTATTTGATTTGAATCCAGACAAGACTGTAATGCAGATAAATTATAGGATGAAGCACAAGTTGTTTCACTTGAACATAATGTTAAATATAATGCACTATATTTATATATATTCTATAGATTTCAGATAGATAGATTTCAGAAGATAACTTTCTGTAGCTTTCTTTAATGCTTTTAAATCACACAGTAACATCTTGTAGAGCAAAAGAAATGCATACATAATGCATCTGAGCGGATAAAAATACACTGGCACACAAAAACTACACAATTCTGTTAATTATTCGTGGATTATGAAGTTGAGGTGCTGCTCTCGCCAAAGCTCTGCACGTGATGTAATGGACCCTTCTGCCATTTCAGCTGTGTAAGAATAATGTTCTGAACATTATTCTAAAATTAAATTGTACCTCAAGCCAGCATGAAGTTCTTCAGTTAAAAGAGCAAAAGATATTTATATACAGTACAGTAGTTCACTCTATGAGGAGGTGGATGAGGTCAAAGCACAGGGCTCTCATCTCTTGAACAGAATTATATAAGGAACGCACAGCCATGCCCCACCATGACTCAAACTGGTAATTAGAGATGGTTTTTTGTGGTCTGAGAGTGAGAGAATAAAGGCAGAAATAAAAAGAAAGCACAAAGAAAGACTGATTACAATGCTGGCTTCAGATCGGTGCTTCTGACTGTAAAAATGTTATTAGAACTGCCGATTGTTGTGTGCGAGGATAAAAATAATATTTATGAAAAACCATTTGTGTTTTGTGTTTGTCACTGGAGTATATGCAATATAAAACTGTAATACATCTGAAATACTAATGTACATCATTGATTGCACAGTGATGTACCGTACATGTTTCTCATTGTTTTCCTCCCTCTCCTTCTCTTTCTGTGTCTTCCTCTCTCAGGTCTTGCAGGTGCCCAAACTGACCTGGACAAGAGAAAAGAAGTATTTGGGAGAAACCTGATACCTCCAAAGAAGCCAAAAACCTTCCTGCAGCTGGTATGGGAGGCCTTGCAGGATGTCACCCTCATCATCCTGGAGATCGCTGCCCTAATCTCCTTGGGCCTCTCCTTCTACAAACCTCCCGGAGAGAGCGGTGGAGAGTGTAAGTGAAACAGCCCCAGTGACATCACTTCTAAAAGAATTTTGTCTTTGTCATTCAAGATTAGAACGAAAACCAAAACACACAATTATCTCTGGTATTGCCATTATTGCACATGAGAACAAAGGCTCATAATAGCGCTGGCCAACTGACTTCACTTCGTCTGACATCACTGGCACCGACACACACACCTTTTAATTGGTGAGGCAGGTCACACTGTGTCTGGGAGGTCAACAGACACCAATGAGCACAGGGTACGTGTGTGTGTGTGTGCGCGCGTGTGTGTGTATGTGTGCAGGCCTGCATGCACATTATGAATGTGTTAGATGTTCATACGATAGGTACCAAGAAGGTTAATGAAGTGTTGAGTTAGAGAAATAACCTTGAGCTCCCGGTGCCCATACATCAGCCCTGTGAGCCGTGAAACAGGAAATGAAGACAGAGCCCATAACGAGGTGCTGAGTCAGCAACATCAGTCATTGCCCACCCCCAGCATTATCACAGTAATGGAATTCAGTTACCCTGCCAAAGAGACCAGTCATCATTTTGAGAGGTTTAAAAACTCTTTTAGGGGTAGAAATATCAGAAAGAGATGAAAATAGTTACCAGAGTTTTACTTCTAGGGATTAGTTCATCCAATAATTTTTGTGTAAATTCATTTTATAGTTGGTGTGTTATGATTAAGAGGGGATTAACAATTGAGCAAATAAATAAATCATTTGGCCAAATACACTCCTCTGCCCAGTCTGTGTCAGTTCACTTCCCTGCCAACTGCTAACCTCCTGCACATGAGCCACATTTCAATGTCTTTGTTCAACATATGTTATGTGAAAACATCGATGTTCAGTGCTCAGTTATAAAATCCTAGTGCTCCTGCCAGTAGGCGAGCTGACTGCACTGACTCAGCAGCAGAAGAGGTTGTCCAGCAGACACACAGGTTAATCTCCAATGCCTCCAACAGTTAAGGTGCCCTCCCTTTTAGTGGGTTGACTGACAAAATGTGTGTTGACTTGATGTCTAATCTCCCAATGCATGGACTCATTAACGTTGTGTTGGCAGCCCTGCTTTTTTCTCTACATCTTTTGAGCTGCGTAACTTTCTGAATGAGCTCTCACCCCATCCAAATAAAGCAGAGAAATGCCAAAAGATACATTATGATATTAACTGCAGATACATAATCAAACTTCTCTTTAACTGTTGACAAAAAAGTTACAGATTAATGGGTCTAAGGCTGTGGGGATGTACAGATGTGTTGAGCAAATATTGGCTTAACACAATAAACTCATTGACCCTCCACACACACATGCACACATCTCTCACTGCTGGTTTACCATTGTGTCTATTAATAGGACAAAAAAACACTTAAAAGTCCAGGAATAGAAGGTGGTGGGACGACTTAATTCTCATTTACGTATGAAACAGCTTGGCTGCAGTTGAATGAGGAGGTTCTTAATTGCGTCTGTATAAAACACACTAAATGCACGGGAACAGCACTGAAAAATACCAGCAGTAGACAATACCAACATTGTATCAACAATGTATCCAAACTGCATTTGAAGCTTACAGACTTTTATTTATTGAGTGATGGACTTCCATTCATGTCTCCAAGTCAGCTGAAATAGTTTTAGTTAGCAACATGATAGTGTGTGAGTGGCTTTCTATGACAGAAACAGGGTCACATTTTGTACAGGTTGAATTTGTGTATCTGGGTACTAAGAGCTGTACAATCAGAACCATGGACAGCTACTGTACTCACTGTACTCACTCACACCACTGTTACTGTCCTGCGTTGACAGAGCAGAATAGGTCGAACTCGTTCAGCTTTTTTTTTTTTTTTTTTAAAGAATCCACTGGCAGTATTTTATTGTGTTTACCAGTTTTCACTTCCTTCAGCAAAATAAATAATTATTTATTTTCCATTATTTTTTTAAGAGCCTTTATCGGTCTGAATGCATTATTTAGTAAATTTAGTATCTAGTTCAGAATCTCTGACTGCACTGTCACTTCTTGAAATGAGGAACTCCTCACACAATTAAGTGAAGAGAATGTCAGCAAGGGACAATGTAAAAAAAAAAAAAACTGAAATAAATCATGAAATGTGAAGCTTTATTTCAAAATATTTCTCTTTTTTGACAAAATCTCCAGAAATGTGTGACTACCTACAGTATGATGGCAATGGTAGAATATGTTTTGTTAACATTCAGTATGCAGTATATCCTCTAAATTGGCATCATATTTATTGGAATTCTTCTGTACTGTACCAATACATGCAAATTGGAGTTTAGTTCTGGGTTAAATTAGACCCTGCATGTTTAATGTATGTAATTTAGGCTGTGCAGTAGTTACTTTGTCTAAAGCAAATCACTCCAGTGAGGGTTTTTGAAGTCAGCTAGTCACGATTGTAGAGCACAATGGGTCCCAGAGTATAACATGATGCAGCAATAGGAAGACTGGGAACAGGCATTGTTTCATTTCTAAACATCCCTCAGTCTGTTGCTGCACAGTCAGTGGACCACAGGGACAGAGAAATCACATATATGCATTTATTTACACTGTACATACTCTATCATATTACACAGTGACAGCTGTCTTTCGTCTAACAGCTTTTTAGTCCAGTGCGAGTGTGAGGTTTGACTACAGTGTTTATAGTCTACAAAAGTGATAATGCAGACTCATGTATATAAAAGTAGTAAACTGATATCTCCTGTAAATGTCCCTCCATATAATTTTTCTCTTCTCCTTCTTGTCAGCCTGTGGCTCAGCGGCAGGTGGGGCAGAAGATGAAGGCGAGGCAGACGCTGGCTGGATCGAGGGAGCTGCCATCCTGTTGTCTGTGGTGTGCGTGGTGCTGGTTACAGCCTTCAATGACTGGTCGAAGGAGAAGCAGTTCCGTGGGCTGCAAAGCCGAATCGAGCAGGAGCAGAAATTCCAAGTGGTCCGCGGAAGCCAGGTCATACAGCTGCCTGTGGCAGACATAGTGGTGGGGGATATTGCACAGATCAAATACGGTAGGTGTGCAGAGATTTCACTAACTTTACTCACTTTATGACACGGGGGATGTGTGATGCAAAGTACATTGTTCAGATATGAGCTTTTAAGGACAAGTTCGCAATTGTTTTTGCACAATTATACAATAACGCCAAAAGCAGATAGGGTTGTTGAGCTGTTGCAGCAGGACGAAGCTAGGGAATTTTACATTAAGGAAAACTATAGCAACACAGTATATCCTCTTGATTTGACCACCTCAGACACATTTAAGCTTTAGATAATCTTCTTAATGCATTTTTGTACAGAACAATGACTATGGATTTTGTCCCGAATCACTTACTTTGTGGACATCCTCTAGGGACAGAACTTTTAATGTCCATTATGAACAGTGTGAATGTTTACAGCAAGTCTAATCAATTTCACTTTTCACATGGGCCAACTATTGTTTTACAATAGATTTAAAACATTGTGGGCCTACCTTTTAAGGGCCTACATTTTTGTGGCCTCTTGGTTTTGGAAGATATCCCTCCAAACACAGGCAATGAAGTAAGGTTCAGTAATTTTTCCAACATTTTACCTACATTTTACAGTTGATATAAGATTTTATGTGGCAGCTTAAATGGAAAATGGATATTTAAAGCAATGTGCAAAGTATTCATTCATGCTTGTTTTATGTTATCTGTTCATATTGTTCATTGGATATATTTCTTATTTTTTATTCATCATAAACTAATGTGTCAACTCATTCATTTATTGCCTTGATTAAAACAGTGGGACCAAAACTGACCAAACTTCCCAGCACGTTAATAAGTTTGGTGTGCTCTGACATGCCCACTGACTGCCTCGACTGGCTTCTCGATGGTTTTGTCTAAAGTCATTTTCATGGTTCAGCAGCTGAAAATAGAGTTCACCTCATTTCCAGGAGGGGATTAAAGTTATGAGGTTCACTATAAGCAATTAAATAAATTTAAGATACAGTTGAGCAATTAATTAGCTTCAGATAGACCCATGCACTGAGTGACATGCCCACATCCTTTCCCAATGCCATCATTTTGATTACTATAAATATGCTACAGTGGTTACGATCTGCCCTGCATCAGATTATATTGGAGTTTCTGAAATATTTTTTTGTGTAAGCAAATTCTTTATCAATTCCTGCAATGTAAATATAGCCATGGCAGATATCTAGAGTTTGATAATGGCAACTGGACTTCTAGTTTTTAGGTTGAAACGTTTCACTACTCACCCAAGTAGCTTCATCAGTCTGATAGCACGTCAGATAGCATCATTGGCTTGTCTGTTGCTGCAGGTGATCTGCTTCCTGCTGATGGAGTGTTGATCCAGGGAAACGACCTGAAGATTGATGAATCATCGCTGACTGGAGAGTCAGACCACGTCAGGAAGTCTGCAGACAAAGACCCCATGCTATTGTCTGGTATGTTGCCAGCTGGTGCACTCTGAGGATGGATGGGCATATACTGTATGTCACAGTCATGTTTTTCTGCATGTGATGTTGCTGTGTAAAGCAGAAAGGGACTTTTTTTAAAATCTTCAGTAATAAATGTTATTAGTTTTTTTTTTCATCTTTACAAAACATATTTTTAAATTAATTAATTTCTAAAACAAGCCTACAGTTACATTATTACCAATTCTCACCCAGTGGGCTGGTGCATATTTGTTGTCCTCCACCAGAACGGAACTGAATTAGTAAATAAAATGGGTTGATTTTTACTCCTTCTAGCCTACACCTACTTTTATATCCATTCACTGCCTTCAGATAAAGTACAGAAATAAAAAGTTCTAATTGTTTTTCATAGTACATCATTTTCATGACTATGGTATAATAATTTTGGCTGACAATCAAGTCAGAGATGTATTTTTATTGCCTACAGTATTGTGAGTTTTGCCTTCCATTATTTATCATGCTTTGGTTTGGTCTGCAATGCTTCATTTACACAAGCTATTGTGGATACACTTAAATGAATTTGAAGTCACAGTCTTATTCATTAACTCAGACAAAAGACAAAAGGTTGTTCATTTCTGAATGTCAATGCAGAAATCATTGGCAAAAGCCTGGAGGACACTGTTTTTTCTCATTATTGGTTTAGCATTTGCTACAGTAGAGACACCAACATTTAGAGCTGAAAGATTTTTGAATTGAAGAACATCAGAAGAAACATGGGTCAGTTTGTTCTCACATCTTGGTGTTTTATTCCTGTGGATAATTAGCTATGTGCCCTTTTGCTGCCTTCTTCAATTAACCTTATATTCATTCACAATGACTTATTTTCTTGAAAGGTTAATCGTTTTTTTTTTTTTTTTGTCTGTGTACTATACTTATACACATGTGCAGTATGTGCACGCTGGTACAGTTTGCACTGATTCTGGTTCTCTAACAACAGCACATTGGTTTTAAAATATAAAAGTCAATGAGGTTAAAGTGCTGACCTTCAACTTTAATAATGTTCAGTTACAGAAATTCTCAATATTAAATTTGTAATGTTGAACCTGCAGTGTGAATATAGAATATGGTGCTATTCTAATCTATCTAAGAGTCTCTTTCATTACCACAAATGCAAACAATTATGGCAGGAATACAAAAGTACCACCTTTTACGCAATATTTCTAATCTAACTGTAATTTAATATCCTGCTGCCCCTTCTCCAGGGACCCATGTGATGGAGGGGTCAGGGCGCATGGTGGTGACTGCCGTTGGTGTCAATTCTCAGACTGGAATTATCTTCACCCTGCTGGGGGCCGGCACAGAGGAAGAAGAGAAGAAAGAAAAGAAAGGTAAAATCATTAGTTTGATAATTTATGTCTACATGTCTATTAAGATTTTTCTGCAGTTGCTTCGGGAGTACTGAGGTAATTTTTTTTTTTTTTTTTGTCAGTGTTGTTCAGCAAAGGACTCTTGAAAAAGCTTCTTTCATGTACTTATATGCTGAAAGTCTATGTGTGCTAGTGTTTTTAACAGTCCTCGGTATCAGAGGGGTTATAAACAATAAACTCCCAATAAAAAGCGCCTGTTTAACTCGTGAGAACTGTATTAACTTTTGTAGGTATTTGTAGTGTAGTACCTGACAGTAAGATGAATCTGTAAAGAAACTGTATGAAATGAGTGCTGTAAGTGGCAGCAACCAGGTTGTGTGGGTTCAGGTGCATTATTGTGCTTACTTTCTTATCGTTCCAAATTTGCCTTAAAGGAGGTGCAGTGGAAGACGGACACCAGAACACAGGTAGAGTATCACCTTTCTCTGACCCCTGGGAGTGGCACTTGATCCTTTTGACCCTTAACCCCTAATGACCCCTCCCCTATTAAACCAGTGATAATTTTTACCCCTTTTCTGTAGCTAAGCACATTTGCCTTCGTTTAATTTGTCACTTAAAAAGAGAAGCCTCATCGTTACAACACTGCATCTTTTTAAGTGCTGACCGATGACACATTTCATAATGTATAATTCTCTCCTCCTATAACAGGCTCTGTACTCATTGAACTAACTAGCTACCATTCAGCATCAGTCCTGTTTCAAAGACATGTTTAATGCCAATGGATAAAAATGGCTGTCGGACTCATCTCATTGCTGTGTTACACAACAATGACATGAGAGTGAGAGCCTTCTGGTGTACAGCTGATGTACCAGCAGTAAAGAGTAAAGTGAAAGCTTTTCTAGAATAAATTTGTGTTTATTTATTTTGGACTTTTCTGAGATATTTTTACATTTTACATATGCATATATCCATATTTTACATCACTAGTGATTATCATTGCCTCTTTGGACAGCTCTGTAGTTTCAATAAGCAGGAAGCCCGGTATCTTGCATGGCTAGCATACTCTATGTTTTGAAGTATTTTGTTCCAGTGCTGTCTCAGAGTTGCCACATTATTTAAGGAAACTGTAAACATATCATATAATGGTAAGATTGATATTGTCCCATTGTTTCATCAATTTGATACAATTAATTAGTTTAGGGAATAACCAACAGCTAATTTTGCAGTGTAACATTCAAACTAGGCCCAAGGAAGCTGTCATTAAATTCACTTTACACTGTAAAACTCTGAGTGTTTTATTATTCCTGACCATTCTAGATCCCTAATTTAAAGTTTAACTGTGTTTAAATTTAAACTTTCTCAGGCAGAAATTATTATTAATATCTTACAAAAAAAAAACAAAAAAAACACATCGTGCACAAAATATTGGACGCAACTTGTCACCTTACTTAAATTAAATTAAGGCCACATTTTTGCTGAGTTTGCATTAATTTCAGGCTAGTTATACAACTCCTTTTTAGCTTATTTGTTTCAGGGTTATTTAGATCCTAAAAGATATTACATGAATAACACAGTTTGAATGAGCTTCACACTACCTGAAATGAAATAAAAACTATTACATATGCAGTCAAAACCTAATATGACAGCAGTAAAATACAATATTTTTTACAAGATTACATACAACGCATATAGTATTTTGAAATAAATAGGTGCTTTGTAAAATCATCGCAGAGTAGGTTTATCTTTATTTAGTTCTGGTTTCACTTTTGTTATATTGTTTTCCACATTATGTTCAGACTTCATGTTTCATGTATGTCCAATGTTACACTTGTTTGTTTACTGGCATTTTCCTGAATATCTTCTATCTTAAATCACAGTAGTTAGACACATATAATAATAATTAATTATTTAATTAATCAATGGAATTATACACTTCAGTTTTCACATATAGCCTGCATATGCTGAATCTCTTTAATGTGCTATAACCATGTTATTTCTGTTCACTGTCTTGTGTACGCGCGTGTGTGTTTGTTTGTGGGTGCGTGTGTGTGTGTGTTTTTGTTCATTCATGTTTGGCCCTCATTGTTACTGGCTAGACTGCTCCCATCCCCCTATCCACCCCATCGCAACAATAGCCACGGATGGGGCTGCAAGCATTAATGCCCCTGGCAGTGCCAGCCTAATTAATGGTAGGTTGACAAAACCTCTGATCTCTGACCTCTCTCCATTGTGACTTTCGGCTCCATCTAACTCCTCCATTCTCCAAGTGCTCCTGCCATGGGTGCTCACTTTCTGTTCTGCTCTACTTTCTCTCTCAGTTGTGTTGGACACCTTTCACCTTTGTATCCATACTGTCAGTGCATGTGCTCTTTAGTCATAGAAATGGATCTCATCTTTCCTTTTCTTCTCTTTACGGTATCTTTTGTCTTCTAATGCTTATAATGTGCGAGAAAAATCTTTAATGACTTTAAATGTAAAATGCCTCCTCCATTAAGGCTCTACAGTGCTAAGAACCCTTTGAGCCTATTTATTTTTCATTCATAATAAAAATTGTGAAGCATAAAGATTTGAATTAAGGTGTCTTTAAAATGTTTTGGGGAAATAAACTTATTTTCTTTCATCGTCAGAGATGAGAATATTAGTACCACCAAGAAACGCCCATGTGCTGTTTTTCCTAAAATCAAACCAGAACAAATGAGATATAATGAGCTAATTAACAAGCTTTAGAGGTGGTGGTAGATGGATTTTGTTACTGCTGAACATTCAGACTAACTGTTTCCCCCTGTTTCAACTCTTTATGTTAAGCTAAGCTAACTGGCTGCTTCATACTGAAAAAATAAATACAAGAGTGGTATTGATTTTCTGATTTACCTTGGCAAGAAAGTGAATAAGTGTATTTCCCAAAATATGCTGTAGATCTGTTCTTTTAAATTCTACTGTTGGGCTATTTCTTTGTTTTTTTGTGGGATTTTTTTTTTTGCCTTTTAATAAATGGTTTGTTTAATTAATTCAGATTTCTGACAGGAAACAAGACACCAGTTGAAATGTGGTAGCTCAATTCTTCTGAGGGGGCATCTCCTTTTAATTAGGGGTCCTCTGAGATAGCTTAGCGAAAATCTTGTGTAGGCTGGACAAGATGCAAAAAGATTAACTTCATTACTTGTTGCATTGGGTTCTCTCCTATCTCCACTTCCTCGGAGAGGAAAAATATTTGTACTCAGGGCAGGAAGGGCTGTAATGGTGACCTTGTGCTGTTTTGGGCTGCAACAGAGCAATTTGTCATCGTCATTTATGTAACTTCAGGGAGCTGGCTAATGTGGACGTTAAGGTGAAATGAGCCATTTGTTCTGAACCTGACGATTATTTTGAGAAAATATGGACTTCTGGCTCTGATTGCGCTGACATATTGGTATAAAGCAGTGAAAGTCAAATTTTGTGCAGTTTCTACCCTAATAACCACTGACACAAACAGTGTATATCTTTATAATTATGGCCTGGGCAGATAATGGGATCAACACTGCAGAAGGTAATACATGCTTACTTAATTATATTGTCTTAGATTTATTTTGAAAGAGGACCTCTATCTTTTAATTTTGTTTTATCAGCTTGGTGAATGATGTATACTCTATGTGTCCTTAATAGAAGTGTCTTAGCAGTTCTGTTGCTTCAGTATTTTAAAACAGCGTTGTCTGATTGAAACACACATTTAAGTTCACTCCTTGCGTAAGCAAAATCCAAACGGCATAATAAATTCACAGTCCCCGAACTTAGATTTCGATTTTCCTCCAGTTGTACTTACATAACTTCACCATGTGGGAGGCTTTTTCTTCAGGCTCTCTCTCTCAATCTTTCCCTTACTCTGTACTGTTCACATCTCTAGTCTGCTTCCCTCCAAGTGTGTGATCTTGCATGTGCTGTCTGAATTTTCCCCTAATGCATGCTTTCTTGTTTGTGTGTATCGTACATGTGTGTGGTGCGTGCGTTCAATGTAAATGCCGTATCTATCGTATGTCTTGATATCTCATTTGATACCCTGACAATGTGACTCATATATTTGATAATGTGTGTGGATTTACTTGAGCTCACAGTGTGAATATGTCGCTCAAAAAAATACTTAAAGACAGAAAAATTCAGCAGAAAATGTGCAGTTTTTCTTATGTTCAGCATCACATCACGCTGTTTATAATAAGATAGTCTATTAAAATCTAATGTTCTCCTACTTCATTACACAAGAATCTGCACACGTGTCTCTGATTAGTGTTAAAATAACTCAATTAAATTTTGTTTTATTAACCCCATGCCAGTTGGTGTAGCTGCTAGTCACAGTGCATCACATACATATCACAAGCCTTTCTATGTGACTTTCACAGAGACGTTGTATTAAAAGTCATTTTCCTGTCTCTCTGTTTGTAATTTCTGGTTCTCACTGTTTGTGTTGTCTCTGTGATGATAATTTGTTTACTTGTCTGCCTTGGTTATTTTTGTTGTTATTGTCTTGTATGTCTCCATCATAGGTAAAATGCAAGATGGCAATATGGAGAGCAACCAGATTAAAGGTAACCAAACCATATCTTTCACTCTCTCCTTCCCTGCATTTTTTTCCTCCCTCCTCCTCCTCCTCCTCCTCCTCCTTTTTCTTCTCATCTTTACTTTTCTGTGGAGCGTAGTGAAGCTCTGGGTCAAATGCAACTGGAAAATTCTCTAATACTTTACTTATTTCAGCCTAGGTTTTAAAAAGTGCACGTTAAAAGTCTTTCAACATATTATGTGCAGAATTCAGAAAGGATTCCAGCGGACTCTGATAATCTAGTCAGCCAGTCACTGACTAAGTCTATCCCAGATACTGTAAGTGTTGGAAGGGATTAGACCTTTTATTTGACCCAGGTTTTACCCACAGTCATATTAGTTAGAAAATCCCTCCTCTCCACTCTGTGTCTTGATGTTTTGTCCTTGGTCTGTTGTTTTGTTGTTATTCTTGTGTTGTTGACTTGTCTTGCTCTCTATGAGAATACAGCAACCTGTCCCACAACTAGTGGATGTGCCTCACCTGGGCTATTGTTATCAACCAAAAACACCCAAAACCCAAGTCATATATCACATCTGGTTTCCACTGTTTCATGAATTCTTGTCCACACATTGTAAATTCAATATGGCTTAAGATTTAAGGGATAAGTTAAGTCTAAGGCAATTAAATTCTCAATAATATAAACAACATTTTCTTTAAATCAACAAATTAATTAATTGACTCACGCTTTAATAACAGCCCCTTGTTAATGTACATGACGACACCATTATTTTTCTCAGTCATCTAAAAGTGTACATTTCAAAATCATTGATATACTTACCACTCCTAATTTGGTTTAATTACCTAGACTGCAGGGCTATCCACAAGGGTCATGTCATGTCACAATATGTTTCCTTTCTTAAAACAAAAGCATGTTGCAATGGAGTAACAGACACAAACTAAAAAAAGTCAAAGTATCCCCCAAAGCAAAGGGTCAAAAGGGTAAATGAGGACGTTCTTTAGCATCATGTACATTTGTCCGTACTAGTTGTGCAAGATAATGATTACAGTCTAGCTCAGCATTGCTTAGAATATAGAGTAAATACAGATTCCAGAAGATGAACCTTTTGTCTTGAGTCTATTCAATTTCAAGTGATCTTGCTCCTGTCCTATCTGGTGGCTATGGGGGTGGAAAAACAGAATGCACCATCAGAGAGTATGACAGATGTTTAACATTTAACATGTTTTATGTAAGCATCAAACATGCCTCATTGTGAAAGTCGGGAAGAAGTTATTCGTGGTAATAGCTTATATTTACAGTGAAGCATTGCACCGTGTGTGCGTGTGTGTGTGCATGTGTGTGAGAGTGAGTGTGTGTGAGGGGGAGCTGGAGACAGAGCAATGTCACTGAGGACTGGTTTTATCGACTGAACAGTATTTTTTTTTTACAGAAAACTTTGTTTCTACACTTCCAAGAGTATAAAGTAGATAAAATCTGTGACTCTCTGACAGGAGCAATCAGATGTATGCAATGTATATGTGTTTTTGAAAATGATATTTATCTAGAATATTGATTTTTACTTTTTGATTAGTAAAATCAATTATATTCTGTTGTATTTTATTGAGTTGAAGTCATCTCAAATGCATAGTAACAGTCTATAGGGTAATTGTGTTGTGTGTGTTTGAATCCAGTCCCTAATGAGATGGTTTATTTCAGCCAAATATGTGATCACTTTCATATATGTGGTTTTACAATATGGGGATTACTTTACTGATAAGAGAAATGGCTTCAACCATTTTTCATCAACATTCAAATTTTTTATGTATTAAAATTAGCATCTTACTGCCACTATATGTTGAGATACTGTATCATCATCTTTAACTGAGATCTCCGACTGTCTTCCAGAATAGTGTAAAACTGTTATACATCATGTAAAGGTAGCAGCTTGGCTATGATATATTTCTGTTCTCTCAGGGCAAAAACACCAGAACCACTACCTCCTCTTAATATTTTGGGGGGTTTTTTCTACCTGTTTTGTATTTTTTATGTGAAACACAGTCCGTGTTTTGTGTTTGAAATGTGCATAGGTTTCCTTTTTCTCACTTTCTGCAAATACTTTGAAGTCTTCTTAATCATCTATGAACATGGCTTGGACTTTGGTTGTAGGCCCATTGAATTATTCATGACTCACTGTAAAATTCACAGTCCCTTTTATTCTCCCAATAAGTTAGAGACTATGCAGAAACACACATAAACAATCCTGTTTTTTTTCTATGAAAGGTTTTGACATACCTATTAATTTGCATTTTGTCATGGGGTGTCCTTATGACCTGTTCTGGTTCTGTCCTGGAACTAGTGCAACACGTTGGTGTTAAAGCCTGGCTCACCATTCCCTCTCGTTTCCTTGGTCTAATCTCCATTTCTAACACCACTGTTGTCTGTTTTTTTTTTTTTGTTTTTTTTTCTCTGTGGTGTTTACAGTAAAGAAGCAGGATGGAGCAGCTGCCATGGAGATGCAGCCTCTAAAGAGTGCTGAAGGCGGAGAGGCTGATGAGAAAGAGAGGAAGAAGGTGTCCGTTCCAAAAAAAGAGAAGTCTGTGCTTCAAGGGAAACTGACCAAATTGGCCGTCCAGATTGGCAAAGCAGGTACAGCAAATTGCTTGTGGTCAAGTCCATCACTCAGTCAGACAGTTAAATCAGGAACAACAAGGTACTGAATCATCATCCTGTCCAGCGCAGCAAGATGTTGCACTGATAAGACTCATGTCTTTGTTGCTTAGAGCAATTGAGGCAGATTGGGCACATCTGAATTATGGAGCTGTAGAAGGGCTTAAGTACTTTATTTTTCTAAATGTCCTGTCCCCTTTGGACTTGTTGAGTCTGGGAACAACTGAGACCCCACTATGCAGCTTCTTCACTTTTGCAATTTTACCACCCGTATTATAATCAGTTGTTTATAATTTCATTTAAAGCAATATATGGCACCAAGAAGCTGATGTCTAACACAGTGCAGTCAGTCTGTACCAGCAAGCATATTTAGTAACAAATGCCCACATGCCATTGTGCCCACATAGTGGGTGTCCTCATATATCAACATATTAGGATTACTTTGAGCAAATGATACCCATTAAAAGCTAAGGTTTCTGGATCAGTCTGGAGAATTTAGGATTCTTAAAAGAAGAAGTCCCAGAATTCTTTTAAAGTTTTTCTAGATATGGAGTTGGAAGTTTTCTCATTTTTAAGAGACTCTCTTAAAAGTAGACCTCATTTTTACACTACACTGTTGGCCTGACTGATGGAATGAGGACATGGTGTCAGAACAATGAAATACTGTGGATGGATTAGCATACAAGCGGCACTGTAAGATCATATGGTCTTACTGCAGATCTGGCAGAGCATATTTGAACGTGTCTTGGCTGATTTCTATACACTCCCAATAAGCCACACCTAGGGTCTCATTTATAACTGTTATGTATGCACAAACCGCTGCTTGGAACATGCATATACACTTCTCATGGAACATTTTTTTATAAAAACAAAGCTGACATGAAACTATGCAGACCATGCTCCTTTCACCTGTTTAATTTCACATTATATACATTATAAATAAATAACCGTACAGTATAGCCACAGTGTAATCAATAAGATAATAACTGTCCGTGTTTAATTTAGGTTTTAATTTAGGCCTTCCAAATCTGCCTGTATGGTAAAGCAACCATGATTATTTTTTAAATTCTGGACACACTGACAAGATGAGCACCATGGTGATCATACTGGGTCAGTGACTTTTTTTGCACTTGTTTTCTTTAGGTGCTCTGGTTTTCTCCCATACTAAAGCACATTCATGTTGCTGTAGGGGTTGGCAATCATCTGCCATGGCCCTGGGCTAAAGCACTGGAAACAACTAGAATTGCTCCTCAGGTGCTACACTGATGGGGCAAATCTGCAGACACATTTTCCCACTTGGAAGAGTGAAGTGTAACAAAAAGTGACACCCCACTCAGACTCTGTCTCTCGTGTATCGTACACTACCCCTCTATCTCCTTGGCAATTTCACAGAGAACATTTAGTTTTATAAATTAAAGTTTGACTTTAATCTTATTCCTTTGCTCAACCGATACCCTCTGTAACTCTTTCAGGTTTGCTCATGTCAGCCATCACAGTCATCATCTTGGTCCTATACTTTGCCATTGACAACTTTGTGATGCAGAAGCGCCCATGGATGCCAGAGTGCACTCCCATCTACATCCAGTACTTCGTCAAGTTCTTCATCATCGGTGTGACTGTGTTGGTAGTGGCTGTGCCGGAGGGGCTGCCGCTGGCTGTCACCATCTCCCTGGCTTATTCTGTCAAGGTGAACATACTGTATATACAAAAATATACTGCTGTATCTACTGTCCATTTAAACATTGTATTTAGTTAGTTTATGTTTACATTGAAAGTTGATTTTCTGACCTACTGTACAATATAAAGCATAGCTTAACTATCACCTGCTACTGAAAGATGCACCTTAGTTTCTGCACTGTACTAACACACTAAGCGTATATGATATACAGCTAAAAACAGAAAAACGGTTTCTGATGAAGGCTAAGTACAGAAAGCAGTTGTTTTTTGTTTTTTGTTTATTACCAATGCTGGGAATAAAGTAAGCCTTTAAACATGTAAAATAAACATATACCTGCATACCTTTTTTGTCATTATAACCACTGATGTTTAAGCAGTGTAAGTGTGTGAGAATAATTCAGGAATACACATATTATAGTATAATATAATAAATTAAATTCTTAAGCATTTTCAAATGGGGATTTTATTCTTATCATATTGTTCCCTACCAACAGAAAATGATGAAAGACAACAATTTGGTGCGTCACCTGGATGCATGTGAAACAATGGGCAACGCTACAGCCATCTGCTCTGACAAGACAGGCACGTTAACCACCAACCGCATGACGGCTGTGCAGTGTTATATTGGAGATGTGCACTACAAAGAAATCCCAGACCCCGGAGTTCTGCCACCCAAATCACTGGAGTTAGTGGTCAACGCAATCGCCATCAACAGTGCCTATACCACCAAGATACTGGTAAGCCACATATAATGGGTCACAATATTTATTTAAGATATTTTACAGTACTAAAGCCTTTTAGTAAAGACTAAGATGTCAGCTCCCACCGTGTGAATGGTGAAGCCATATGATGAGAGCGGTGACACAGTTCTGCAGTGCTTTCTACTTGGCACAGCAGAATGTTGGCGTCCTTGGCTTCTGCTTTAGATTCATCAGGCACTCACTCAACTTATCACCTTGAGAACAGTTGTGTAATTTTGTTTTATCTGATATTCAGAGTGTGGCAGACTGTAATTGAATCCAATCTGTCTAAGTGCTCAAGAAGGTCTCTTGTTTACAGTGAATGCAGCGTAGAGAGATTTTCCTTGAGCGGATTACTGTAGACCTGCATGCAACATAAAATGTATAATATGAATAATAACTCTAGATAAATAAATATACATATATACATACTGTGTGTACATACACCCATATAGACATATACAGTATGTACATACACTGAAAGGTGACAAAATTAATGGAAAAACCTTTAGTGGAGTGGAGAAACAACATGCCTGACCTTTAGACCCATACTTTTATATTATAAAATAAAAATGATATTTTTTTTGGATAATGGTGCTAATTGCTCCAGCAGACTTACCAATCAATGCCAAGGTACACTCAAGTTCCTGTGGGGAACTCCAAAATGCCATATTATTTTGTTATATGTTGGAATCACAGACTCTGAAACCTGTTTGCATGGATATTCCTTCAGGCCAAAGGTCTGAAACACTTCTCCTAATAAAGCATTTGGCAATCATATTCTAAAAGCAAAGCTTGCCAAAATCAGCAAGCTTCAGACTGTTAGAGCAACATGCCTGAGTAATCTTTTTTTCTGGCATGACCATGTTTTCTCACCTGTACACACACACACACACACACACACACAAACACCATTTGTGGCTGTCTGTGTGTCACTATCTTGTAAACCCCTGTAGAGCCTATTCATTGATGGCTGACCAACTGACAAATGGCCTTATGGAACTTGCATGGGAAATGAGTTCAGCAGGCAGGACATCTGTGATAGAAGGATCCCACAGATTTCACTTCCTACCCCTTAGGGTACGATTGCAATCTTGATAAAAACAGGGTTGGTCACTGGGTTTCTAAGATGGAGCGCTTCCGATTTAAGTCCTCTGTAGTTTTAACTCTGGTTCCTTTGATATGCACAGTGCAGTTACTTCTGACATGCTGGTGGCATAACTGTGTGTCTCCCAGGCTTTATTCCAGTCAGTGCAGTGCTTTTTATTTTTTAAGTTCAGTTATAAATTCATTTTCATTCCTCAACAATGTGCATGGTGTATTTATTCTGGTCCAAGAATCCAAACTTTGCATAATTTTGTGATTCCCACTCTGAAAAGATGCATGATTTATGACATTTATGACATATTGTTGCATGCTTTTTCAGTTTCACATATCTGTGCACAAAGTGGAACATTCAGAATGAAAATGTGATGGAAAAAGATCTCCTGTCTCAGTTTAAAATGTCTTTCATATCTTTATTTTCTCATAGTTAAAAAATTTCAATCCCTTCTGTTGTTGCAACTGATGCCTCCTCAGTTCCCCTTTCCTACATTTCTTTACCAAAACTTACCACTGTTATCCCTTTTTGAAAAACCTGGAGGAATGCTCTGCAACATTACGTCAGCCGATTGTACCATCATAGCTGCTTAGCTCAACGGAATTAAGCACCAACAGAGTGCAGCTTAGAGTTGGTGGATTAAATGGCACATTTAGTGTGTTCTTTAATCTCTTCATTCATACAAGAGTAGAAGTTAAACTTAGGGTAAACATCAAATGATATCAGCTTACATACTTTTACTATGGCTTATAATACCATTTACAGTAATTACCTGCAGCATCAACGATACCTGCTAACCATTTCTGGTAGCTAACCCACTGGCTTTCATATACCGGTACATACATTAGTTCAGTGGGCGTATATGCATAAAGGCACATTACATGAATAAATATAAAATCTAGAACAGAAATAGTTCAACACATGAATGTATTTATTTACTGAGGGCTCTTATTAGAATAAAGGAAAGAAGCGAAGGGAAAACAAGATGGAGAAGGACAGATAAGGAATGAAGTGAACTGAGAAAGCAGAAGGCAAAAAGGACATTTCTCAGAAAGGTTTAGTATATCCCTTTCTCCATCTCAGCCACCCCCACTGTCTCAGCGCCACTCCAGCCCTGCAGTATGCTAGCTGGTGTGTTCTTATATAAGCGGCCAATCCTGTGGGATGCCAGGATGGCTATGGAAGTCTTTGATGACTGCCACACAAAGGCACAAAAGCAAAGAGGCAGCCTTTGATACGTATATCAGTCCCCCTCTGGCTTCATAATACAGCCACTAGTATAGCTCACCTTCTTCTGTCAGCACATGCAGACTATATAGAGGGGAAACCTTTGTATAAGAACACACCAGGTAGCATACTGCATTCAAACATTTTTACACAGTAAAACCACGCACAGTTATTCGACAGTATATGCATACTTGCTGTAAGACATTCATATACTGGAAAAAAAAAAACTGGAAGGGTTGCATTGGATATCACTTGCAGGCAAATCATGTATGCTACATAGCAATTTCTAAAGACCATTCAGTGATGTCAGAATACTGCTGTCATTTCATAGGAATGTGCGTCATACCCAGTGGCAAGTGCTCCGTAACATACAGCAGCCTCACAGAATCACATTAGCAGTTCTCTTCTCTTCTTTTCTTTCAGCTTTCACTTCACATTGTTAGTTATTTCTTTGTCAGCTATTAAAAGTCCAAAGAACCCTGGGTGTGCATGTGTGTGCATATGTGTGTGCATATGTCTGTGTGTGTGTGTGTGCGTGTGTGTGCACGTGTGTGTGCTTGTGTAGTGTGAAAAGTGCAGATGCAGATAAATGTTATCACATCTGTCACATTCGGCCTGATGACTCTATAGGAGGTATTCAGATCACAGGTGCGTGTTCTCGCAGCACAGTGTGTGTTTAGCATGGCTGTGTGAGTGTCCTGGGAGCTCACTCTCATGTTGCTTCAACCACCTGCTCAGGTCATTATTCCGGTCGGGGACAAGAGAGGTAGATAACAAACACATAACAAACACATCCATACACACACTTAAGTAAATGGCTACACTTAGGAAGTACGTGAGCGTTCAAAAAAAAAAAATCTAATAATCTAATCAATATAATAAAAGTAACATCAGAATATAGACAATAGAAAAACAAGATTCTTTTATTGTTAAATACGAAAAGATTTTTTGCTCCACACTGAGCAGTTCATGGTTTGTATTTAAATTGAATTTTTATTCAGCAGTGAGTCGAAATGTTTATAATTGGCTTTGGCTAACTAGCACTTTTATCATCTGGATGTTGTGTGCTTCCTCTCTCCTCTCCTCTCCTCTCCTCTCCTCTCCTCTCCTCTGTATTCTGCACTTGCTTATCGTGTTGACAGTGTTGCTGAGATAGCAGTTAAAAAGTGCGTCACATTACAGTGACACTGCTTTGATGTTTCAAAGGCACATGACATTAAGGATTTCATGCTTTCATTGACAGTGTTTTAATTGATTTGGGGTGAAGTGGAGTGTGAAGAAAAAGGAGAAAATAGAGAAACGGAAGAAACACAGACACTTGACCTTCTCAAGACACAAGCATTCAAAGATTGGATACTACAGGCTTTGACCTAAGATTTGGTGGAAACTTCAGATACATTTTGTAATATTGTTTTGGGAATAATCTAATGTCTGCAATAGAAGGGCAAAATGGGGTAGAGGGAAGGAAAGCAAGGATTTGCACAAAAAAAAAAGGATGAGAGAAAATGGGAAAATTATATAAGAAGGGGAGAGAGAAACCACACTCGCGTGACAAGTGTCCTCATCAGGGACTGAAAGACTGTATTACTGTCCTCCAGCACGCCTCCAGGCTTTAGCCCAGTTGGCTGGTACAGTCATGTGGAGAGCTAGAATATCATCCACTCCTACATGCAAAGAGGGAGGAGGCAAGGGGGTGGGACGCCATGTAAGAGACCAGGGAAATGGACAGTGAGGAAGAGGAGAAATTCATCCAGAGTGAGGAAGGCAAAGGATATGAAAAGAGTAGAATGAGAGAGAGTGTAAATCAGGAGTAAAATGTAAAATGAGGAACAATAGTGGTGAAAGGGTGAGGTGGAGCGTGAAAATGAAAGAATATGAATTGTCAGAGAAGAGAAAGGGAAGGAACAGGAGGTAAGGATTAAGGAGAGCCCCAGGTGGAATAGGAAGTAAAATTGCCAACTCTCCCTCTGGCATATGTCCTTGCCTGTGGGTGCACCCAAGGACCAGGGAGAGGGCAGCTGGTCCTTAGCCACATCCAGGCCAGGACATGCCAACAGTAGCCGAGTCATGCCAATGTTGGGCATCCCATGCCAGCAAACTGTCTTTGCATGTAGAAACCTATGTCAAGTTGATCGTCTGAGGAATCTCAGAAAATAAAAGGCAGTGGTGTTGCTATTTGCCTTTTGTTTTTTTTCTGTTTATGCATTGCTCTTTCACACTGGGATAGTGTGTGCAGGTTTTGCGAAATGTAATTTCTAAGATCTGATCATCAAGACAAAATTTTTGAGGTTTCATGTAGTGTCAAAAACAGTGGGTGAAAATATATGAAACATCTACAAAATAATTTTCATTCCCCAAATATTTTAGCTCTGTATTTATTTCCATTTAGCCTTGCATCCTTCAGCCGAGCTATTAGCACAACCCTGTCATCACAGAGAGTATTCATGTCTAAACAAAGGTTTCATTTTCACAGCAGGATCAAATCTTCAAATGTATCAAATGCATTTTGCATATTTACATGTGTTTTCCTTTAATCATTGCAGATATTGCCTTCCCCTTGACTATACCATGAAATTAACTTATAATAAACATCAGTTAACATCAAAACTATTTAATAAAGGCAGAAATTTAAACTTTATGTAGAAATGATCACTTAAAATACAGCACATTCTGTTTGTTTTTTTTTAGGCAGCCATTCATCCTGGTGTAGCTTCATGTTGTTCTGTTGCTGGGAGCCTATTGTCCCAGGCACTTAGCAGATGAAGCCATTTGTTCCAATGCCCTCATTAGCCAATGACAGGCAGTGTCTTCCTGATGTAATCATCGGTCATTAGGAAAAGGCATTAATTCTGTTATTTACCACAAACTAGGTATAAAGTATTTATACTCTTGTCTGTGTCTGTGAAACACACAGCTAACATAAAGCAGATATGTCCAATTACTAGGTGAACATGGGCTGGTATTCTGATTGAGTTTTAATGATTAATGAGATTTCAGACGGGTTTTCTCTCTAACCCTGTGAGCTGGAACCTCTGGCTCACAGCAGTGTCAGCTAAGGGGACATGTACAAAATGACTGAGCCTAAATGAATCAATATTCATTGTTTCTTAAGAAATTGTGATTTTTAAAAATATTGAGCTACACGAGCAAACATTGAAAGCGTGTATATGACTCACTAGATGGATGATCCACAGAAATGATTCCTGGGTATTCTGCCTCTGCTTCATTTGATGTAGGATTTGCATAAATCACAGGGAAAAGTCTAACCTTAATACTGTTGTTCAGTCAACTTAAGTCCAATAGGGAAAGGGTAACTATGGAGATATGCAGTAAAATGGCAATATTGAATAAATAGATTGCATATGTTAGCACAGTTTAATGGCATTCTCTATCAAAGCCTCGTTAGCAGGTGGAGCGGTCATTAGATGGAGAATGTGAGTGCACCAATTCCAACAAGTCATTAATGTGATTAACTACACTGCCGAGCCCGAATCTTTCTCACCACGCTGCAGCAAGTACTGAGTGGAAAAAGAACAACAGCAAGAACGTAAATTTCAGAGCCTTGAAATGTAAAGCTGTTCTTTTACATCTAATCTTGGTTGGAGGCTTGTTTAGACACAGAGCAGCGAACCTGCAGTCAGTCTATTTTAGGGGCAAATAGCACAAACTGAAGGTGTCTGCTTAGCAGCAAGTCAGAGGTATTATGTTCAGTGTGCTTTTGACATACTGTGTTGTTTTGTGTATGTGTGTGTATGTGTGTGTGTTAGAGAAAGAGAATGTACCTGACAAGCCGCTGAGTGTAGGTGTCAAGCGTACAGTAGGTACTATATAGCAAGACCCCAGGGAGATTAGCTGTCACTGCAGTGGTAGCTAATAGGGCTCCAGATGAACCACATTTAACATGTGGTATGTGTTTTTTTTATAGTGATCAAAATAGAGCACTCACTTTAGTTTAAATCCATTTTTTCCCCTATAATTGTAATATACATATGACCTAGGATTGTACATACTGTATGAAGGTACTTAGAGTATGTGTAGGCTATGGACTGATGCTTGGACATGATAAAGAATTTGATGCAGCTACCTTGGACTCTGGGAAATTATACTGTGCATTTTTGTTCATTTCTGATATTTTCAATTCATTCATTAAGAAAGTAATTGGCGGATTAACAAATAATGAAAATAATCATTCGCTGCTGTAATTTCCTTGATTGCCATTTCCTTCTTTTTAACTGCACTCACCTCTTGTAAAGCTCAAATGAATACCAACTCAAGAATGTGTGATTATATGAGGAGGCATGTTATGAATAATGACAGTAAGGATTGCACACTCTCAGATGTGTCCAGACTCATGAGCATCAGTGTCGCTACACTGTTCAGTATATGTGTGTGTGACGGTGTGTGTGTGTGTGCGTGTGTGTGTGTGTGTGCATAGGATATTGACAAAAAGGAGATTTGTTCGGTCACAATGAATGAAAAAGAAAACAAATTTTCAAATAAAGCTGGACAGTCATGCTGTATGCTGCTTGTATTTCTTTTTGACATTAGAGGGGTGAGAGTGAGTAAATGGAGTGTGGCTTGGTAAATACTAATAAATGTGAACTGGAAAAAGATGAAAATGGATACACAGAAAGATTTGAGGACATGTGTGAAGTGAGATGAGTGAGAGTCCTGTAAGAGAATCAGAGCCAAAGAGTGAGAATCCCCAAGTGGTGGGAAGTGCACCCTCTCTTTTCCCAAGTCTCTCCTTTCAAGTGTGCTTTGCCCAACGTTGCCATGGCAACACTTAGTCTTCCACAAGCTGACCACATGCACGCACTTGCACCATACAGTATGTGTGTACGCAACTGCACACACATACTGAGCAGGCACATGCACAGATTTGAGCAGATATCACACTCACACCTAACCTACAATAAAAGGCTCTACTGTTGGCTACTGATAAACACACTCCAGCTCTGAGAGCCAGAGAAATCGCTCCTCTGACATCGTCTCTGCTAGTCACTACATAAATTGATTGTTTTTTCCAATTGATCAGCAATGGTTTTTATAACCCAGTGATTGTTTTTCAAGCAAAAATGATAAATATACTCTGGGTCCAGCGTTTCAAAAGCAAAGAGTCAATGTTTTTGTTTCCTGATTTAATAACTTTGAGTTTTGGGCTTTAATGAAAGAACAAGCTTCTAATTTCTCAAACTAAATAATCACTTAATGCAGAAAATATTCTGCCCTAGAACACAAAGCACTAATGCCCAGCACTACATTTTACATCACACATACGCTTTCTTTGAAAACACATCGCATGCTGTCTTTATCGTTCACAGTGCATATAGCCATGTAGAGATGTGGATACTAAGATGTTTACTGAGCCAGAGAAAAACACAGTCCCAAATGCACAATTACAGATTGAGGTTTGAGCTGCATGCCTGAAATAAGAACGTCTAAATGTGATTCCATCTATTTCATCTCCCACACAGAGCAACCCTTTCACCGGCTAGCTGGTTAATTATCACTAGCAACTATTTCAAGCCGTGCATTTGTCACATTGCACTCATGAAAAGAAAGTGTCATTCAATGAAATGTTTCTCCGAACAAACAGTAATGACTGTTCCTTGAATGAGCCCAATAGAAGACTCAAGTTCAAGGATTTAAGGATTGTTGATTGTTGATTTTTACTTTCAGTATGAGAAAACAGCTATACAGATGGTAGAAAAACATTATAGAGATTGATGATGATGCATAGGTGATAATAATATCAAAGTTGAAATAATGATAGTTAGATAGAAGAGGCACAAATTCATCACTATTGCTGAAAATTTTGGTCCATATATTGATGTGAACTCATCCAACAATCTCTTCTTCTGGCTCTCCCCAGCCCCCAGATAAGGAAGGCGGTCTGCCGAAGCAGGTGGGCAACAAGACGGAGTGTGGCCTGCTGGGATTAGTGTTGGACCTGAAGCGGGATTACCAGCCAATAAGAAACCAGATCCCAGAGGAGAAGCTTTACAAAGTCTACACCTTCAACTCTGTCAGGAAGTCCATGAGCACTGTCATCAAATTGCCTGATGGGAGCTTCCGCATGTACAGCAAAGGAGCCTCTGAGATTGTCCTCAAAAAGTGAGTCTGATTTTGTGATTAAAATAAGATCATTCTGATAATAATGTAGTTTGTTTAACAGGCATATGATATAATCAGGGCATTATAGTGGTTAGCAATGTTGGCTCACAGCAAAAGGGTACCGGTTTCAAATCCTGTTTGATCCTGGTGTCTTTCTGTGTGGACTTTGCATGTTCCCCCCATATCTGTGGGTTTTCTCTAGATACTCTGGTTTCCTCCCACAGTCCAAAGACATAGAGGTTGGGGTTAGGCTAAGTGGTGACTCTAAATTTTCTGTAGGTGTGAATGTAAATGTGAGTGTTTCTCTGGGGCTGAGTTTCAGCCCTGTGATAGACTGAAGATCTGTCCAGGGTGTACCCCGCCTCTCACCCAATGTCCGCTGGGATTGGTTCCAGCCTCACCCCCGCCACCCTAAATTACTATATCAAAGCCATTTAGTATATCCAAGCCATATTTATGCAAGAGCATAACCTGTTGGATATTCTCAACACTAACCATAACCCTAACCCCCTAATCCTAACCTTCAAGGTGGAGAAAATGGGCTGAGTGTTCACTTAGAAGGTCTCACACCTGAGACATAAAAATAATAGTACAGGAATATACGGCTAACTGAGAAAAACATGACAAGATGTTGTGAATGAATTATATTTAAATCGAACATTTATAATAAGACAGTGACAGCATGTTGGCACTGCATGGAGATTTCTTGACTACTACACTTTGTGTTTGATTAAACACATTTAATATTAATACACATGAACCTACTAATTACTTAATTTGAGGGTAATTTTAAGGTAAAATATACATTTTTGTCCAAACTGATAAAGGTCCTGAAATGACACTTGCAACAATTACTCTTTGTTCTGCATTTTTAATTGATATACTTTTCAGTAGCTGTATTCAGCTGTATACCAGCACACCTATTTGTTTTCCATTTCAATGTTCATCTATTCTGCTAATGAGAAATCTACGTACTGTAGCTCACATTAACATCTTTTGGCTGCAGTAATAAGGTGGCAGCAGCACTCTCATGTTCTGGGTTCACCAGGTACACATGAGCCTTTTGACCACAGCGTGAAAGGTCACGCATCCGTAAACGCTTACATGTGTTGACACTGTGGTGGCAATGAACTTGAATGCATTCTCCCCCATGCTTGGAAAAGTGATATTAGAAAAGAAATTTTCTTTTTTTTTTAATAGCATTTAATGCCCAGGGAGATTGCAGTATGTTGTTGTGTATTACAAAATCAGTTGTAAATAGCTGATAAAACAGTTTCACTAGAGTTCATTTTGTTGTTGTTTTGGGGCTTTTGGTCATATCACATAATCCTTATTTGCTAATAGTTTGGCAATTATTACTTATTATTTAATATTAATATTTATTTACACAAAATTGTGATCCAGAGTCCAGAATTTGTGTTTTGTGATTTTCAGTTTGGGTCAAACTGGCATAGCACAGAAAACACTGATTCCCATCTCTCTGCAACCCATCTTTAACTGCAGATGCAGCCATATTCTGAGCGAAGTGGGTGAAGCAAGGGTTTTCCGTCCACGGGACAAGGACGAGATGGTGAAGAAGGTGATTGAGCCCATGGCGTGTGATGGCCTGAGAACCATCTGTGTGGCATACCGTGACTTCTCCAGCAATCCTGAGCCTAATTGGGAAGATGAGAACAACATCCTCAGTGACCTCACGGCCATCTGTGTCGTCGGGATAGAGGACCCTGTCAGGCCAGAGGTAGGAGAGTGTGAGCTATTTTGGTGATACACTGAGAGAAGTGGATGTTGAGCAAATAGTCTGCTTTACCAGCTATCAGCAGCTTTGTCACATGTGTGTCCTGGCCACAACGTTGAAGCAGTGCCTCTTGCTATTTTTTTTTAGATACAGTATGGCATTTTTTAATATCTTCGACCTTGTCTACCTTGTGACTATCTCTTCGGTGCTACCTGTGTAGGCTGCTGTAACAATGTAATCTCCCTCAGGAATTATGAGCTATCTGTTCTACACGTACAGTTGTCATAGCTATTTTTGTGTCGGTACTCGGTACTTTTCTGCATACAGCTGTGCAAAATCTGACACAGCTGATCAAGAGACACCCTAGAAATGATAGTCAGTCAGTCACATAGTGTATGTCAACACCATGTGCAAAAAAAAAAAAAAGACAGAAGAAACAGCTTTGGGTTAATGTTAGGGTTACTAAGGTTCTGTAATGTACACTGTCCAGCCCGATCACATGTGTATTCCTTGTCCAATGCTGAGAAATGATGGTGGAAGCCAGTGTAAAGCTTGGAAACAGCATATGTTTTCATATGGACTCATAGGTTTTGTTTAAGGGCATAAAAGATGTCCTGTTGCTAAAGGACAATGTACAGTTGTCCAATATTACATAAAGAATTCTGGGTCATAGAATAGGTATAGAGACAGCTTATAGGAACATTGTAGTTAAAAAGAATATTTTCTTGCTTATTAATTAAGTGTATTAATGACATGTTTTCATAGGGTGACAGATTTATGGAAATAAGTAAACATGAACAAAAATGAATTCAGAGAAGGCATGAGGCTGGAAGAAGAGTGCACTTCAGCTTTTTTATTACAGTTCGGTTTGATAGAAGTATTTTTAAAAGGGGAGTAATGTAGACCCCTAATTATGCAAGCTTCTTGAAAAATTCTGTATGTGATTTTGGAGATTTATTTATTTATTATTTACTTCTACCCCTGTGCTGTTTCCCTGATGTTTTCTTGGATTTCAAAGCCTGCGGTTGTTATTAAGCTTCTGTTCTTGTCCAGGCACATTTCTATGGATTTCAGTTACACCAGACTTGCTCCTTTCTTCAGTCGCATAAAACCACTTTTATTAACATCAGATGGAACTGAAATATTTGAGTATGATGTTATTTGAGTGAGGAATGCTCACTCTTTTATGGTCAGCCATTTATTACTTGTTCTTTTCTGTTGATTTGCTTGAGGAAGCACAATATTTCTGTATTGATTACGATGTCAGATCTAAGCACGTGGAGCAGAGAGAGTGAATAAAGCTGCAGGACCCTGGTGACAGCAGCGGCCCGTACAATGAGCTGACAGAAAGGGATCGCATGTCATTTCAAAGGCTTGACATTAGGGTGTGTGTGATCAGTTGCTTCACTGATGAGTGCTTCACAAAATGATTATTGATTCATGAAATGCACACTTCAGACTGGGACAGAAAGCTTTAACCTGCTAGGGATATCTGACTGCTCAGTTTTCATGCATTGCTAGTATTTTTAACAGGCGTATGTATCTGCTGAAATCTTGAAACAATTTATTGATTGCAGCATTTTTAGTAACTTTTGGTTGCATCTTCCCTTGTCTCATTTCATATTTATTGCTGAAGGCAAAACAATGAAGTGAATGATGCACTAGGTTATTTATCAGCAAATTATTTATTCGTGCTGGAAAGCTTTTGGTTAAAGGAAAGCAGGGTTGTAGTAGGGATAAAAAAAGCGTCTGTATACAATAGGAAAACTGACCTGAGTTGATGCAGGTGCTAGTAAGCAGGAAACTAACTTACTACTACATTATTTAACTGCCTTCTTTCATCATTTTTTCCAGCCCCCTCCTCACACTAACAAGGTCAACCTCTCCCTATCACATTTTCTCCTTTCCATCACTTCCTATATTGCAAGGTTTCAAGTTTACCTTTCTCGAACTCGATCTTTCTTCGTCTCTCTCACATTTTTCATCTCAATCCGAGTTATGTAAGCATCTCAACCGACCTGGAAAAAAAAAAATCTGGAGAGAAAAAGCCAAAAGGGAAACTATCATACTCAAAATGAATAAGCAAACAATCTTTTAAAGAACCAGAAGCGGTAAAGAGAATCCAGTGTCATATCAAAATGTTATTTAAAGTTAACACTTTTTAAAGCAAACTGCAGAGTTATTCTAACAAAACTGAAAGGTAACTTCCAAATAGCAAGAAATGTGCTGGAAAAAAATGACAAATATTACATAATACACATGCAATAAAGGCAGTTTCTGCGGATACTATGACAGCTATTCTGTAATATTTGAGACTTTAGATATCAGTATGTTCCCTTAAATTGCTAGTTCCCCTTTCTTTCACCAAAGAAGTCTCTTAATATCTGATATTTTTCAGTAACCGATGTGAACAAGTAGTGCATTATTGCATTCCAGTAACATCTCTCCAGGCCTTTTGGTAAGACTGGCTAATACTGGAACTGTGGTGACTTTCCCCTCTGCTAAAAAGGTCACACAGAGTGATAAACATGTTTTTGGTTTGTTTATTAGTCTCTAATTTCTTCCTCCAGAATGTGATGTTCTTTTAATAACTGACTGCTCTGCAGGCTTGCCCCCAGAGAAACAGGACAGAAGAGAGGAGGGAACGAAAGAGAAAAAAGGAAAAGATCAAGACACCCAGCGAGTTTAAAAGATAGACAGGTTCAAAATCAGATTCATGCCAGAGAGATGACGAATTGTAGGGGAAGGAAGGCAGGTAAGGAGAGAAACAGAGAAAAACGAGAACGTAACCAGACCCATATGAGAGGCTTGTTTTTCAGTCTCAACTACTAGCCTCCTAACCTTTTACTCTGGCGGGTCAGATTGTATTTTTAATAAGCATCCACTCTTCTCCTCTCCTCTTCTCTCCACCTCCTCTTTCGGGTGACCAGTCAGCTGCAACAGTGGAAATTTAAAGGAAGTGGAGAGTAAAACAGACAGCAGGCATGACATATAGGCAGACGGGAACTTGATATCTTGATAACAATGGTTAGGTCGGAGCAGAGACAGCAGAGCTTAATAACTTGCCACAGTATTTACAGTATGAGCTTCTTTACCTTGTCAGATCCTGCTGTTCATACATTACTGATGAATTAATTTGGTTTGTGCATTTTTTTTATTCCATCTGTCAGTTTACTGTAATACAGAACTAACTCAGCATATGTATGGATAGTGATGCTAATAAACTTCTTAGTGCACATTTGTGAATAATATTATTGTCATTTGAACCTTCTTGACCTTTTTGTCAGTTGGAAATTAAAGACATTTTATTTTTGTGTAAGAGATCAAATAAAAAGCTATTTTAATGTTTTAGATAGTAGGTTTTATTATTTAGTCTTGTATTGCAAATTTTCACCTATGGCTGCTGTTGAGGAGGTTCACAGTTTTGCTTTAACACTATAAAGTATGTATTTACAAAAAGGATGAAGTCATATCTGCTTCCATTTGTTTAATCTCAAGCTTTTTCTTATGGCTTTACTTATGGCTAAATCTTTTGCATGTACATGAATGGACAGTTTCATGTGCAGCACAGTATGTGTATGCATTGTTATGATGCATACACATACTGTACAGATGATTTATCTGGTCTCCCATCCTATCCTGTACTTTGTACTGTAAGCATAAACATGCTTCTTTGTGTATATGTAACAAGTGTTTGTGCATGTGAAGTGGAAAGTGTGCACATTCCAGCCATATACAGTATGTGCACATCGATGAGAGTTGCTGTTACTGTATGTGCTTGTTTGTTTTTGTGTGGGTTTGGAGAGCAGTGCTTGCCCACACTGACCTTTGTCGGGTAGAAGGTGTGATCTGAATTAATGCTCTGCTTTCGCTAGCTGGTTCTACCACAGATCGGCCTCGACGCAGTTATATCTCCCTGTTAATCTACTACACTGCTGTCTGAAGGGAAGAGAGCGCAGATATAAAGTATAATGAACCTACATTTTTTCTATATGTGTACAGTATATGTGTGTGTCAAGACCGGATAGTATGTGCCTGTGATAAGCGGATCACATAACTACATTTACATGGAAGCGCTTGCTCAAGGTGACGAAGACAACTATCGTTATTGTCCAGTTCTGGTGTCTGGTGAAAAAAATGGAGCATTTTGCAGCTAAAGAGCCGCACATTAACCTTAAGAGTTAGTGAAGACCACAAAACCACAAATAAAACTCTATACTGTATCTGCTTGGTGTGGAGATAAGATATGATATAATAAATTTCACTAATCCCCAAAGGGAAATAAACAGGGTGTGTTTAAAGTGTTTAAGTGCTTAAAATTTGCTATATGCAATTCAGAAATGCTAGTACTGTATGTCGGTGTAATCATAGCTTGTTTGTTCTGTCCGCAAGTGTCCAAAAATGTATGTTGTTCACTTTTTAGGTGCCTGATGCCATCCAGAAGTGCCAGCGTGCAGGTATCACTGTGCGCATGGTGACAGGAGACAATATAAACACAGCCCGGGCCATAGCCATCAAGTGTGGTATCATCCACCCTGGAGAGGACTTTCTCTGCATTGACGGCAAGGAGTTCAACAGGAGGATCCGTAACGAGAAAGGAGAGGTACAGTAACTGCTGTCAGAGTTAGACTGAGGCAGAGCGTGACAGACACAGAAGGAGGAGACAGGAGAAAAGAAATGAGAAAGAGAAAAAAAACCTAAACTGCAACCACTTGTCCTTCTTTTTCCATTTGTTTATTGGTGTGCTTGTGTGTGGGTGGACACGTGTGCTTGTCCAGGTGGAGCAGGAGCGTATTGACAAGGTTTGGCCTAAACTCCGAGTTCTAGCCAGATCCTCCCCAACCGATAAACACACACTTGTCAAAGGTGAACTGGGAGCACTATTTCATATTCTGATTTAGTGCCAAACACACTTTCTTTTTTTAACCATTAAATGTTTGCAAAAGCGATACAAAACTGATATAATTATGATCAAGTCTGTCATACATACAGCACATACAAACATCACATTTATTGTGTTGCCTTTTCTCATTTCAAATTCTGTATTCAGTGTATATGCATTGTTGTATGTGTGTCTGTGTTTTTGACAGGAATTATTGACAGCACAATGGCAGACCAGAGGCAGGTGGTGGCTGTGACAGGAGATGGGACCAATGATGGACCTGCTCTGAAGAAAGCTGATGTCGGCTTCGCCATGGTAAACAGCTCCTCTTTTGTTTATTTCTGCTGTGTATTTTTCTTTCTCGATTGCTTTCTTATGAGCCTGAGCTCAGTCAACATCTGCAGATGTCTTCTTCACCACAGAAATATTTATGGGTTTCTTCACAAGCACTCTGCCTCTGGCTGTGTAGATTAGGAGCTCCCCCTAGTGGATTTCTGAGCTCATAATAGTTTCCCTGCAGTCGATTACTTGCAACTTTATGAAGATTTAAATGTAATTTAAGACTATCAGCTTATAAATGTAGACATTGCTACAATATTTTCTCTGTGGGACATATGGGTCCTGGAATTGTTGATGGTTGGGCAAGGTTTCTTTTCTTTGTTTCAAGAGGTTTGATCAAGTTTACATTTGTACAGCTGCTACTGCCTAAAGTGGCAGAAGCACTTGAACTTTTAGCTATTTTGACTTAAGCACACTTTGAATGCATAGAAATCATTGCATGTGATGTTACAAATGACTCTGTGTCCTGTGTGGTTGAAGCTAATTGGTTATTGTTTCAATAAATGTAACAGCAGCTAGATGCGGTAGAAGTGATAGCAGAACTGATTATGACAGATTTTTGACTTTTTGTTTATTCCATTGTGGAGTAATACACTATAGTGACATAGGTGATAAGCATTAAGGAATCATCCTAACTGCGTAGCACTGTTAGGGAACCATGTTTTCCTTCTGACTGCACCTTGTCTGTGTTCTTCCAGGGTATTGCTGGTACTGATGTGGCCAAGGAGGCGTCGGATATCATTCTGACCGACGATAACTTCAGCAGCATTGTCAAAGCAGTGATGTGGGGCCGAAACGTCTATGACAGCATCTCCAAATTTCTTCAGTTCCAGCTGACTGTCAATGTTGTGGCCGTCATAGTGGCATTCACCGGCGCTTGCATCACACAGGTGTGCGAGTGTGTGGACATATGATTGTATCTACATGTTGGGATGGGGGAGATGAACAACTTTACATTAACAATTATGCAACATCACATTCCTGTAGGTGAATATGTAAACACTATGGCAAGTCATGGAAGCGCATAATCACAAATACATATGGATGCTTTAGCTAATGTTTGATATTTCCTAAGATAATGTGATGTTTTATTTCAATCAGCAAGTAATAGTAATAGTATTGTATCAGAAAGTAAAAAAGTAAAATTAAATTGATTTTGCTAAAAATCTACACAGGTGCAAGTAAAGAGATCCTCTACTCATAAGCCTTCTGAGCAATTGTGTAACCAGGGAAAGAACAGTGTCTTAAAACAATGTAATTATTAGAATTTTTTTTTTTTTTTATTTATAAACCATCAACATATTCATCTGTGAAATTTCCCAGGGCTAGACTCTCTTTCTGGTCTGCAGTACAAGCAGTCTTTGTGTGTTGTGTTGCACATGTTTTTGCTGACAGAGCCACAGAGGTCCTTTTGCTAACAGAAGCAGTGTGATATATTTAGGGACATATTTTCATGCATCACAATTATCCACATGACCAAAGGATCAGGCTTCACTTCCCTGCATATTTTTGAAGTTTTTCCAGTGGCTCATATAAATCAAAAGCTGACCTCTGCAAGAACTTCACCACCTGATACTACATTGGGTTGTATTAGCATAGCTGTTTTAGGGCTGTTTTATTAGTTACTTTCTACCCCAGATTGTGTTGAAGTCACTGGTTCTTAATTGCAATTTCCACTGCATTTCCCCAGGACTCTCCACTGAAGGCAGTGCAGATGTTGTGGGTGAACCTGATAATGGATACGTTTGCTTCCCTGGCTCTGGCGACAGAGCCTCCTACAGAGTCTCTGCTGAAGAGAAAGCCATATGGTCGCAACAAGCCTCTCATCTCCAGCACTATGACAAAGAACATCTTGGGACATGGAGCCTATCAGCTCATCATCATCTTCACACTTCTCTTTGTTGGTACGCACTGTAGTTTTGCTCCCCATCATACCAGTGGGGACACCATATGGGTTAAAAGTTAAGGACAAAAATAAACACACTAATTGCTGATTTTTTTTCCCCTGTAGGTGAACAGATCTTTGACATTGATAGCGGCCGTAACGCACCTCTCCACTCCCCCCCATCTGAGCACTACACCATCATCTTCAACACCTTTGTCATGATGCAGCTCTTTAATGAGATAAATGCTCGAAAAATCCACGGAGAGAGGAACGTCTTCGACGGTATATTCAGGAACCCCATCTTCTGCTCTATTGTTTTTGGCACCTTTGCTGTTCAGGTAAGCTGATGCAAAGTCTGTGATTGTATATCAAAGCAATTGAAAGGTAATTATTTATGAATTTATACTTTTTCTGTCTATATATTTCATGGTGTTTGAGTTTGACTTGTGCTTTGCTATGTGTAGATTGTGATTGTGCAGTTCGGAGGGAAACCATTCAGCTGTCAACCTCTGGACCTGGAGAAGTGGATGTGGTGTGTTTTCCTCGGGCTGGGAGAGCTTGTCTGGGGACAGGTAACATCCAAACTCCTTTATTTCTTTGTGTTTTTATTGTTTTCTTTACTTTCTGCCTCATTACTCTCTTCCCTTCTAGTTTAACATTAGTTTGTCACTTTTTCTTTTGACCAAATGCGCCTTCTTCTCTGTGGTTAGGTGATAGCCACCATCCCCAATAGCAGGTTGCGCTTCCTGCGGAGGGCAGGCCAGTTAACCCAGAAAGATGAGTTACCAGAAGAGGACGTAAATGAAGAAAATGAGGAGATCGACCATGCAG
Source organism: Mastacembelus armatus (assembly GCF_900324485.2). Lineage (NCBI taxonomy): Eukaryota > Metazoa > Chordata > Actinopteri > Synbranchiformes > Mastacembelidae > Mastacembelus > Mastacembelus armatus. The sequence goes on from NC_046637.1 coordinate 10,114,275, forward strand.
AGAGGGAGTTGAGGAGAGGACAGATTCTTTGGTTTAGAGGACTAAACCGCATTCAGACTCAGGTGAGAACACAAAAAAGAAAACATGTTCAGTCCCCATGCTGCAATTTTTAAAAAATTATTTAAACAGGATGATTCTATAAAAGACCCTCATATCATTACTTTATAATAACATTCATGATTTTATTTGTCCAGTTAAAGATAAATAAACCAAGTTATTAAATATTTGCCTGTAATGTTTTCTGACATGCCTTTTTGTTTTACTGCTTGTGTCATATAATCAGTTTCTAGCCAGAAGTCACACCACCTTACCCATTACCTTAGAAGGTTACCACCAAGAAGAAATAATAGACTTATCTTAGTCTTTTACCATACCAACCATAAGGTTGTTTGATTTTGAGATGACTTATTTAGGTGCATGAGGATATGGATTTCTCTCAGTGGACCCCGTGGAGGTAAATACATCTGTGGACCCATAGGAGAATGATGATCCAACTTCGGAGCTAAATACAACTGGTCACTTATCTGTTCTCACTGTGATGATGGACTCTGCAGACCGTTCTCACTGTGATATTCAAGATAGTTTTTGCTATGTGTTGGATTTTAGTGTTTAATATTCATCTCACTGATATGTCACTTCTGGTCCAGGGTGAAGCTATCCCACTATATGATGGAGGGACCTACAGAGGCAGCCAAACAGGGTTGAGAGTTGAAATACATATTTTGTTTGTTAAAATAAAGGTGTTTAATTTCAACTTTTACAGCAAAGTCTGTTAACACTGTGAAGATCCTAGTATACATTAGCTGCACTCAGTGTTACTTTTAAAGCTACAGTGTGAAAACATTTTTATAATATTTTTAGCTAGCTAGATGATTAGAACTTGCAGTAATCAAGTTGTTTCATTGATTCATTTTTTTGGGGGCAGTGTCACTGAATTGCAATATCTTCAGACTTGTTTTAATGACAATATTGACTTCATAAACAATAGAACCCATGGCTGCATCTGTAAATTCTAAAATCATACATCAACTAGCCAGATGTCAGATGTTAAAAGGATCAGATCACCCAAATTACCAAAAAGCTGATTTCACCTCTAGTAGTTTATGGCTAGATACAGTATTTTTGGTTATACTCATTTAGGTTTTAAGATATACAGTATGTATCTGGGTTTCCTACCTCTGGACACTCAGGACAAATTGAGGTTAATAGAATTCTGCTTATTGAGAAATAACACTAAAATAATTCAACAGCTACATCTCTTTCCATAAACAGTGTCTCTGTTACGCTGTGTAATCCACCAAATGCAATGCAAGCAGTCCCCCTGGGGACTTAGTAGAAAGTGGTTCTAATGATTGGGCTTTTTGATCATTCAAAATAAGCAAGACATGTTTGATGATAGAAATGTTGCTGTTCATATTTTAAAATAAAATGTAAAATTTTCAGTACTGTGGATACCTCCAATCAGTTTTCATGTGCCTCAATCATATTAGGGTGAGAGCAGATATTTGAAAAAATTAATCTAAAAACTAGACACTACTACAGATAATAGCGTGGATGTTTTTGTAATTTGGGTGAACCAAAGCTTTAAGAGAAATTTGTCATTTCACTGAGGGGACACTACATCCTGACCCTTGCTCTTCTCCCATCATGTCATGTTTGAGACACTTTGTCCTCCCTTTATCACCAAAGTCACCCTGCCAGTCAACCTGTGTTGCCATTTGGTTTGTGTCACTCTGAGCAGCCATTTGTCCTCTCCTGTCCTACTCTCCTTCCACAGATTGAAGTAGTCAACACCTTCAAGAGTGGCACCTCCTTTCAGGGGGCAGGAGCTCTGAGACGCCAATCATCCACCACCAGCCAGACCCAGGATGTAACCAATGTTTCTAGTCCTAGTCACGTGTCCTTGTCCAATGCCCTTTCCTCTCCTACAAGCACTACTGCTGCTACTGCTCCTCCCACTACTGGCCGTGAGTCAGAACTCTGTCAGTCTGCTTTTCTGCTCTCTATCCTTCAGGGATGCCATCCCATCTTGGACAAAATGTTTGTTTTCTCTATACATTCTTTGGCTTATTATTCCTAAAACAAGTTATATGGACAGTTTCCATTTAGGGGGTTGGCATCTCTGAAGATTTGTCTTCTTTCTTTGTTTTTCTTTCTTGCTTTGTGCTTTTTTTCATTTCCTCTCTTTCTTCTGTCTTTTTGCTGTTCATACTGGATTTCAAATTCATCTTGATATCTCCTCCCATGCTTGTTGTACTGTCCTCTCATTGGTGAATGTGTGTTTGTTTCCCCAGAGTGCTAGGAGCGCAGGACTAAGGGTGATACCCACGGCGTGACATTTCAGGTTGTGAGTTTGTCTCCCTCTGCTCATCCCCCATCCATCATCCCATCCCACAATTCTCCCATTTTTATGTCTTGACAGACATTAATGTGAACTAATTCCAATCAGCTCATCAAGAGACTGGGTAAACATTCAAGTATAAGTTCCATTATTGACTTATTTCATCTGTGAGTTTGCTGCAGATGAGTCAGATCACACTGAATTGACCTAAAGAAACATGTACAGGATATTTTATGTATTTTCTGCTCCCACATCATCTGCATTGACTAGAAAACATAAAGGAAGCTACGGTATGTGTGGCACTGACATCTTTATAAAAACTCCACGTCATCTGGTAAATCTTGAACCAAGTGTTCAAGTGTCAGTTTAAATGGGAACCGCAAAGGGTGCAACTAAAATCTACCCACAAGTGGGCACTGTCTCTCTATAATGCTTTTGTTCACCTTCATCTTCTTTCCCCAGTCTATCTTTCACACACACACACACACACACACACACACCCTCACACACACACACACACACACACTTTCAGGCTTTTCCTGTCTCGATTTAATCTCTATGTACCTAATGAAAATAAATTTGGTTGTGTGGAAAGGAATGGAGGGAGCAGGATTAACACCACAAAGCAGGTGCTGTACCGATAACTTCATCCCGTCTTGTCGCTTCATACTGTCAGTGCAGTTGACTGTCATGTTGCCATAGTTACAGACATAGATCCTCTGCAGTTCCAGCAACGTAAATTCAACCTCCCACCCTTTTCTGACACGCCATCAGTGTTACTTGTCGGACATCCTGTCACATGCACTCATCCAGGCAGGCCCCTCTTATATTTTTTTTTATGTGTTTATGTTTTATATACCCCACTCTAACACACTATGACAATATACACAGTTTATACAGTACTCCCATGTAATATCTTTGAGACATTTTCCACATATCATCATTCTGTGATGTCAACATGATGATGTGATACCCACTTTATATATTTTATATATACTGCAGATCTGTTTCCTGATAAAACATAAAATATATTTTTTTTAAATTTATGATTCACCAACATTCTCAACTGTAAACCTGTATAGTAGATGATACTGCACATACAGACAGTTTGATTATAAGTTTGATGACAGTTTGATTAAAATTAAACCCTGCTATAATCTGCTACTGAAAAAACAGATACACAAACACACACACACACACACCCTCACACACACGCACACACACGCACACACACACACAGTCATTTTGGGCTTATACTTGAGTGTTTACTTAGATGTGCATGGAGTTAAGAACATGCTTTGACTGTCAGACTTCTCATAGTGATACTTTTCACTTTCATGTGTTTCGTGTCAGCAGCCTGTGTGCCAGTTTTTTGTCATTTTGTCACTGTCTTGTGTTGTTGCATGTAATTTGTGTTTACCACTTGTTTACCTGTGTAAACATAATATGTTAAGCGGCTGCATTTGCTCGTTGTCTAAATGCCACTTTTTCATTTTTTTTTTTCTTGTACCTGTTGTTTTCTTTGAGTTTTACACCGCAATGCTTGTGTTGAACCAACCTCATTGTGCAGACTTGGCTCTCTCCATCGCCCGGTTTGGGACCACGCTTTACCCACTCTGTGCTATCTTTGTGTGTTTGTGTGTCTCATTTAGAGTCTGTGTGGATACTGTCCCAGACAGTGCTCTGGTACCTCCAGAAAGTTTTAAACCACCTGATTGGATCTCTCAGATCTAACCTCCTTCCTCCTTACTGACCTCGTCCACCAGATTTCTTCCAACTTGCATGTGATATTCTCCTTTAATTTTTTCTGTGAGCATTCCATTTATTAACGTGGCTTGTTTCTAGGTATACAGCACATTGGACTAAAGCGTATACTTACAACGAGCATTTGTGTTGCTTGGGTCTTTATTTTTCTTGAAATGTATGATTTTATTGTGTTTTTTATGATTGTGTTCCTCACAGTTTTCCTTAGTGCACGTCAAAATTGAGTGACTTGTGAACTGTAGTCATCTTGTGAAAGCAGAATACAGACTGCAGTTGCCTTCTCTCTTGCTGCTCTTTTACCTTCTGCCATTCCTCTACCTCTTTATCCTCAAATGAGAGGTTCCCTCCTTCCCTTCTCTCTTCTCTCCTCCTCTCTTTTATCCAGAGGGTCCCTCCAACCCCTTTGTTTCATTTCTGGTGCCATTTCTCATCAGTTTTCTTCTCTTTCCTCCCTTTTTACAACAGATCCGGGTTGTGAATGCATTCCGTAGCTCCCTCTATGAAGGCCTGGAAAAACCAGACTCCAGAACATCCATCCACAACTTTATGACACACCCTGAGTTTAGAATAGAAGACTCCACGCCCAACATCCCCCTTATCGATGACACGGACGATGATTCTGCACGTAGGAGGAGGAAGTACTCCAGCCAGCCCTCGTCCCCTAACAAGAACAACAACGCCATTGACAGTGGCATCAATCTCACCATCGACACCAGTAAATCAGCTGCCTCCTCCAGCCCCGCTAGCCCTCTGCACAGCTTGGAGACCAGCCTCTAACCTTGATCCTAACCTCAGTGCTAACCTCTAACATCGGTCCCTTGCAGTCTGGGGGGGGGGGGGTTCCAGTTCCTCCAGACCTTTAACTGCAACCATGCACCTTGTCATTTTCAATCCAGCTCAATTCTCATCTTCCACTCCCTCAAACCCCCAGTTTATCACATTCACAGGACAGGTCCTGTGTCAAAATATCCATCTTTCCCCCGACCCCCACCCCCACTTTGAGCTCTTAAAGCTCTCCACTCATCTCTAAATGGAGAAAATCTAAAGTGGTACGACAAGGTGAATAGAAAAACAAACTAACATACAATCAAAAAAGCGCAACAAAGCCACAAAACCTACACAGCCATCCTGCTTTTGTGGTTGTATGTGTAAGGTGGCGGTAGTGGTGGTGTGTATGACTATAGGCATGTTATCATGCATTGTCTAAGCGTGCCACTGACTGCACATATGTATGAACTGTGTCTTCAGTGGCACCGGGAGGACGATGAGGAGGGAGACATTGATGAGGAGTAAAATCCACAGAACAGGACAGACTTTAAAACTCACCTTACACTCCCTTTCCTCAACATTAACATTGTCAATACTGATAATAGTTTAAATTAAATTGAAAAACATTATTATTCTGATTATTATTGTTATTATTATTGTTGCTCCTGCATGAATGTACATTACCCAAGTTTTATTTAAAAGGGTTTTAATTTTATTGGAGTTCTTTCGTTCTGATGGGCTAGACCTCACAACAGACTACTATTTCAAAGACAGATTCTCTGAGTTCCTGGCCTGCAAAGTTCCCTCTTCTGTGTGGCATGAACATATACCCGACTGTAAAAATGAATTTCATCCATAAACAGAAATGTGTAACGAGGTGGTAGGGCTCAACTTGCACAGTAGTTTTGCACCTGTCGGAAAAGAGGAACGCAAAATAATGATGATGATAATAGCATTTATGGGATATATTCTATAAATATAAATACTTATAAATATATTTAGAGAGAGTTTATCTTTGTTTGTTGGCATGTTGCCTTGTTCCTGCTTCAATGGCTCAAAATACTTTGACTTATTTATGTCTTAAAGAGAATGTAATTTGTTTACAACCTCGTAGAGATAAACGTCCTGGTTTCTACAAGGAGAGAGGTGGAGCTGAAGCTCAGAAGGACCAGACCTGTGTGGGTTTGTTATTACTGAAAAACCATGTGCTGGTATTTGCCTGCTATCTTGTCAAATATTGTAGATATTTTTAGAGGATTAATGAGCAAAAAGAAACCAAAATATAACGGGATACGTAGTAAATGTGGAATCTTAGTATTACTCTGTATGATTGTTGGGATCAAGTTGGAGTGGCTTGCCTTTGGCTTTTCTAGACAGAGGCCTCCTTTTTTTGACAGAGGGGGAATATTTCATTTTTTTCCACTTCTACTACTACTACTACTACTACTTCTCTCTCTCTTTTTATTTTTTATTGTGTTTTATTTTATGTGCTTCACCGCTGGCCTGGGGTCAGGGCTCAAGTCAAAGGCTGATATCAGGATCTCTACACTGAACTTTCCTCTAGATAAACCTGTCTGTTCAGAGGACTTGATGTTTTAAATATATGTGTGACCATCAAACGGTTGCAGTCAAGTCATATTAGAAATTTGCAGTTATATTTGGCTTATCTGTGCAGCATGGAAATCAGACTAACTTTTCTGTTTGTTTTTGTCAAAAACTTTGAAGATATTGTGCTTTTTATTTTTTATTTAATTTTGATTTACTCTTCAGTTCAAAAGGGTTTCTTTCCTCTAGCAGAGAGACACACGCAGCCCCATTAAGCTGTTGGCATTTTTAATCTCAAAAAAAAGAAAAACTAAACAAAAAACAAAACAAAACAAAAAAAAAAGCAAATTACAACAAAAACGGAATGTTGCTTTGACTCTTTTTCTATATATAAAAAAAAATGACGATCCTTTTCTGCACTATCTGGTTATGAATGAAAACTTCTGTGGTGTAATTCTAGATGTGCTTTTGTGTGTTTTAACCAAGCTTGTCTTCCTGCCGTCACAGAATATACGATACTCTAGCATCTCAACTGTACTCACTAGTTGTAAACTATTTATTGTGCTTTGACCAATCAGACATTACCAGAGAGAAGTTACATACAAGAAGGCACATTTACCCAGTCTTATTGCACTCCGAAGGACAAGGCCACTTAACTAGCCTCTACTATTGTTATTTCTATTACTAACCGAAGTCATTGGCAAGCATGACGTGATAGGCTCATTATGCAACTTGAAAAAAAAATTAACAAGTTTTCTACTTAAAAATCAATCCTATACAGTCCTACAATATATACAATCATTTATCTGAGCATTTCTATCTTTTCTTTTTTATATCCTCCTCCTCCTCTGTCATTTCCCCATTCTATCCATTCATCTGGAGAGGGTGCACAAGCTTTACCAGTCAGCTCAGGCGTGTTGAAAAAGTAAACATGGACCATTTGAATAAAAAGATCTGTCTTATCTAAGTTGAAAAATCACAGTCTGGATACTGATATTCTGCTTAGAAGCTGTTGATTTATTTTGTTTTCTTTCCAATGTTTGAACTTGACTATTTGTTTATTTGTCTGTAAAATTTAAACAATAAACAAAAAACATAACAGTAACAACAGCATTTTCAATAAAAAAAAAAAAAAAAAGACTTAAGCCAACATTCTCAAACCACTTTTTCATCAAGGAGTTTAAAAATAATCTTTGTAAATAAATGAGGACAGAAACTCCATGCGGACTAGTGTGAAAACGGGAACTTTTCCTGACTACGTCTACCATCATGCACCACAACGAGTCATACTGCCAACGCTGCTGTTTGGCTGTATGTAATCAGCTGTCAGAAACACTAAACATCGTGATTTACATCCAATTGATAACACGTGTTGTAACAACCAATACTTATGTTGATAATGACACTGATGATGATGATGACGATGATGATGATGATGATGATGATGCTGATGATAATGATAATGATGATATCAATGATACTTCTTCGCAATATACTCTCACCTGCCTCGATGTACTGTATTTAGCAGCATGCAGTTTGTGGAACAAAGAAAAAGAGAAATGCCAACAAATAACTTTTTGGCATACTTAGCCATTTATGGGTAAGTGATTTAAGTGTTTATCTTGTTTTTATGATATTTTTTTTATCAATACAATAATTGTAAATAAAGAACTCAATGTCTTTGTTCATTTAATACTATGCAAAAAGTCATGCTTTTCTGATTGTTACCCACCCTTAATCCTAGAGTGTGTTGCTGGAATGTTTGTGGTCTCAAAAGTCAGTAAACACAATGTGATGTAAATTATTTTCTAGCTTGAGGAAAACATTGAATGACGATGAAATCTTATTATTATTATGATACTATGAGGAGGTGATAATAATGGTGGTGACAGTGATGATGATGATGATGACGATGATGAACTGTGACTCTTGCTGCTTGACTGTCCCATTTACCACACTCCTGACAGGAGCACAAGTGAAAAAGACAATAAAAACAAAAAAATGAAAAATCACTAAATAAATCTCCCAGAGCAGCATGACCCAGCATGGTGTGTCCTGGCCCCGTGTGACATGTCCTGTTCTGATTCGTTGTGCTTCACCTAACAGTGTCCTATGACTTTTTGTTTTTTTTTTCTCCACTTATTTCTGCTTATAGCAAATGTTTTTCAGGTTTCACTTTTAATTGTCAAATGCAGCTCTCAGTGTAATGCCTTTAAACCGCAGAGTCCCAAGCTTTCTGCCTTCTGACCATTTAAAATGAAACATTACTGGGGGTGTCCTAGTGGCTGAGAAGCTTAAGCTGCTGATCATGTACAGTAAAAGAAACCTCCCTTGTTCAAAGGCAGTTGATGACATTTGCTGTTATTCCCCATCCATCTGTCAAAAAGATGGATGGAAGCTTTGTGTTTTTGTCACTCAACCACACCTCCACAAAGTTTAGTCAGTTAGACATGATTGGTAAATAATATGAATGATAGAGCTTGTTGTCTAACACAAAGGTCACAGAAGTTGATTTATTTAAATGTCTAATTCCACTGGATGGCAGTGTTCCACTAGAGATAACTGAACACACCAACTGCGATCCTGTTCGTCCAGGTGCAGTGGATCTAGTTTTTCTAGTGTATCTATTTTTTTTTTCTCTAGAACTTGATTAGATTGAGCATCAGTGTTGAAGACATGAAATGGGAAGATGTTGCTTTAATGTTAGTCAGTGACGTATACTAACTTTATAATTTACAGTATGTACATTGAGATGGAGTGAAACTGCCCTTATTTGCTCACCCCATAGTCCTTCTATGAGGTTATTTTGAGGATTTTTGACAAATTGAAAAACACAGTTGGAGGGACTTGAATTATTTGTAATCTAACACAAAAGCTGCACAGTCATAGTCAAAATCAAAAGCCTTCCACAGTTTCTGGTCACCTGATGAATGTGTGTTCAATCTTCCCCTTTTGTAGTATGCAATTTTTTTTTCGCTGCCTGTGTAACGATTAGGCTGAAAAAACAAAACAATGAGCTGAAAGTCACTAAAATGCTTCACAGAGCTGAAGGGAACTGCAGAGTCAGGTAATATATGTATCTACAACAATATCATGGTTCATGTTATACTTCAATGCATTTCTGACAAAATAAGAAAATAATGGAAGAAGCTTTATATTTTGGAACTAATGTTCATTATAGGCCTTTAGAAATGGTTAATGGTAAAAAGTGTTTAATCTTACCTTAGACCAGTGGTTCCCAAACTTTTCCTGTGCTATTGTCCCCTACTTTGGGAACCACTTGGTTAAATAAACATGTAATCTCCTCACCATAATCCCTCAACTGTTGATATTTACACTAAATGTACTTATTGCTAATGATCATTGATTGTAGATAACGGACATAAATGTAGATAAGAGTTTGTGATGATATTTCATTGACTGCTGCCTGGTTATACACATGTTCTCGGTTTCATTTGTCTGGATTTTGAGATATCAGCGTCTGACATTTCTACTTTTAAACCACTACAATCGAGGTATATGAGATTTTGTTTATGATGTTCACAGCACTGACAAAGTCCTGAGTCATCAGTGCCGTGTCTTTCCATGCAGATCATGAACATGTGTGACACAATTTTCAATAAATTATCCAGAATAACAAGAGATTTTGGGAGGTTTCTGCTAAATTATCAAAATTGAGAGGGAAATCTTGGCAATATCCCAAAATCCAGGCATCTGATAACAACTACACCACACTATAAATACAACTACACTACCTGTGAGGAATATAAACGATTGTAATTTCATCAGAATTTTTGGACTATTTCCTGAAAATAACTATTTAACCTTGTAGTAATTTTAGGGAAATATTAATATGAATATATTTGAAAGGAAAACACCCCAAGGAAATATTAAACTTTTTTTTTAAACTTCAGAGATAAACATTGAAATGTATGCTTATCTGAGTTCAACTGGTTTGCTGAACTGACTAAAAGTCACCACAGTATATAATGCTAACAAGGAATAGGAAACTGTAAATCGAATTAAATGCCATCACCTAAAGTTTTTCATATACTACACAGTTTAATTCAAGAAACTCTAGACTTAAAAGCTGACAGGATGACATTGCTATTTACAGTATCCATGTAAGATTATGTAAAGCAGACATCCACCATCAAATTAGATTACTGTCACGGGTCTAGACATGTAATAGATTTCTCAGGAGAGAATAAGAACAAGAGAAATCCCACTATCAGACAGAAAAATCCAGAATTGTCACAGTGTTTTAGCATTAACCCCGTGTTAGCTTTAGCATCAGCCTGTAGTGTGTGTAGTACTATCAGCATGCGCGGCCGTGCCTGCTGGGGTGGCACAGCCTGTGAATATAGAGTGGGCTCCCACAGCTCGGAAGATTAGCACCCAAGTGCATTCAAGTCCATGTGCAAGGGCAGATTTCCAGGAAGAATAGCCCTTTACTGGGCCCCAAGTTGAATCCTGCTGCTTCCCTTTGGCCCAATAGAAAGCAGCAGTAACTGACAGTCCTTTACAATCAGCCAACACTGGTGGAGGTTTTTGGGGCTCTCATTCTTTTTCTCAATCCTTTTTCTCCAAAAGGATTGATTTTGAAATTACTCTTTCTCTGCCCAGTGTGTGTATTGGTTGGTATATTTGTGTGCATTCGTCCATATATGTGGGTCTGTGTGGGTCTGTGCATACACGCACGTGCACGTGTTTGAAAGCCAGTCTTGGCAATTGTCTTAATGGGATAAGGGGAGACTATGGTTCCTGTTGGGGGGATGGGACTGTGGGAATGACATGGGAGAACACACACATGTTGCATTGCATTCAAGGCACTAACAGCTACGTTGTCAGTTGATTCAGAGTAAAGGTGATATGTGAGTAGATGTGATGAGTTATCTCCCAAATACACCTCAGGACTGTAAATATTCTGCAAACTGGTCAACAGCACCTTTAAGCAGGACTGGTACGTTTTAGCAAAACAAAGTACAAGTGACTTGTGCTAAGTGCTGAAGTGCATTCGTAGTTGTGATTTTTCTTTAATTCCTTCTTTATTTTTTATATGGATTATTTCACACAATGGAAAACTAAGGGTCACTTAAGGAGAATGAAGACACTGATGTTATCCTGGAGACTATTGTGTCAGACGGTGGGCTGCTGCAATAAAGAATTCTGACCAGTAGGGGTCATCTGTGGCTTTCAGGCTAACAAAACTGTTCCAAGCCTTTGCGGATTGTGCCCTTTATAAGAAATCAATATTAACATCCTATACCATTGTCACAAGTTTGTGTTACTGTGTGCAAGTTGTGAGCAGTTCTACAGAAAGTCCTGTAAAAATCCTTCAAATGGTTAGTCCTAACCAGAAAAAACTAACTATCCATCCATCCATCCATCCATTATCTATACCTACTTATTCCTTAACCAGGATCACGGGGATCTGCTGGAGCCTATCCCAGCTCTCTTTGGGTGGAAGGCAAGGGTACACCCTGAAGGTCACTAGTAGAAAACTAACCAGCATTTCACAAATATAAAACAATAAAAATAATGGAAAGTCAGTAGAAGAGCTGACAATATGTAACAGAAATGGATCATTTTCTTCACTATGCTTTAATGACCTTGTGATCCCTCAAGGGGGCTCCCATTTGTGCTGGGAGCCCCCGGGTAGCCTGTTCCATGTCAACCCATTCTTTTTATCATAGCAAATCACAACTTGAGGAGCCAGCAGATATATCAGCCAGAAAGATATACCAGACTTGCATGATAACCTTGCACCGTCTTGTTTTTGACCAGTTTTTAGTTAAACCTCATGCTTAAAAGTTTATCTTTACACGATAAACCTTTTTTCAGTAAAAGATGCCATTAGTTTTGCCAATTAAAAAGATGGAATGGGTACTGATGAACCGTTAAATTCTTATTCACTAAAATGATCTTTTCAACATAAGAGTACAAAGCTATACCATAAAAAGGTAATATTTTATTTAAAAATATATATATATATATTTTGTTGTTGAGCCCTGTGATGGACTGGGGACCAGTCCAGGGTGTACCCCAGCCTTTTACCCAAAGAGAGCTGGGATAGGTTCCAGCAGCTCCCTGTGACCCTAGTTAGAAATAAGCAGGTATAGATAATGGATGGGTGTTGTTTGTTGATAAATGTGTATATTATTATGTCAAATAAACATTAAAAATTGTTGAAAAATCTGAAAAATGCCCATGGCAGTTTACTAGAGCTGTCTTGATACATTTTTTTAATTTACATTTTATTTGACTAAAAACCCAGAAGACAGCAAACTTTAATCATAGCAGCGTGACATCAGAAAACCAATAGATGGATGGATGGAAATGGTGGATTCATTTCTCAGTGATGCAACTGATCTCACTAGTTAAGCAACACTTTTCAGCAGAACGGGAGAAATAATTTAGGGGGAAAGTGGTGAAATTGTTCACTGTTCTTTTTTCCAACCTCTTTGTGACAAATCTCCATGAGTCTAATTTGTCATGGAATAAGATGTGATGTCTGGGAACAGACACATACACAGACTCGTACACCTCCTACTCACACACAAACATGCTCTCTTTCTGTTTCTCACTCCCACCCAGAGACACACTCCCACTGAGTTCCCTGATGACAGCAGACGGACAGGTCTGTGATTACCATCCCACTTCTGAACCCCACAGGCATTATACCCCTATCCCCCACTCATTGTGTCGATACTGAGATGTCAGCCAGCGTTATGTGAAATGACCAACTCAGGGGAAGATGTCGGTGTGTTATATTTCCCAGACTGAGAAACATTTCATCTTGAGGTAAAGATGAGCTGAGGTGACTGATTGAGACAGTATGAGACCACCAGCAGCTATTATTTTGCACGATTTCTCCAGTTTGTCTTCATTACCCATAGTCCATTTCACTCCAGGATGTACTAAATAGATCATGCATCCAAAGGCTGCCTGACAGGTGAATTCTGTCTGGCATATCTCTGAGGTTGAGACAGAACTAAGAATAGAAATTATAATTGCACATCAGATTCAATAATATCAGTCTCCTAGGAGAAATCTGCAGGGTGAACGGCATGAATAAAATTATTACCTTAGTGTTCATCAATCCAGGTACTGTGTGAGTGACAGAGATAGTCATCGGTACTGTCACTTTAGTCCACATTTGGTCAATTTTCAAGGCAATCCGTCCCATAGTTGTTAAAATATTTCAAACTGAACCAAAATAACACTTCCATCCCTAGAGCCATGTTCCTAGTATGGTAAAAAAAAAAATTGGTTAAACCTAGTGATAAAGGTTAAAAGAAACCAGTGCTGACCCAAAAAAAAGGTAAATTTTTGCTTTTCAAATGGCAACAAGAGGTAATGTTAGGTAAATGTTTAGGCATTAGAAGAAATAGTAAATATGCATTTCTGGTGAGGACTGTAGATTTTACACAGGTCTGTTCTGTCCAGCCATCTGTTTTTCCATCTGGACATTTGAACAAAATATCACCCAAACAGCTCTGTGACTGCTGGGATGTGATGTCAAACCGAGGGCCGTTGCAGCTATAACAGCTTCTGCTCTCTTAGAAGGTTTTCCACAAGACTTTGTACATGGCTCAAGGAATTAATCCAACAAGAACATAAAGGAGGTTGAGCCCTGATCTTGGCTGATAAAACCCAGCTCCTAATCCAGCTGGCTGGACTTGAGGTCAGTTATCTGTGCAGGCCAGTCAGGTACACACCAAACATTTCTTTATAGACCTCACTGTGCTCAAAGCTTTTGATAGATGGAATCACACTATTAAATAAATGTTAATGATGTGTTTTTGCATTAACATTTAACCTAACTGGAAGTTGCCATGCTCACTGGTCAAACGAAGCAGAGCAGAGCCACTGGTAATGTTTTTATTTACACCTGGGCTTCACCTGCTTTGTCAAGTCCCATTAACATCAGCTGCATTTTGAGATTGACTCACATACTGTACCACGCTGAAACGCAGCAACAAACTCATACAGTTAAAAAGACTACGCTGGCAGCATCATGGTGATAAATAAGTGCGAATAAAATGGCTCATTGTTCCTTACACTCAGTCAACAATGCTGTTGTTGTTGTTTTACTTTACCTAATGACCTGTGCACCCATGGCACACACCCACACAGCTGTTGTCACTTCTGCCTGTGGAAAGCTCCACATAGCAGTGTGTGGGCATGTACAGCACAGATGGTGGGCCTATTTGACTCATATCTCCCTCACTCTTCTCTTCATTTTTTGCACTTGCCAGTGTGGCCCAAATAACACCTGCATCATTGTTAGTGGTATACGAAGTTGTATGACCTCGCTTTAGCCCCATCAGAGAAAAAAAAAAACAGATGTTTTAACACCTGCAGCACTTTTAACTGTCAGATTAAAGGAATACCTTGGTTCAATGTGATTTAGGGGAAGGATTTGACTTGGGAAATGTTTGTTTATATGAGTTGCTTCTTTATTAAAGTGCATGTTGTTGCATGTCTCTGATAGTATTAATATTCAGCATACCAATATCAGCCCTCGCAGCTCTACTGGCATGTGCTCGGGGGTGTTGCTGGCAGGTCTCGCTCACTACTGGGTGGCCTTCTTGGTAGCTACTCAATGCTCCTGTCCTGCCAAGAAGAGAAAGCTACAGCGTTCTTCAAGGAAAGCAGTAAGGTATGGTCAGAGTGTATGTGTGTGTGTGTGTTTGTGTGTGCGTGTGTGTGTGTGTGTGCCATGTTTTTGCTACATTGTGGGGACTGAATTTTACAGAGATGACTTGATTTAAAGTTAAGGTGAGGTTAAGGTTAGGGTAAGAGTAAGGGTTAGGATTAGGCATGTAGGGGTTATCATTAAGTCTCCAGGAAATTAATACAAGTCAGTGTAATGTCCTCACAAGAAATGGAAACGAGTGTGTAGGTGTGTGTTTGAGATTCAGGCTGAATTATCACACCCCCCATTGTTTTATACTGTTATCTGACATTGTCATAGCATTGTTGTGGATGTAAACATTACCTTCTGTTGGACACCAGACTAATTGTCTCATGGGGAAAAGACAAACTCTGAATTCAAGTGAACTGAATAGATGCGGTGGATTGGCTGCAGCTGGTTTGTTGAACCTGAGTTTGGGATCTGTTGCGCAGGGCTTTTTGTCTAGCATTTCCCCTAGCTTCTTTTCTCTTCATTTTCCCTTGCAGTTTCTTTTTGTTGTTGGTGAAAATTGTGCATCAATGCAGTCTAAGGCTTTCTCAGTGAAGTGACCCGTGTTTAAATGTTCTGGGGGCGTTTTGTTGAATTGCTCAAACAAATTGCTGTTGATATGAAGATGTGGGGTGGTGTCTCCATTGAGCTGGAGGTTTATACACTTGGCGAAGCATTAGCATTGCAGGGCACTGCAAGGGAATGGCAGATCTGGCTGAAGTTATGACTTTTTCTTTTGTCACTTTGGGTCCTTGTTTGCAGTGGGCTAAGTTCCAAACATGCCAAACAAATCTGTGATGTAAACTGTGTAAAAGCAGAGTTCATTTCAACTTACATTTTAAATAGCAATGTCTTCCATGTTTTACACTCAAACTGGCTTTTTTTTTTTCAGCACTTCCATTTCAACTCAATTCATCACAAACATTGGTGCAAACATACAGATTTAAATTGACTTACACTGAAACTTCAGCTTTGAACTATTTTAGCATATTTTCAGCATTTGAATCTTGATTGCAGCTTCATCTATTTTAACTATTTCCAATGTTTCAGCTGTAAATTTCCAGCACTGAGCACACTTCAGAAAATTTTGCCCTATCTGAAATATGTTAAATTCCTGTTAATGAATGCAGAATATAATATGGAGTCTCATTAGTTTAGTTACATTAAAGATACTACTGTGTGGCATTTTAACATACATGCATGTTGTAAGGTGGATGAGATCATGTCTAGATATCATTTCACTTAGTAGCTGTAGTAGTGCAAACTATAATCCGTTCGCACCAAGAAGTGGATTTGCGCACATATATCCATAAACTTGTCCAATACAAAAAGTAAAACAGTAAAACTCTTCTTGTTCTTGTCTGCCTTTGCATTTCTTGCTAATGTGGAAAGGTGAGCACTGAAATGAGAGGCAATGCACTGTGCTGCTTAACTTGTAAAACCAGTGGCAAACACAGCACAAATGGTCTAAGAGGTCTCTCTGACCTTCTCAGGCCAATAGACATTGATGAAAAGTGATGTATTTGCTATAGAGAGATTATGAGAAAAAGTGAGCCGCATTCACAAATGGAAAAAGGGTAAGAGGAGGGTAAGAGCAGTGTGGATGTACAGCACTGTCCACTCTCCTGTCACTGTCCATTGTCTATTCTGCCTCTCTCCCATCTTTGTTTCAGCTTCATTTTCTTTTCCTCCTTTTTATTTCTTCCACCTCTGCCTCTAAAAAGCAACAGTTGTTTTTCCACCTGTCTAATCTCTCTGCTTTTTCACTTCCTCACTCACAGCATCTTGTACAAGACTGATGATAGACATCCTAGCAACAAATATTTTTCCTCCTGTTATAACTGGACAGCAGTGTGACTGTTCCTCCCAATATCCGCAACCAATAAAACAGCAACTTTGTACTCCTTTTATAGCATGGTGGCCAATCACGTTGAAGCATCTTGCTTGTTCTGGAGTCAGTAGGCCAGAAGGCTAAAGTAGAGGAGAATGACCTGCTGCCATCTTGTCAACAGACCATCAAGTGCTGGAGTGATAGCTTTTCTATTTCTAACCTATCTCTATTGAAAGCAATCTCTTTCATATTATTATCTATAACCATCTCCTGACCTCCCCAGAATTTAGGAATGGGATATGGTGCTACACAAAAAAGGGTCAAAAGTAATTTTTCTGTGCACGGCTATCACCAGGCTCCCTGCACTGCGGCTGCACACAGCACTTTTAAGGGGAGTAGATATGAAACTTATGGAATAAGTGGGTATAGATAACTTAAAGTGGCAACAAAACAAGAACTTTGGCCCCTGAAGCAGCACTATACCTGCAAGAAATTATAATTTACTCTCATCAAGCATTCCATGTCTGATAATGTTGTACAGGGCAACATAAATAAAGGACTTGACTTTGCCTGAAAAGCATAGTGAGTGTTTGCCAGCCACTTTGGGTGGCCATACTTTTTATGCAGGGCACTTTCTTTAAGCTTCTAATGACGAGTGACCTTTGCGTGAAGGGATTCTTAGAGACTAGGTCAGGCTTTTAGAGTCAGGGGAGTTCCTAGTGCACCGAGTCTATCACGCCTGGAAACCAAGCAGTCAACTTGTGTATGAACAGACCTTATAAACCCTACAAACTCCCTTTTAATGCCCATAAAGAATGAATTGTTGTTTAAACAGCATGGGTTATTAAGACTTTATGATGAGCTGATCATTCATCATTAGCTGCTGACAACAACAATCCAGTGATTTTAAATGAAGAAATCCATTCATATTGCATGCTCGGGTGCAGAGTGACTTCTGGAGGGGACAAAGAGATGTGAGTTGGTATGCTGGGAGCAAAGGCCCAGGAGCAACCGCACTGACAAAGGGAACCAAACTGACATCAATTCATAAATCTAATGGGGTCACTGCCGCTTTGAAGAATAAGACTTAACTTCCCACTAGTCTTGAACCAACAAACACCTCAAGAAAAAGAAAGCATTTAGCCTTCTTTTGAATTTGCGCAATATTTATCGCAATATTCCGTTTTTAAAGGCAATAATGATACGAAAGTTTCAAGAAATTTGGCATTGGTTTATTTAAAATAAAAATCAGTTTTGTTACAACACACAACTTTTTTTTATAGTATAAGGACACCTTACATTTAGTCGTTAAAAAATCGTAAGAAGTTTATATACTAAGTGAAAAGTTGTACAGTTAAAAAAATAAACATCAGTGCCCTCTGGTGGCCAAATGATGTAGTTTTGTACATTTTGTGCATCAACCAGGTATATCTGTAATGGGCTAATATCATCTACTAATACTAACAAATAGGTCTGTCGGGCTCTAATGTAGACTTGGTATTGGTTCCATTATATCAGAATATTATTAGGTATATATCAAGGAATCGCTCTTAAAACAAGCAGCTTTAGAAATGAACTCAGATCTGTTCAGTAATGTAGCCAGCCTCTAATAGGCAAAGTTTTCTCACTGATTCTGTTCATCTGACTGGACTCACGCTGAAGTTATAACTATGCTGTACATTAATGGAGGTACGATGTGTGCAGTCTAGTTCAAATATATGCTGGAGTACAGATCAGAAAATAAATCCAGGAAAGTTTTGACTTGACCTAATGCTGGTCACCGAAAAACACCAAGAAAATACCTGCTTGGCACAACAAATAGCCAAGATCACTACAACATCTGGATACTAACAAAGGAATAGACAATGACTTTGTGCTTGCCTTCCACTGGAATGGCAGATATTAGATTTTTCCTGCTGTTTTAAGAGTTGCAACCTAACAGTTATTTTCATTTTTGAACAGCAGATTAATCAGGCTTCAGTCAGCATCCTTGGCCTTTTTTGCTTGAAGCTCATTATCAACAGTTGCTGGTTCATTTTCTGGACTAGTTGAATAATCGACTAATCGTCCAGTTGTAGTTATATTCTACTCATGGTTTAAACATATTCAAATCCGTTTAGGGTATGTGTTTGATGTCTTTTATGTTGTTATTGTCAGTGTTTTTAGAGAAACTCTAAATCAAATGCTTAAATCTACATAATATCCAACTCTTTCCTCATGTTTTGCCCGTGTCTCTCCGGGGTAACACTGATGGGAGAGCTAGACTGGTTACCCCGTGGCTTTTATCCAAGTAGAGGCGCTTGAGAGTAGACCGCTTGGAGAGTGGGAGCGCAGTCGCAGGTTATCCATCGCCTGGTGCAAGATCTACCGTCACTCCGCCACGTCTGGGATCTTCCTTTATATAGACGACGAGAGACTCAGCAAAGCCACTTCACCCAACGCGGATCCAGATTGTTCTCCTTTTCCTCTTCTGCCCCCTCTCTCCTGTTTTCACCCCCCTGGTCAGGCTTAACCATCCTGTGTTTTGTAAAGCCAATTGTTAGTGCGCATCATCGCGGGAGCCAAGAGGAGGTTTGCCACTGTTCCATAGGAGACTGGTGAGTAAAGCGACTCAAACTAAGTGTCTTTGATTTTTAGTAGCATGATCATTTGTGTTTCCATACTTACAGGCAGTAGTCTACCATCATTTTTTTTCTTTTTCACTGACACGTGATTTTTAACTTATTAGACTGCAACTTACATTCAGTAAGTAAATGATGATGGCTGGGTTGATTGGTTTTGATGTTCCCTGGTAGGCTGAGGGCATTTCAGTTTAGTAAGTTATTAATTTATTTTTGCTTTAAATGCTCTATTATCATTTTACAGGTATACCATCTCATGTTCTATTCTATTCTATTCTATTCCTGAATTCCTGAAGTCAATAGTTAATGAGGTATTATACTTTGCTCCACAAGGCTCTTGTTCTGTTTAGATATATGGCTGATTAAAGGGACATGCTGCTGCATAATCAGTGAAAATGAATTAGACTGCTTTGACTTCATTTGGACTTTCACATATATAAGTCTGGAACTCTTACATGGGCGTGGTTTCGTCCCTATTCAGATTCAGATGTCCCAGGGAAGATTCAAATTCCACAAAAGTTCAATAAATCTATTTTGAACTCTGATTGTGGTCACTTAAGAAAAACAAAAAAATCTTCCATTTTTTTCTTTTCTCTCTCAGCAGGCTGCTGGAGCGTCATGACAGCTGAGAAGAGCGGGCCTGTTATAAACGGTAAACCAGAGGACGGTAAAGACCCGGAGGGGTCCAGTTCCAGCCTAGACAATGGGGACTACAATGAGAGGGGCCAATGGAACAACAAGATTGAGTTTGTCCTGTCTGTGGCTGGAGAGATCATTGGGCTGGGCAACGTCTGGAGGTTTCCTTACCTGTGCTACAAGAATGGAGGAGGTAGGGAGGTTTTCCTTAGTTGTGCTACAAGGATGGAAACAAACCAACTGCCTATCAGAGAATAAAGATGATAGAAGAGATTTTTAACTGTTGATGTCTATGACACAAGCTCCCTTGCAGGAAGAAGGAACTCATCCTGTCCCTGTACCTGTCAGAAGGTAGCAAATATTAACGTGATTTAAAAAACTGTAAAATACATAGAAAAGGATATGACTGTTAAAATGTACAAGACAAATTCATGAGTAAAGGATGTACGACAAGCTCTCTATATCGTACTGCACCTAAGCTGAGAGCATTCACTGTATAAAAACTGAGACAGAAGTTTCAAAGTATGATTTTCTTTATTAATTAAGCACAAGCATGTCAATAATACAGGTGAGTTCCCTCATTAGCCACCACAGACTGCACAGCAGGGATCCTCATTATCTAAAAAAGATCATTCTGCAGTGTAAGTGTGGCATCACAGTGAGTGTAGTAATCTGAATTTTGGGAAGTGATGTTTACATAATTTAAATGTAGACATTTAAAATTAGGATGAAGTAGTACATTTTGTCTGTGATGGACTGGTGACCTGTCCAGGGTGTACCCCTGCCTTTCACCCGAAGAGAGCTGGGATAGGCGCCAGCAGATCCTTGTGAGCCTAAATAGGAATAAGCAGGTATAGATGATGGCTGGATCGATGGATGGATAGTACATTTTGTTATTTTGTTTTGTAACATTTATGTTTTGAGGTTTGTTATTCTACTATAGATCAAGTGTCAATCACATTGTGTGTGTGTGTGTGTTTATTGATTTATTTGTTTTTGTGTCCATAAAGGTGCGTTCTTTGTTCCATACGTCATCTTCTTCGTGTGCTGCGGTATCCCCGTGTTCTTCCTGGAGACTGCCCTGGGTCAGTTCACCAGTGAGGGAGGGATCACCTGCTGGAGGAAAGTCTGCCCGCTGTTTGAGGGTAACGTCACGCTCACTTCATGTCTTTTACCGGGTTGTGATTTTTAATAATTAAAGCAAAAACTTTACAGACAGAAGCAGTTGGGCTGAGGAAACACACTTTTTAGTCACGAGCACATCATATTCTAGCATTTCATTTTTTTGTGATGATCTTGAATGAGTCATTTCTTCTTCTTTTATTTTTTTACTACCAGTTTGTATTGGCTGCACAACCCACAGTCTCATTAACATTGGTCCTTATAGCTATGAAGGTTCCAGTAAATTAAAAATCGAGCCATTAATTTGCAGTTTCATTGATTTGCCTCTTCAGGTATCGGCTATGCAACGCAGGTGATTGAAGCTCATCTAAACGTGTACTATATAGTCATCCTAGCCTGGGCAATCTTCTACCTCTTCAACTGCTTCACCACCGAGCTGCCGTGGGCTGGCTGTGGACACTACTGGAACACAGGTAGGTGGAGGGAACATTGGATGAAGCAGAGAACTCTTTGTTGATGTCAAATACCCATATCTGCACCTTTACCTGCGGTATGCTCCCAGAAATAATGACATGTTGTTGTTTCTACAGAGAACTGTGTTGACTACTATGGAGAAAATGCCACCAACATCACAAACCCCAACGCCACCTCTCCAGTCATTGAGTTCTGGGAGTGAGTACATTTTTTTGTTTTAATTTTTTGTCACTTCATGTTCTTCCTCAGTTCCTATTCTTTGTGTAAAACTATTATGTTTTGTAAAACACAAAAAAGAACATACTATTATGGTGACCGTGGGTATTAACTAGTAACGGAACTGCG
This sequence comes from Mastacembelus armatus, assembly GCF_900324485.2. Taxonomy (NCBI): domain Eukaryota; kingdom Metazoa; phylum Chordata; class Actinopteri; order Synbranchiformes; family Mastacembelidae; genus Mastacembelus; species Mastacembelus armatus. The sequence continues at coordinate 10,136,411 of NC_046637.1, forward strand.
TTTTGTCTGGTTACACTGTAAGTAAATGCTTTGTTAGTTCAGGCAGTTTTCGACATCAGGTCCTCCTTTCATGTTATTATCTGCCATATTGTTAAAAAGCTGAGCTGCTGCTTGCAGACTGTTGCACAGACTCCCCCCTAACCTTTCCCCCAATAATTAGTCAGCCCTTTTCATATCTGTGTGTCAGCAGGCCCTGGTAGGCCAGCTGTCTCTCAGCTAGAGCCATTTGTGTGGCAGTGGATCAGGCCTTGTCAGTGTGTAATGCTGACCGCACTTCCTGTCTCACTGCCAGTGGCAGTGTTTACACTGCTGGCCAAAATCTCATTTTCAACCCATTTACAAGTCTTTTCAGACCATATACTGCAATCACAACAATTGGCTATAAATTATAGTCTCGTGAGATGACAAGTGACGTTGTAACAGTGATGAAGACATTTGATTTTAGCCAGCAACATAAGCATAACACCAGTGTGTTGAGGCCATGACCCAAGAGCGAACCAACATGTTGTTGGCAAAAAAAAAAAGCAACCGACCAAGCCTCGTTTCATCTGTGCCAAGACACAGTTACAGTTATTTTCCACTGTATATGCAGGATAAACAAGCTGGGCTTTGCCATCTAAATGGACGGATGTTTATGAATGTTTGTGCCAACAAAATAATGGTTTCGTTTTTACAAAAGCAAATTTTCTATGATGGCATTAGGAAGCTGTTGCACCACCCATACAAAATATGTAGAAAAAGAGAATAGGATGAAAATACCCAAACAAATAAACAACTGCTTTACATGTTTATGGCACATCTGTGCAGAAATATCAATACTGCGTCACTGACTCTTGACAGAAAGACTGAGAGAAAGATATGTGTGCTGACAAAATGCTGAATACAAGAATTTTGTGAAGGACACAAACAGAGTCTGTTTTTTTTTTTCATTTCATGTAAAACAAAACTATACTTTAAAATATTTCTTTGGTAAAACTAACAAATCCATGTTATTTGGTTTTAGTCTATTTTTATGTGAGCAGGTTACCTGGCATCAGTTTGCTTAGCCTTACGCTGAAGGATATTGAGCCCATAAAAAGCAGTTGTCTACAAAAAATATGCTGCCTGTTGCGCCCATAAAAAACTTACTGATATACACTTCACCACGCACAAGTATATTTACACACATTAGTGTTCACATCTTGCCCTCACGGCTGACCAGGGAGGGATAGGGGGGCTGTGTTGGACCTAGACTGTGGCCTGCCACCAAGAACATGTCATGATGATCAATGGCTGGTCAGGAGCTCTGGGGGTGAACTCGGTGGCAAAGATTTGGCAGCCCCGTGTAGCTCTGTGGCACTGACTCTCCCTTCTCATCCTCCATGAATGCTGTTGCCCGGCTGTGCTTCAACAAACAGGAAATGCGCTATTGATTCACCATCACTGACAAGCTGTGATGTCATTGTCGCGCACACCCTGCGTGCTGCATCCGCGCTGTTACACCTGTAGGCGTTTCACACTCAATAACTTTTTAATAGGACTCTACGCACAACAACATGCAACTTGGAAGCCAACTGGGTAGATGGATTTGCATTTCAACCATTGTTGTACGAGGATCAGTTGTCCCTTCTATTAGATTCTCCTATTTTCCTATTGTACCTAATTTGGCTGTAGAGGATATATTACAGCCACCAAAATGTATGAAAGCTGCTTGAGTGGTTACCACCAATCTAGAAGGTACATTAAAGTATAAAAAGGTCACAGCAGATTGACATAATGAGTCTAGGTGTTCTGCTGAACCAAACCTTGATTTGGCTCATGTTGTACAGTTGTTCAGTGGTCATGCTTTGACCACCATCGACACAGAAAGTTTTTATGGGCTGAAGAGTCTCCATGAAAAACTAGTTCTTCGTGGCCCAGCTCAGACTTCTCTCTGCCTGGTGATGTGGGTCATCATCCTGCATGTTGTCCCACCATCACATCTTTGTTGCTCAGTAGCAACTCAAAATGTTAGATATTGAGCAAAATGTCAGTAGCCTTAAATGCCAGTGTTGCCTACTGCCTTCGCTGTGCAAGTTTGTCACCATTTTATCATGTGTGCATCAATGAAGGTGTCCTCCTGTTTGGAAGGGTGTCTTCTGACAATAACCAACAGCACACTGATCATACTGGACCAGAGTTTACAGCAAAAGGAGGATGATTTTTTGTTTTAATCTACAAAAATTTAAATTTTTTATCAAATTTTATACCACACAATATCCCTACCCCAAAACTAGATACCTTAAACTCAAATTGTAAATCAGCAATCATGTGTGTTTTCTGTGCCAAAACAGACGCAGAGTACTGAAGATATCAGATGGTATTGAGCACATGGGGGGAATGCGCTGGGAGCTGGCCATGTGTCTGGCCCTGGCCTGGTTCATCTGCTACTTCTGCATCTGGAAGGGACCCAAGTCAACTGGCAAGGTAAGACAGAGTACCGCAATGTTTACTATTGCATGTGTCTGTGCGACTTTGTGTGGTTGCCCTGTTTCTACTGCGATGCAAACATACGAGTGCCACATGTGAATATTGCATGATGATGTCACGTGATGAAGATTTGCATAATTTGTGTGGTTATCACATCATCCAACATTTACTTGTGCGTGAATATGTGTCTTTAAGAATGTGTGTGCATGCTGTTTTGTTGCTGCTTTTGGTTTTTATTCACTGGGGCAGTTTTAATTTTTCACACTGAAACAACCACAGGCTAAAGCACTTCCCCTTCTTGTCCTCAGAACGGCTCCCTCACAGGAAGCCACTTGCATTCCCCCCTGCAAGTAGAGGACAAAAGGGTTGTCTGCACCTCCCACTTCCACCTTTCCCAAAATCACCCTTTCCATTTAAAATTTCTCTTCATGTCTCTTCTACTATCCTGTGGAGGACAGTAATGGCTCTGCACCTTGCTTTGGGTGCTCAGTAGCCCTTAAGAAAGTCCTCAGATTCAATGAGCCAGAATGAGCTGAGAGATAGAGATGAGGGAAGAAAAGAGAGTAAAGAGAAAAGAGAAGAGGTGTGTGAGGAAAAATTAATGGGTTCACATTCTACATCACGAGGGAAAAAAACAACTAGGCGGCAATGCCTATATCTCCCTGAAGTGTCTTTTGTCTAGCTGTGAAGTAAGAGGGGAGAATGCTTCTTCATGGCTGGGCTTTAGCAGCCGGTCCAAGATTGATTCCTGTATTCACTGAGGGAAAGGAGAGCGTTCATGAGGAGCATGCAGAGTATATCCTCAGCCACTGCCTCTGCTGCCTCTCTCTCTCTCTTCTGCTATGAGAAATTAACCACAGCCTGCTCATTGCAAGAGAGAGGTGCTTTCTTCTCCACAGACCCTACAGCCCATTCAGCCCCAACTCTGCTAAGCTGTTTGCTTTTGTTGGCCGTATTTACCAGCTATTCTCACATTTAAGCCCTCCTGTTAGATTTACGGTGAGGCAGGGGCAAGTTTGACCAGTAAATTTGCGGTGGCTTAAATGTTTACCCGTGGTGAGCTGGAAGGAGCATGTGGAGCATCAAAAGTTCATGGAGAGATTGAATATTGTCCTTTTCATCTCCAGAGAGATGGAAAGAAAGAGGGAGAGAAGGTTTAGGATGTGTAATCGTTTTATTTGACAAATTAAAAGAAGGATCTGCTAAGCAGGAGACAAGTTTTCCCACACTTTGGGCAGTCTCATTAAATCTCATGGACTCTTACTCTTCAAACACTACCTTGGTTAGGATTTCTTTTATTTATATATCTTGGTTAAGGTTTTTATGGTTTAAAAACATTTTGGATATTCAGTAAAAATGTCAATTTCTGAATGATAGAGAAGACAAAAAAGCATTAAGTTGTCACCAAACTGTCACAGTGGACTGGACTTCTCTGGGATTTGATTAAGAGCTTCACTGCATCAAATGCTTCAGATTCTGCAAACACACAGTATTGTATGCATGCACACAGGCGTGCATTACTGTGTGTTTAGTCTGGCATGTGTGAATGCTCCATTTTATCGGTATCTGTAGCGTGTGCACACCCATTTCTATGTTGTGAATGAAGTTGTACGTGTGTGTGTGTGTTTGTGTGTGTACTCCTGCACTTCTGTGCATGCTTCAAAGAGAAGCACATTTTCCCACACTGCCAGCATCACTCCTCTGGGCTTCTCCTGTTTAGGAGATGGGGCCAGAGGAGCCTTCTTTTCTTTTCAGTCCCCTGGCCTGGCTCTGTTATGTCCTGTTCTGTCCTCAATTGGACTTTGACTAGATGCCAGCAAGCCAGGGGATGTATGTTGCCCGCCTCTGCCTTCCAAGAGGCCAGAGTCTTTGTTCAAGGGGTTTCTAAGAGTCTTGAGATGTTGCACAATCCTGCAAAACCTAAGAAGTTCAATAAAAGAGGGAGTGTTATTTTAATAGTTAGCAAGCATTAGCTACTGTACAGAGGCTATGTGTGGTGTTCACTCTGTTTTGAAGTTGATTCTGGTGCTGTGCTCTGGTAAGATACCCTAGAAGGGATATACTGTGCAATATATCTCTATACATGCAATACCATGAGTATTTTTATTCCAGATCCTTGGTTACAGGCTGTGTGCTATGGTTCTGTAATCTTGGAGTGTGTGATATTATTTATATAAAACATGTCAGATGCTCCATATGCTGTTAGTAGTAGATTGACACACTAGGCTGAAAATATTAAAAAACAGATTTCATCAGAAATCATCTTTTATTTTCTAAAAATGACTTTTCTGCAATCATGATACAATGTAAATATGTGGCAGTAGCTAATATCTGTTTTCTCATTGTAACTGCACTAGTTTTATTTTCATAGTCTGCTTAGTATATTATCAGTAGTGTGTAACTACAGTCACTTTAGGTTCAGGTAAATATGGATTAAGGTTACGAATAAGTTAAAAGAGCTAAACATATCTGAACTACAAGCTGAAAACCACAGGTTATGAGAAATATTGCTGACAACCAGATAAACTGCAGTAGTGCAGTACTGAAGTGTTACCAATATCTTGCATGCAAAAATGTCTTCCTGACGTTATGAAATAATTTTTAAAATGGTTTTTCACAGCTTCATTTTGACTTTATTTTCTCATGTCAGATTACATACCATAACTATTGCTGCAAATTCTGACAGTGACTCAGTCTCAACTGTGTATTTGTAGACTGTACATAAATGAATATTTCATAATTGTGCATATCTGTACCTGCAGGTTGTGTATGTGACAGCTACATTTCCTTATGTCATGTTATTGATCCTGCTGATCAGAGGAGTGACGCTGCCTGGAGCATATGATGGCATCAAGTTCTACCTCTACCCCGATATTTCACGTCTCTCGGACCCTCAGGTAGGCTTGGCCCCACTGTCTTTGTCTTTACTACTAATCCATTAAAGAAAGAAAAACTTCAAAATTAAGTAACACGTAGGTAATACAGACAAAGGAAGTAATAATTCTATTCTAACATAATCTATTCTAACACTTGTGTCACCTGTAGCCAGTTAGTGTTACTGCTGTGGTTTTATAGTGGAGCTACTGTTACCTTACTTTGTGTTAGAATCCCAACTTATATCCCAACTTCTTCTTATTTAGAATGAGTTACGCTCTTCCCTTCTACTAGAGGGGACTGCAGCTATGAATTTCATTTCATGGCTGTAGATGCCACACGTCAAGTTTGCAGAAGCTATTATTATCTGTGCCTGTAGGTGGCGTATATGATGTCTGCAAGTACAGCTATATACACTGTGACTGCTATTACTTTTGTGGCTGCTAGTGGGACAGGTCCAGAAATCCAGATGATACAGAGAAGGATGGGGTTTTTTTTCACATCATGGGCACTGCACTGCATCGTAAAAGATACAATACACAAGATATGCTATCCCTGTGCTGACCACTGTTTTTATTTTATTCTTGTGTCCTCAATTTGGAATTTTGGGTTTTCCAACTGGAAGATAAATGCAGCATAATGGTAAACCGATCTGGTGTCTTTGACTGATGGCACTGTGCTTAAACTGCAACTGTTTTAGTCAGTTTATCTAAGAAAGGCAGATGATAGCAAAGTAAAGCAGGATGGGTTAAAGAGGTGAGAATTATGGAAATGAATTTTCTTTCACTCCCTCCCTCACACCCACCAGTCCAGAGTGGAGTAGCTGCCAGGGGGACAGGTGGTGTTGTTGTTACTGTAATGCAACAGGGGATTGGTTCTTGTTTTTACACTTATCGTTATGTATACACTATAGCTATTGAATCAAAACACTTTAATATCTGGTATACACAAAGCAACAACTTGTTTGGCCATTCCGTGCAGAAAGAAAAATATTCGCCATCAAAATGTTATTTGTCTTCCAACAAACAGTAAAAATAACAATTTTATGAAGTTCTAGAGATTTAGCTTCATTTATATTATTTATGTCTTGTATCTCATTCTAGTGGCAGTGATACTACTGTGGCTTTATAAGCAGGCCAGTTTGTCACTTCTTGCTGCTAATGACACAATCAAGGATCAGGTAGATGTTGTGCTTTGAGATTTTGGAGGGGTTGAAAGATCAGGATTTGAGGTTAATCGAGGTGGTGCATTAACATATAATGTACACACAAACACATGGAGCAGACTCCTTGACCTTATCTGGAAAAGGCTCGGGTTGCTAGGCAACAGTGGACTAGAAAATGTCAGTGGATGGGGTGCCATGACAACTTGAACTGAGATAGATGAGGACTTTGAGTGAGAACGAGAGAACAGATTGGTGCAGATAGACGAAGTTAGATTATGTAGATGGACTGATTTCTGTGAAAGAAAAAACGCAAATGTTTTGCAGTATTTAAAATCAGAAAGATTTTATTTATGTCCCATCAAATGGACATAAATTATAGGTTACTATCAACATCACAAAAAAAGTTAGTGCTAACACGGGATTCTGCTTCTCCCACTTTCTGTTACGCTCAACCCTTCCCTTCACCTGCATCCTCGTTATGTACAATGTCTCATCGGAGTAGAGGCCTAGAAGCAGGCTCACATATTGACTGACAGCCATGAGCTCCTCACTTGTTAGACAAGTGAGGCTCATTCAGAAAAATGAGGAAATATCTCTACAATGTGGAGAACATAAGACACTAGAAAAAAAAGAGTTTCATTCTGTGGCTTTATGGCACATTTTCAGCCTCACAAGCATTCTGAAATGACAGTTTGCGATTACTATTTCTTTACCACAGAATTGGACAACCGACTTTAAACAACACATCCTGGCAAACGTCTTATACTCTACTGTACATAACAATGGCCAGTGTATGAGGTGAGATAACTAGAAACTAGAATAACTACAAATTCAGGTAGTCTGTACAGACAAACAAGCCAGACTGTTGCTCCTTATGGTGAAAAAAAACAAACATACATTACCATACCATTATTCTATCTTAAAATATGTAAAGACTTTATAAAGCCTGAAATATTAACTCTTGGTAAACTAACAAAGAAAAATTTTTTAAAAGTATTGTAAGCTGGTTTAATATATTAATAAATAAAAAAGTCATTTCCTAATAGTACTTAAAGAAGGGAAGCAAGCGCTTAAAACAAAGTATGTAATGGATTTTTTGATTTAATAGGCTCTCCAGCTGTTTTTCAGATGAGAAGACTCTTGTATATGTGACTTTAACAACATAAGACTCAGTGGCCCAGACAGATGGTTAATTAGTACGACAAAAATTGGATAGGGAAATGAAGACACAAACAGAGGCACAGGGAGAGTGAGGAAGGTGATAAAGAGTTCTGTCTGGCAGAGTAAACATTACATCTGACAGCAGTGTTACGTTAGCTTCCTCTGGGACAATCAGGACTCTATTCAGTTCAGCAGGCTGTGTGGAGTGTGTAGCTGTATTTATCTTTTTACAACCCCGAACTTCATCATACAACACTAGGTTCCTCTTTCTGGCTATGTCCCTCGTTCTCACCCTCTACCCTGCACTACCTTCCTTACCACACTTTTTGTCCTTATTCTCCTGTTATCTTCCCATACAATTTGTTTCTTTTTTTGCAATTTTATTCTTTCTCCAGCTTCTTTCATGCCAAACTATTGTCACTATTTCTCAAACTTGCTTTCTAACTTTATTTTCCCTTTATACTTTTCACCATAAGAATATCTTAACCTCCAAAGCAGCAGGAGCCAGGATGTTGTGTGCTACCCCTTTTTGTAAAATAAATAAAAACAAAGAACAACAAAAACATTTGGAAGAAGTGAGAGCAGCCCTAATCACAACACTGGCATATAGTAATCATCTCATGAGGTTTTTATGGCAAAGGCACTGCAACCTGGTGAATCTAAGTGAGGTATTAGCGATCCTTTTAGCTGTGTTTGATAGGTTTTCTGTAAAAAGGGTGATAGCTGGTATATTGTATACAGTATATAATGTCTTTGATTAGATAATATTATTTACTGCAAAATATCTGGACCATATTTGAGTGTGCCATGGTCTGAATATAACATTGCAATGTTCTATTCAAAACCAGGATGATGCTAAAGAGAATAAGATCATATCCATGCATATTACAGTCTATCAGGAGGTTGCATTCATGCTGTTCTTCCATCAACAAACAATGCACTGATTATTTGTTAGTCTCATTATTTTGTGTCAATTCCTATTCCTAGAATGTTTTGCAAAGGCATGGAAGCCGCCTGATAACAATCTATTAAAAAAAAAAGTAATGTGGGAACTTAAAAATTCCAGTGCACATAGACTAAGACTTTCATTAAAGTAGACCATATCTTGTGACAGGAACTTAGTCTTTTGAATGGATATTGATATATTCTGGATGTTTTAATGAGGGTAAATTAATCAATGACAACTAAAGGAAAGAAAATATTTTTTGTAAAAAAAAAAAAAAATACAGGAATACAAAGTTATTATAGAAAGACTATATGTGTGTCTTAATATTTTCCACATTTACTCACTACTGGAGGCAAGCACCATTTGAATACTGTAGCACAATATGGTGATTATTTACTATAGATGCTTTACTTCTCACACAAAAATCTAACATCTGTGGATTTCATTCATAAAAATGGTTGTATATTAACATTACAAGATCACTATCTTACAGTCAATGTCATCCAGCTTTCACGCAGTAGAAATGTTTCCTGGAGCCACAGTCTCAACATAACCAAACACAAGCTGGCCAAATTAGGCACAACATCAACAAGCGATTCTCGCTGAGCCTGGGCCTTTAAGGTTTCTCTGCGCTGCGCTGCCATCAGCCGAGGGTGAACTAAAGGGAACATTAATGAACATTAGGAGAGAAAGGCCTGTTCTTCCACAGGAACAGTCCTGTGTTTGTGAGGTCACAGAAGTTACCGTGGTTACTCCCAGGAGGGAGCGAAGACCGTGCGTTTGTCAATTGTTTTGCGGTGGGGAAATGAGATTAGTGGTTGAATGGTGATGTGAGAGAGTTTTCAAAGAGCCATGCTGCATTAAGTTTGAATTCGCTAGCACCCCATGCTGTCCTGTGGGTTCTAAGGTCCTGCGCTGCACTACAAAGTAGTTTCATAATGCACATCTTACTGCATTCTCACTGAAGAATCTTACATGTGTAAATCCCCATGTAGTCCATGAATAAAACTGTCTCCTTTTACAACAAATCTAAACATATAATAAATTAATTTACCCTCTAAACATCTCAGATGGTTTAATTTTAACAATCTTATGACCAATGAGGTAAAATAATTTATTATTTCACTAAAAGGCAAAGTCCAGAGTAAAGTCCAAAAATGAGAACAAATTTGTGTTTCAAAATTAGTTTTTTCCTCTTTTTCACCCTGGCTCATCTCCCAACTATCCCAAACTTGTGTGACCCTTGGAATATCCTACATACCTGTATATAAACCAGTTAAGCTCTACCTGAACAAGCCCAACAACACAATGCTACCATTGCCACATATGTATTCACAACCTAATAATATAATATATAATCAATTACAGTGGCTACATTCTTGATATTTTAAAAAGATTTTGCTAATAATACTTGCAGTTTAGTAAATGTACATCTCCTACTCCTGCCAGCATCTTAGTCATGTGGTTATGGGCACGAGCTGTGACACTAAAGATGATTAAACCGCTGGAGAAAGTCGAGAACAATTGACAATTGAAATACTTGACAGATATTTAACCCTCAAAATGTGCTTGGCAGGAAAACTGCTGCTTTTCTAGGAAGAACAGCGTCTCAGATCAGACACAGTTCACCAAATTACTATTTGATTAAAAAAATTTGATCAGCCAGCTCTCTGAGGCTGTACTTAGGTGTAGGCTACTGGCGTGCTAATGTAAACATGTGAGTGGCTAATGGGAACAGATATTTAGTTTTCAACCAAGGCACTGGACAAATTAAAATGTAACATGGTGAAGACTAAATGAAAAGTCAGGGCTTACCAAAAGTATTGCAGTTCATCCAGCGGGGATCTGATAGACAAATTTCACAATTGGCTGGACATGTCAATATAAACAAGTTCTTGAACATTTAAGTTAAATTAATGTTATATTGTGGCTGTTCACTGTTAATCCCCATCAAATTGTAGAAAGGAATAGCCTCAGTGAATGTTCAGGCACTCAAAGACTGTAGCTACTTTTACCATGTTAATCCATGATGTGCTATTATGCTGTGTGCCTGAGGCGAAATAAAATGGTTGAGCTCACCCATGATTTCATTCTGAGGTCACTGAGATGATGGAAATCAGGCAGATGAGAAGAAACAAAAGGTTTAATTTTAAAATATTCAGTGATGGTAGGCTCAGAAGCATCAGTGAAGTGGCAGTAAAAATATGAAATAGCTTATCAAGAGCACATCAAATTAACAGCTTTCTTAAACATTTCTGAGACTTCAATTTGTGTGTGTTGCTGTGGGCCTCACTGTCACCAGATCTCAATGAAACTGAACACATATAAGAGATTTTGGCCCCAACAGCAGTATTAGACGGGACATGGGGGAATGTCTTTTGAAAGATTGATGTCCAGCCTTCCAGCAGAGTTGTCACCAATCTGTATCTTTACTTTATTATCACTATTCAACCAGGTATGGGTGGATGCAGGAACCCAAATCTTCTTCTCCTATGCCATCTGCTTGGGCTGTCTCACTGCTCTGGGAAGTTACAACGCCTACAACAATAACTGCTACAGGTAAAATGTGGTTACTAGCAGATGGAAGCTTGGATGATAATAAAATCCGTAAGCATATCACTGGATACACTTGACAGTTGTCACCATAAAGACTGTAAGAACCCAGGTGAAGCCCCACTGGTTGATAAGAATGGACGGATTTGCACATGCATGTCATTTTAGCTTCAGTTCAACAAGCACGGACAAACATGTCTGTGTGTGTGAGACTGAATGACGCAGAAAGTCTGTCTGTTTTGCTGATAGTGGAAAGTCCAACGACTGCTCTCACAGTAAGTGTGATCTTTTTTCCTCTCTGTCTTGCTCCTCAGGGACTGCATCATGCTGTGTTGTCTGAACAGCGGCACCAGTTTTGTTGCAGGTTTCGCCATCTTCTCTGTGCTCGGCTTCATGGCCTACGAACAAAACGTTCCCATTGAAGCTGTGGCAGAATCTGGTGAGAAAAAAACAGTCATGTTACTGGATCAAAATTTAAATTACCAAGTTTCAAAACTGGAATGGGGCCATATATTACAAGCCAGTTAAAGCAGATACAGTAGAGAAAGTGTGTCTGATTCCCCTAACCATCATACCCAACATAACCTCTTATATAACTCGACATTATTCATCTAGGCTCTTAGACCTCTGCGTGATGATTTATTCAAGTCAGTATGAATGATTTAGTGAATGTGACAGAGTGCCGGATTTGAAATGTTTGTTTTAGAGCAGTGTGAGGTCTGAGTTTAATGTTTTAGATAATGTCTTCCTCAGGGTCTGTCACCAAATGTAGGTGCAAAATAACACACTGACACGCCATCTTTTATATGAAATAGTCACTTTTATTTCATATTACATTCTGAGGTGTCTGCATGTTTTTGTCCTCCCATTTACATGCACATGTCCATACGCGCATTTAGTTCATAGCTGACAGTAAGAGAGGCATTTGAACATACTTCTGCAGTGTTTTATTGTAATGTCCTGGTAAATAGAATAATCATGCTGATACACAGAGATTATATGAGGTTAAACACAGAATAATAGTGTGTAATAGCAAGAATAATAACAAGGCCTAGCTCTATCTCATCTAGACAAGACAATAAGTTACACTAGTCTACTAAGGTCGCCTGTGGACTACGGTGATGACATGGTACATGGCTACAAATGCACAACTCAACTAATTAAATCTAAATTACACAAAACATTACAAGAATCTGTAAAATTTACTTTAAAGACTATAACTGGACTTCATAGCCTGTACTTATCATGACAATTATATACCATAAATGTTTCTTTCGTGATGCAGGTCCTGGTCTTGCATTTATTGCATACCCCAAGGCTGTTACCATGATGCCTCTGTCTCCGCTTTGGGCTTGTCTTTTCTTTATGATGCTTATCTTCCTGGGCCTGGACAGTCAGGTGAGACCCAGCTTTTAAAAATCAGTTTTAAAGTTTAAAACCTTTGATAAAATCTAAAGAGTAAAAAAAAAAAAAAACTGTAAATATAGAGTATTTCATGTTTGTTTCTGTTACAGTTTGTGTGTGTGGAGAGTTTAGTCACAGCTGTGGTGGACATGTACCCAGAGACCTTCAGGAGAGGCTACCGCAGAGAGCTGCTGATTCTTGGCATGTCTATAGTTTCCTTCTTCATAGGCCTCATCATGTGTACGGAGGTAAGGCTCAGCTATATGTACACCATTAAAGCTATTTAGAAAATATGAAGAACTAACCTGCTGACAGTTTTAATTTATTATCTTTTCAGAAACTATGAATCTGTGGTATTTAGTAGATAATTTGAAACTGTTTTTCTTGCTTGTTTATAACGAGCTTTTCTTTTTTAAGGAATGGTGAACAAAGTACACTATATGACAGAATAAAACAATTTCCAGGGGACTTTACTGTAGGCAAAAATAAATAACATTAGTACTTTGAGGAATCAAGTGAAAACATGTGAAATGGTAACAGTCATGTAAAGATGCAAAGCTGATTCCCTCAAGTATGTAAATATTAGCATTCAAATCCACTTAAATAAAATTTGAAGTCATCACTTGTAATTGTAATTGTAAAAAAGTAATTTGACCCTGTGATAGTGCATTTCTAGTTTTACAAATATAACAGATAGGTGTGTCATCCTATCTCTGTATTTGTTTCTACCTTCACATTATGTTTTTATTTTTATGTAGACATGTAATCATCATCATCATCGTTATCACTATCATCATCATCTTCATCATCAAATCACAAGTCTAAGATGAGCCAGGTACATTGCTGATGGTAGTTGTTCCTCCCTGTAATAGAAACAGTTCAACATTTTGTTTGGAGCCTATGGGAATAAGGGGATATAGATATTGAATAAATGAATGAATGAATGTTTGGAGCCTAAAAGTGGACTAAAATTAATCAATAAAATATATACACAATCTGATCTTTGTTCAGCATTGATGAATGGGCTAGTGATCTGCTACACTAGATGCCTGATTTTCAAAGTTCATAGTGAGGTTGTCCATATAGAACAGCATCTCTGCCACCAGCTCTGCTGTGCTTTTTAGACCTTTGATCTTTATGTTATAATAATGAAGCAGAATCTGGTTCCTCAGACTATCTGTAAGGTCTATCATCCAATAAAAGCTTTTCATGTCTATGTATGTACTGTTTTCTATCCATCCCCAACTTTACTGTTCTCATCTCATGATGGCCACCAAATAGAAGATTTAATGCAATACTGAAGCACAATACTTTTGTCCATCATAGATCACTGTGCTGTCCACAATCTATTTGCCATTGGCCATTTTCACCACTAAATCACTAAATCTTCTCACTGCTTTCACTCATCTCCCACCACCACCTGCACTCTAGACACTTTATTCATTTCTGCTGCCAAAGAGCCATTATAAATGTCACAAGAAGCCTAGAGTCAGACTCAACATGATTCAAAAGGTCTTAGTTTGATACTTGGCTGAAACATGAGCAAGAGGATAGTCACATGATAAGCATAGTTGTTTACTAGCAGTTTGAAGCTGTGATGTAACCCTACTCCCAGTTTCATGTGAGATTTTACAGTATTTATGATGGCCCTTTTAGTGGAAGCAGAAAGAGCAACTACATTGTCTTGGGTAGAGGTGGGATGATAACATTTTAGCACACCCACCATTAAACTGCAACACTGAAGGAGTAATTTGAGTCAATGTCAGCTACAGCATGAAGAAATATTAAGCTACTGTAAAAAGAAATAACCTAGTACTGTAAATATCCCAATATAAATGTAAAAAATTGTAATTTTGGTTTTATGCACCAACTACCTGAACTAGACATAATGTGTAAAGTGGTGAGCTTTGTACGTACTGGCAGAGTTTGTTACATTTGGGCAAAGTCACCCTTTTACCTGTTTCCGGCCTTCATGCTGAGATGAGATTAGCAGCTGCTGGCTCCAGCTTCACATTGAATGTACAGGTGTGGAAGTCTAATGGCTTGCTGTGTCTATGTGTTTACTGTATGGGTGTTTGCCATCAGTCTCCTGAGAAGCTAAATTACTTCATATCTGAAGTTATACAACCAAGTCTGATGCTCATCCAGTGTCTGTGACAGAAAACTGACACCTGTCTCGTCCTATCAGGGAGGGATGTATGTCTTCCAGCTGTTTGACTCGTACGCTGCCAGCGGAATGTGTTTGCTGTTTGTGGCCATATTTGAGTCCATATGTATCGGCTGGGTGTACGGTAAGAGTCTCAAATCCCTGTTTTTAATTTCTCACCACCTTCTCCTTTCTTGTCAACTGAAAATTGCTCAGACTCTTGTATCATATTTTTACCCTGCTGTAATAATATTTCTTGTCTGCCCTCTGCTGGACAATGGGCTGAAACACATACAACATTTGCTCACTGATGTACATGGCACACAAATCCTTTAACCGAGACATTAAAGGGAATATTATGATATTATAGCAATGTGAAAAGCTGTCATTCTCTGTTTTTCTGAAGCAGTCACGGAGTCATTTTTCATTTAATAAGCACAGTATTTAATAAACTATCCTGCAGTGTGAACATTTCATGGCCCAATTAACAGCAAAGGCCTATAAATGTCATTACATTTACATTATTGTGTGTCTAATTTAAACAGAGTAACTGACAGCCAACCCAATTCTGTTAATTAAGTTTGATATGTTTTACATGCAACAATGCAGAATGATTTCTTGATAGAAAGTTTAAGAGTAGACATTCAGTCAACAGCTCTATCTAGTCAACCGTATTCAGTCAAAAGCCATCAATCACATCATTATTTTTATGATCCTCTGTAACTCCGAGTGACACTTATTTGCATTTTAGGTAGTGACAGATTCTACCTAAATATTGAGGACATGATTGGCTACAAACCTGTCTTCTTCATCAAATGGTGCTGGATGATCCTGACTCCGGGCATCTGTGCTGTGAGTCCACTGCAGACACAAAATCAAGTGCAGTGACATCAACAACAGCAAACAACATATCATATCTCATCACAACAGTGATGAGAGACAGACACATACAGAAGATGCTCTTGATCTTTTTTTTATTTTTTTATTATGGGCTTCAAATACAGAGGAGTGTATTGGTTAAGGTATAAAATTTTGTTTGGTGAATTTGTTTATGGTTCATCTTGCAAAAATTGGAAAAAACTGTGCATCACATATGCAGCTTTGGTTGATACCTTAAGAGAAAGTATTGTTGTTGATAGTATGTTTACTGTGTTTTTTTCAAGTAATAATTGGTTTAGATCGTGTCTGGCTCTCGGCCTTACATTAACTATGCTAGTATTCAGCATCATACACTGATTTCAAAGTATGTGACAGTTATTTATAAAATGCTCAAATTCAAATAATTTATAAATATATTGTTGTTTTTGTCTGCCGCAGGGAATTTTCCTGTTCTTCCTGATTAAATACAAACCGCTGAAATACAACAACGTGTACACCTACCCTGACTGGGGCTACGGTATTGGCTGGTTCATGGCCATGTCCTCAATGGTCTGCATCCCTCTGGGGATTATCTGGATGATCTGGAAGACTCCTGGAACCTTCTCTGAGGTAAAAACACACACTCACACACACACATATATATATATATATATATATATATATATCTGAATTCTGTTAGCATGTCATTCATTTACTATTTTACATTCACCATCTACCATCACAAGAGCCCTTCATTAGAAGAACACCATCTGTTTTATGACAGAGTAAACTAAACTAATTTTGCACTCGTAAACAATGTCAAAATGCATTGTAGGAGAAACAAGTGTGACGCCTACTGAGGAATGAATTTGCAATTCAGAGTCTTCACCTGCTTTCTACATTATTGACTGAACACTGGGCCCTTTTCAGCCCTGCAAACATCTATACTATACTGTACTATATTACAGAGCCTGGTGCTTGTGTACACATCTCTTCTTATGAAAAAAGAAACATGACTCACATTTCACAATTTCTTTGATTTTTAGCATTTGGAAAAAAGTTCTATCAAGAACGGTCCCACCTTGTATTGAATGAGCCTAAAAAAAGCAGCTGTTTTATCTTTTCCATCTGACTTTACCAGAGGGATTGTGACACAGTTGGATGATCTTCTATCATACCTCTGGGGTGTTCAGATAAACAAATTGTAGGTTTCTGATATGAGATGATCAGTAGTCGCTGCTCACCTTTGGCAGACCTGAAGCAAAAAGAATGATATCACAGCCCAAGGTAGTGTAGAAATATTAGCACCTAGGTAAAAGCAGATTTATTGTATATGTCTATCTATTATTTTGTAGCACAGAAAAATCTTGGTTTATATTTTGTTATTTCTGCCTATTATATGCACAAATTGTGTTTGCTTTATACACCTTTTAGAAGTAGTATTGTGGTCGTATAATAAGAGATAAGTTATTTTCTCTTTCTCGGTTTCTCTCTCTGCAGAGAATGAAGAAGTTGACAACTCCCAGCCCAGACCTGAAAATGAGAGGAAAACTTGCCGCCCTCAGTCCTTATGCTGCCAACGATGCAAAACTTAAGGTTGATGGGAAAATATCCACTATCTCAGAGAAGGAGACACATTTCTAACTGACCGCCTGATTGGCCAGCCAAGCTGCCTGCCGTCCTCACAAAATAAATAAATTAAAAAAAACTACAGGAAACAACAACAACAGTATCCACTACTGCACAAAACAGGAAATGAAACAAATGACTTGGAGTGTTATTTTTATTTTGTAAAAAAAAAAAGAAAAAAAAGGAAAAGTTATCACATGATTAGCCGGCTTGTGTTCCGCACAAACTTTGAGTAACACATTTGTTGTTTTCAGTTAACATTGTGACTAAAGCAGCGCTTCTTTCTTTTCTAACCATTAATATTTTAAAATATGTTTGATGACATACAGTATATATATTGTTAAAACCTGCCCTGGTACCTTGTCAGTACTGGTCACACTAGTGTCTGTGCCTTTAGAACAATACCAATGTGTTGTGTTGTGAAAGGCTTACACTGTACATTTAATGGCAAAGTGTTGTGCCTCTCTATTAGGTACTAGGTACCCAAATGTGACTCTCTAAGATGTAGCACCATGGACCCTTCTACATAGATTTGTTTTCTAAGAGAGGATGCTGCAGTATGTCTTAGTACTGAGGCTGTAGGAGGGCACTGAATTCCCCTGTAAGGAAAACTTTGAGTTGTATATAAAGAGTTTTGCAATTGAATGCTTGGTTGCCACCTAAACCAGTCACAACTAGGAGGGCTGTGGATCCTTTTTAACCTTCAGTGATTCTTACTTACTTGAATTTTTTGTTGTTGCTAAGCAAAATAAGAAAAAAATTCTGCTTACTGGATGTAACTGAATGATATCATTAGGTTATTGACCATTGTGTTGGGCTATGTCGGACCTTTGAGGGCTTTGCAGATTTCCATGGCACTGCTCTTTCTAAATGGATGCCTCTGCTCAGGAGGTTTACAGTAATTTTGAAGGGCAAATAAAAAGAGGTCCAGGGTGTAAGCACCATAAAACAGATCCCCTCACTTTTAGATATCTTTAATTTTACATTTCTTAGACTTGAGCTGAAATCTGTACATGGCTACAAATAGTGGTGAGTGACTCGCGGGCTGAGTCTAAAAACACACATCTCTCCTCTAGCTGCCCTTTATAAGTAGTGGATATCTGTCATTTCACAGTCATTATACTGAGCCTAACACAGAGTGACAGACGAGCTTCAACCCCTGCTTTTTTTTATTTCCTGCTCCATCTGTAGAGAAGATGAGCATTTCCGTACCCACGTGTCTTAATATCCCACCACTTTTTATTCTGTCCACCTCGTTTTTTCCCACTTTCTTCCTCTACATTTTCAATCTCTGCTTGTCTACCTCTTTTAGTTTTTCCATTTCACATCGACAACTTCAACAAGGCCTCCTATAAAATGGTGATACCACTGAATGCTTTGTGTTTTGTCACACATCTATGCATCAGCAATAGTCTTGCTATTGATTAGTGTTTCAGTGACATTTTCTTCTTGTAAAGCATTAAACCTCTACAAAAAAACTAATCTTTAAAATTTGCTGCCAGAGTCACTGCAGGGTTGAAAGTTGGGTCTGATCCTGTCATCCATTTAATTGTAGGAAAAATCAATGAGCTGGTTTCATTGTTCAGATCCACTGCAGCCTCATCCAATCAGCACTCAATTGACTCTGAGTTGTCCTTCCTCCCTTCCTTGCTTTGTCCGACTTTCTCACTTCCCATCCTTTCTTTCCTTTGTCCTTGTTTCCTGATGAAAATGCAATCAGAGGAGAGCATCTGAGGGGATGAAACTCACAATTTCTCTCTAAAGTTTTTCAGGAGGAGGCAAAGAAAGCAGGGGAAGAAATAAGTAAGCGATGAGCTGAGGAAGTGCATGATCGAGTAAGTAATGAGGGAAATTGAGGAAGTGTTCAGTGACTGAAGCCCCTCCTGTCTGAGCTGTGACGTCCTCTTAAACATGTGATTGGTCCCTCTGGTGTGGTTGCATTATGACATTATCACCTCCTCACTGATGTTTGTGCAAATTAATAGTTGTGTGCATCAGAAATATAGCCTGCTATTTAACACTGATCCTGTCGATGTATATTTTTACATCTTTCTAGAAATCTGTGGTCTATTTCTTGACATGAAAAATGTTTAAAAAGTATTGCTGTAATAAAAAAAGAGACTATGTCCTTTGTTTTGACTTTTGATATGTCACTCAAAAGATCTTGTTATAGAAATATAATGAAAGGTGTTTTACTATTCTGTACTGTTCTACACATTTTGGTATTCACAGGACACATGAACTGTCTGCTTACTCATTTTTAAGAATAAATATTACAAAGGAAAACTGAGTGTAGACTCTGGCGTTTTTGTTGAATCAATTAACAATCAACCATTCAGGCTTATGATCCATCCAGTGACACAACCTGGGTGGAGCAGTGGGGATTGTGGAGTGGAGTGGCATTGCTGCCTCACAGCAAGAAGGGGCTGAGTTCGAATTCTTTTCAGGCCTTTCTGTGGAGTTAGCGTGTTCTCCCTGTGTCTGTGTGTTTTCTCCAGGTACTTTGGTTTCCTCTCACAGTCCTCCAACTACAATCTTTCTAAGCCTCTGTGTGCGTGCTTGTGTGTGTGTGTGCGTGTGTGTGTGTGTGTGTGTGTGTGTGTGTGTGTGCGTGTAAATGTGTCACACTGTCACAGTTCAGAAATCAGCTTTAGTTTCTGATTTGGAGGTGACATTTTGACTTGATCCGGTAGATGATGTAAAATCTTCTTTTGTTGCTGTGCCGCATGAAAACTTCAAATGATTTATGAGCTGAAAAAGTTACTGAGCTCTGCAGCTAAGGAACCCATTCACAGATTATGAGAAGGTTACTGTAAATGGCTGTCAGTTGAAAAATCTTTTTTAATGCTGTAAAGTTTTTTGCTTTTTTTTTTTTTTTGAAGATAAATTTTATTTAAAACCTTAATTTAAACAGTATATTTGGCTGAAGGGTACAAACTGTATACATTATGAACACAATTTTCCCACATGCAGAGGTGTAATATTCATGTTCTTCTGGTGCTAGTTAATAGAATAGGAATTCAAAACTGGGTGAAAGTTTTCCCAGAGACTACTAATTGCAAAAATTATTATTTATTGTAATATGACTATTATATTTAAGTATGCTTTATTTACTGTTCTGTTCAGCCTGAGTTCAGAGTAAAAGAACACTGAAAAAAAGTGTACAATGTGCAGTAAGTGAGATTTTGTGTGCAATGCGTACACCAGACATTAGCTAGATTCCAGTCTCTCTTATCCTTTCCCTAATCCTAACCATCTCCCACACTAGCGTAAGCTGATGAAGTTCGGCAATTGCACCACACACAAAAGCAGAGCTTAACGTACATATTGCACAGTATTTTCTAGCATGCTATTTCTACATGTTGGAGTGAGGCCAGGTTGTGCAGTTTTTTAAAGTCTGTGTGCATTCAGTGTTTTTCCTGGCAGCAAAACAAATTTTATTATCACATAATGGTGAGAAATCCCTAAGTTCATGTGGCTAACTTGGTATCAAACAGTTGGCTACTTTATGCAGCAAGCAGAAAGGGAATAACATTAGCGTCTATTTGGAGGTTTCTGGCTACCTCCTAAGTAAAATAATCAGTGTGTTTTTAGCTTATGTGTTTATTTACTACATCCATCTATTATCTGTACCCGCTTATTCCTTAACCAGGGTCACGGGGATCTACTGGAGCAAATCCCAGCTGTCTTTGGGTGAAAGGCAGGGGTACACCCTGGACAGGTCACCAGTGCAAGACAAACAACCCCACACAATCACACTCACTCCTATGGGCAATTTAGAGTCACCAATCAACCTGATATACATGTTTTTAGACTGTGGGAGGAAACCAGAGCACCCAGAGTGAACCCACAAAGGGGGAACATGCAAACTCCACACAGAAAGGCCCATGACGGGTTGCGAACCAACGCCATTCTTGCTGTGAAGCAACAGTGCTAACCACTCGGCCAGCATACGGCCTCATTTCGCGCAACAGTAAGTAAATCTGCAGGACATAAAATCAAAACAATGAGCAGTAACATACTAAAAAGAGTAATCATTCTCAGAAAATTCAGCACTATGAGCAGCCTTCGAACATGATTAGAGACAAGTGAACAAACACATCGTTCTATGAATGGAGTAACGATTACACAGCACATTCAACACAAACTGGTATGCATGAAATGTAGATTTACAGAAGTGACAGGCTGATACAGATGCCATAAGGCAGATAAGGAAACACTGTGTGCAAATAGAAGAGAATGGCGAGAAAGAGATTTCCCTGCGGTTACAGAGAAGGCATAACAGATGAGGCGGCTCAAACACTGTGTTCTGGGGCAGTGCTTTCAGGACATAGTCAAGACAGAAACAACACACCATGGTCCCACATCAGCCTTGCCTAAAGATCATCGTAACCTACATTTTTATCCTCATCTTTTGACAGAGAAAAGAAAAGGATGCATGTGGAAGAATATCCCTGTGCTGTAATGTTAAAATTATAGAGGGCAGTTAATATAATACCCACTTCCCAATACCCTTTCATTCATTACACTGCATAAGATTTCCTATTAACAGACTTCTTGTATTTTTATATTACATATTTAATATCAATCATTAAGTTAAAAAATTAAGTTAGAAAAATTAAGTTAATTCTGATAGAAGAAAGGAAGATAAAGGAAAATAAAAATTGTAGATAATCAAGTAAATAAAGCAATACTGTTTCAATTCCTAGTCCTATTTCTGTTTCTTTCTACTTACATTTATTTTTAATTTCTCTACTATGTGTATATATTGTTGACTTATGACAAGCCCATGTAGAACCACTGTACCAGAGTCACGTTCCTTGTGTGTACAACATACTGTGGTAGTGGGTTCTACACTAAATTGAACCACTGTTTGTTCCTTTTCATCCCGTGCTGCTGTGAGATGAAGCTGGAATTATTCTTTTAATTTCAGCAGGGGGCAGCAAATTTCAAAGTACCATGACTAAAAAAGCTTCAGCACCAGGTGAAAATACAACAGTGCATGTGCATGTTTTTGTGTGTGCATGTGCAGTAATGTTTCTATATGTGACCACATATGCTTAACATGAATGCGTTTTCTGCTTACAAAAATATATTTGTCTTCAATCTGCATGTGTCATTTTCACAAATTGAGCAGTGTGTCTGACTGATATGGTGACAGCCTTTTCTCCAATGAAAAGCAGCAATAAATACCCAGATATCTTATCATGGCATGTCCAGAGTGCATTTCCTGCATGTATTTCTTTACTAAGTGCGGGAACCATGCTTATTATGACATCTTGGGTTATCACAGGGAAAGAATCATCTCAAAGAGTGAGATGCTATAGATGGAAAGAGGAGGGAAATAGATGGGTGTACCGAAAAGACAAAAACTAAAGGAAAGAGAAGGATGGGGAAAAGGACATGGAGACGACAGGGGCATGAGTGAGAGTAATCTAGTGTGTAATGAAAGGTGGCAATACAGAGACAATGGTTTGGAGAGTGTGCAAGTGCAGTGGTCAGACAGGAAACTCAGGGTTAGAAAGGGGTAACAGTTTTCATTGTCAATTATATAAAATCACTGCAATGGACTTGGTTTCACCCAAAGAGAGCTGGGATAGGCTCCAGCTGGGATAGGCTCCCTATGATCCTAAATAGGAAGACGCGGGTACAGATGATGGATGGATGGATAGAATCACCCAACACTGCTTCAGATTGCAACTGAAAAGAAATAACTGCATTCGACTGTTGTTTTCAGATAAAAACATTGAATTAATATATATGTTATCCTTTTAATGAACAATAAATCAAGTCTGTAAATATCCACCATCTGTATGCAAAGATATGTTGTAAGTATACATTTTTTGTCTATGCTCTCGTCATTTCAAGGTTACAAAAGGTACTGATACGCTGGATCCTGTTTAGGTCTCCTTCACTGGACATGCTGTCTCCATATCAGCAGAACATCCCTCTGCTCTATTTTAAGTCCAGTCCCAGCAGCCTGTTTCAAGGGCTTGTACTTTGTATATAATTCTCACATAGAATCCCTCACAACACACAACCCGTAGCTCTTCTTGCCCCAATCTAATGAATCGAAGGTTCAAGTTGGTTTTTTTTGTTTATTTTAAGTCAAGAAATCACATATAAAAGCACTGTGGTAACTGCCACTACGTTTTTATAAGCCATAAGCAAACTGAGTCACATTTGCTGTGGTTTATTCTTTGTGATAAAGGTGTGTGTGAGAAAATCATTCAGTGTGTGCCACCTGACTGAAAAAGAAAATTAAATTTACACAATAAATAGAGTGGCTTGAAGAAAATAAATCAGAAATGATAACAACAAGCATGAAATGGGGTTTTTTTTTGTGTGTTTTGTGTTTATGAATGTGTTTGCTTTATACTGTTTATACTGTCCATTGGTGTATTACATGCATATGTGTATCTGCCCCAGTTCATGTTTGTTTGCTTTGTAGACTCAGTGAGTGGTGTGTGCTCATTGGGTGGGCCCTGTGTTGCATGGCTCTGTGGTAATATGTTTTGGCAGCTGTGTAATTTCTGTTGATTTATCCCTGACCTTGGAAAACCCTTCTTCTGGATTGCAGGTGTCATTTGTAACACACTCACGCACAATATATAGACAACCAAAAGCCAAGCAATCAAACCGAACCAACAATTTTATGTACACGGCTACTCAATTTTCTTCATACACCACACGTATTCAAGCATACAGCTGCTAAACTGGGTGCAGAACTGCTACCAAAGACCTAAGACTGTATTTAGATCTTCCAAACCACAGTTTATTGTAGCCCCATAGCCCACACTGTCAAACCCAGCCACTCAAAATGCCATTGAAGAAGACTGAGTATTTTGTGATTTCCTCTGAAGTTAAATCCATGGATCTGTGTAGTGACAGAACTACACTTTCCCCCAGACTGCTCCAGTCACCCACTTATTATAACAGAGGCAAAAATTATTCCAATCGCTTACAACATTGATATCCACCAGTTCACATTCATACACCCACCCATTATTCCTCAGAGCCGTGTCTCTTTAGTTGAGGATCCTGATATTTACTCTATTGCATTTTGCATCGCTTCTATAAGGTTCTATTTGATATCATTTCCAAATACTGAGAAGAACTGTGAGCTCTGTATCTTGTCTGTATCTATATCAGTATATAGCTTTAAATGAGTTTTCCTAAGACAAGTTACTACTATAGAAACCAAATATTGCAGCCAGTGTCACAAACACTTTTAATTTAGAAGAGCTTGTTTTTGTCACATTTTGTAATGGATTAAATAGAGATCTGGGCCCAGGCTTGCAGACAATGAACTTTATTTATACAAGACAAGTAGAAAAGAAATTCAGTGTAAAGTATTCACAGGATGATGAGGATGAGGATACAGGGATAACCCAGGAGCAGGAGAGTATACACACAGGGAGGACTCAAATTATCAAGGAAACAGAGACCCAGGAAACATGGAGATTGGAGAGTTTAACACACTAGGACCAGGAACTAGGACACGCAGAAAAAAAGGCAAGTAGCAGGCGCTGAATAACTTCACTTACAGGACACACGGGGAAGCAGGTGAGTAATATGCAGGGAACGAGGATCCAAAAAAAAACACAGGGAAAGGAGCCAGGAGGAGAAACTGAAGACAACATGGTGAGCAGGAAGACAGGGAACATACAAAGTCTGAAGAGGTCACAAGAAACATGGACACACAAAGAGTGGCAAGCCAACTGTGATCAACAAAGGTTGTAGTACAACCAGGCAACTAGGTGAAGTGGAGAGCTGCCCTAAATGCCCAATCCACATGATGCCTAAAGAGCATCAGATGTGTCTCATCACCTGGTTGCCCAGGAGAAGACATACACACACACACACACACACAGGGAGAGCAACAAAGAAATCAGGGAACAAAGAACAACAATAATCAAAAGTAATAAAAAAATAAAGCTAAAGGAAACTAACTACAGGGAACACAGGAAATAATACAAAATAAGAGCCCCAAAACAGGAAGCAATTTTCTTATTGATTGCGTAGTTTTGCTCATTTACTATTCATCCTCACTGCCCTTCTTTCCACTCCTCACACTTTACTGGCATTGATCACCAACACAGTCAATACCTTGGTACCATTACGCCACCTCTTACTGTTTAAAAAGCATCTACTCTGTCTCATCATTGATGAGTTAACACAACTCAAGAGAGAAAGAATGACATAATGAAAAGGGAATTTGAAGGAAATGCAGCTTAAAATCTAATATACATCATTAATCTGATGCGCATTATGGCTGAAATGCTGGAAGGGCATTTGAAAACACTCACGGGCTAATGAGGACCAGGGTTACATAAGTAATAAATAAAAACAGACTTATTAAAAACTGCCTGAGATAAAATCGTATCTGGATGATGAAATATATCAGTGTTGCCTAGTATAGTAATAGATTGTTCAGATCAGGATGTTGTGATAAGGGTTAATACTGTATAACATATGTATTGTATCATACATATCTCAGTTTTGTATGTTGCATGTGTTTATGTCTGCCTTTTCCCATTCCCATTTCTTTTCATTTATCAATAACTTTGATAAATCAATAACTGTGCTATTTTGTATTGGGCTAATGTTCTACTTCTGTTGCTGCTCATGTTGCTTTGGCCAACCCCCATAGGAGCAGAAAGGAGCTGTGACTGTGCATTGGATTTTAAGTGTTTAGCCTCAAGTGTTAATGATGTTTTTTCAGCAACAGTGGTTACACTGTGCCTTTGTGCTTCAGTTTAATTCCATTTTTATTAACCTGTCACACCAGTATGCCTTAGTTAGCAAATCTGCCCTATTGTTCAACAAACCATAGCACTTCTCTGTTTTGATAAAACAGTTAAAGCTGCTTTTCATCACGTTTCAAATTAAGAAATCATTTGTATCACACCTCATACTTGTGCTCTTTGCAACCTGCAGCATTTCTGTATTTTTGTGTGTCGGCAGTGGGTTTTTAAAAAAAAAAAAAAAAAAGCATATATCTGAAAGTGTGGAAGATACTTTCTTTATTTGCTTGTATTTTTTTTAATTAGCTAGTGTCTTTTTGTCACATTGCTCGGCTCCTAGTGGGTCCTGGTGTCCTATGTGAACGTCCTATTCATTGCTACATGTCAGATTGTACCCAAAGGCAAGGAAGGCTTGTTTAGACATGATTAGAAACAAAACAAAACAAAAAAAGACAAGACTAGTTTGTCACGGCTTATTTCTGAGAGGTATCTCAGCTCTGGGCCTTTTGTAAACAACACACATTCAACCAAGCAATTGTGTTGGCTCACATGATGATGATGGGTAAGGAAGGACAGATACAGAGAGTGATGCTATCTTTGCCAAAACACCTCTGGCGATTCTAAAATGAAACTCCTCATCATGGCTGTGACCCCCAACCCTTGGTGTAAAGCACAGGATAATTGAGGTTAACAGTGTAATTTGACCCTTTGAAGCTTCTGTGTAGCTTCTGTTGAAAAGTTTCATGTGAAACTGTGAAAAAATAAGAAACTGTCACATTTTGAATATTCTTATCTACAGCTCCAGAAGGATTGTAAATGTGAAGTGAGTGTTTTAAAGCTATGCCACACAGAGAACAGTTGATAAACTGCATTAAATGGACTCTGAACTGAGAGTTATTAATGGAAAGACTTATGGTTATGCTCTGTCTCACTCATCCTTACATAAAAAACATCAACTGCTTAGTGCTGAAATTAATTTTTCACTCTAAATGCCCATGTCATCCAATGTCAGCCAGATTAAACAATGAAACTGAATAAGCTGTCAGTCAATTAGAAAAGGGCCACTAAAATTGGTGCACCAAAATGGCTCTATACCACATACAGTAACTGACATTTGAAAATCAAAAACAAAAAGCTGTAAGAAAATTAAAATTTCATTTTTTTTTAGCACAGTCCAAGAGAGAAACTTTCAAAATAAGATGATTTTGAACAGAAACCTGTGCTTTCGTAATTAACCTGTGTTCACTTATGCCTCCCTCACACTTTCTGCCTCCCAAGCAGACATAATAAACTACTCAATACATTCACCTCTCTCTGGAGACCAGTGGTACAGGAGCCTGGAGCGCTATGAAACTAACAGAAGGCACTACACAGACAAAACACTACATAAAGAAGGACTTTTTTCACCTACAGTAAATGCCCAGAACAAACTGAAACACCCAGCCATGAATATATGGTACAAAGTACATGCATGCACAGACACCTTCTACATCCTTCAGGTCCAGGGATGTGAAAACACACACTTTGATGAGTTTGGCTGCAGGCAGAGACACCTCTCTGTGAGCCACTGCTCCAGCCACTCCGTCCCAACACTCCACTCCTACCGCTTAGAAAGGTCACCATGTAGAGCCTGCAGTGGAAAAATAATTGAAGTTGTTCCTTGAGCTCACATCTGTCTTGAACTACGAATATGTGTTGTGGATTGAGTGTGTGTTGTGACGATACCTGCATTGTTAGAGGAAATAATATATCTGGTGAAAAGTATTCAATTTTTAAAGCAGTTGTATAGTGTAATATGGTTTAGCCAGGTTTCCACCTGAAAGTTGTGAAAATTGTAACTACATTTTATAGAAAATCAACTAAAAAACAAATCAAGAAATACTAATTATTGTTATTGGCTGCTTCCCTAGTTGGGTGCTCCTGAATCATTGCAAAAGAAGAGGCAACAAGCTGATGAAATTTAAAGAGTGCCAGTCAAACCTAAATTAGTGATAATCAATGTAGAGAACATGATAAAAATATTAGATTTGTTTTTGTTTCTTGTATCAGTTTGAGGAAGTTTACAGTCTGTTCTACAGGCCTGTTTCTGTGCACTTTGACACATATCTTTTTTATTGACATACCAACTTTTCCACCTCATTAAAACTTACACATGCTTCAGAATTATATTGCACAAAACAATTACACCACTGTACAATGTTGAACTTTGACCAATTTGGCTTATAGATAATGATAGATAATGATATGTACCAACTGATGGTCTCATTTGATTTTCATATGTGATTATTTTCTGTGTGCATGCATGATATAGGGTAGAGACCCCCATTAAGCCACATTAACTCAGCTGGTTGAAAAGTACATTAATTTCCAATTTACAGTAATATAACCAGCTCCTTAATTAACCCTATGAAGTGTGTACTCATAATACTATCAAACGAAGAGGTTATTAAAGCATTTGTGTCTGCTAAGAAACCGCTCTAATTTAAAATTTTAGGAAAATGGTTTATGTCCAATACGTGTGTTGAGATATGCTCTTCGATAGACCGAATTGATAAAAATATTAAAAAATGTAAATTACATGTCTCACATGATCTATTGTACCTGCTCTTCACTTGTTAAAAGCAGGAGTTTCCATTTCTAGATGTGCATGCAAACATGTCCTGTAAATGAACTTGTCTGATAATTATGTCAAACTAATATATTAAAAAAAAAAAAACTTTAAAGCAGTATTAATCCTTTAGGAGGTGAAACACTAAAAAGAATCCCATCAGTGATAGAAGCAGTCTGTCCAACCACAGTCTTTGTGAATATTCCAGCTATGATGTAGAAAAACGAACAAGAAACTGCGGTGAAACAGAGAGAATTGGTAGCATGAAAATGAAATGCCTCCTACAGTTGTGTTCAGCAGCCATAAAATCATTATGTGGTACAACTACAGGAGAGGATCTGCATCATTGTATTTATATGTAAAACACTTTGAAGAACACAGCGTGCCTCAGTTATATAATCCAAAAAGAATCAGGCAAAGGTGCCTCTGGTGTCAGTGTGGTGAACTGAGGAGTTAGAACTGTCTGCCAGGTCAGAGGAAGCGGACCTAAATGACATGAACATCTCCTCCTCTTCTAGGTTAATTTTCCACTTAATCTATTTTTAAACTTTTCGCATTGCTCCTTGGTTTTTTTTTTTTTTTTTCTTCTTCAGTACCCGCCCATTCCTGTCTACCTCTTCACATTTTCTCTTTTTGTGGGTGGCTCTCTAATTTTCCTCTATGTTTGGATCTTCTTTAGTTTCCTCTTGTCAGACGGTGAATCACATAGTGCACTTTTGTTAGTAGATTCCTGGTCATATCGACTTGTATTTAATCAGAATAACAAAGGTTATTAGTCATTTCTAACAATGCCTCAACAACACGCTTTCATAAAAAAAATGGTATGTATACTTCTCTTCTTTGTTCCCCATTTTCTCATTGGATAACCCCATACATCCCCTGAGTCTGGGAAGAAGGTATATGAATCCACAAACTGTGGTACAGCACATTACCCAAATTCCCTACGCTTAATGGTGTGTCAACATGGATAGGCTGTTAACATATAATGATGTTCTTTGCAGTAACGAGTAGATTATTTGGTTTTTACTATGCCATGAGCAGCTGCACAAAAATAACACAGGGGAAGAGGAGGCTAATTCGGTCCTAATTCGATGCCCGAGGCGATCTTATCTGTTTTGTTCTTGTATATATGAAGTGCCTCTCCTCTCCTGTGAGTGCAATATGTTGAAAAGTTATTTTAGTCCCTGTGGATGCAGCGCCTGGATCACATCCTTTCAGACATGTTCAGCACACAATATATAGTGGACAGGACATTCTTTCAGCTGCATTTTGCTGCATGTACTATATGCATTTTCATGTCATGTCTTCTGTTATTTTGTATATGCTGCATGCTCATCCATTAGTGGCTAATTTAGTTTGAAATAAAAGAAAACTTCATGCTAGATCCATTCAGCTAAGTGATATTTCATTATTTTTTTAAAGTATTCATTCTTTCAGAACCCCAGCTGTTACGTGAAGCTTCTGCAGCTTAAGTACAGCTTCTCTATTTTTAACTGCGATGATTTTGAAACGTGTTAACATCTGTGTAATAGTGATCAACATATTTAGAAACTAATTCACTTCATTCTCATAAAGCTAATGTTAAAAAGATGTTAGGAGCCAGCAAATCACTTCTGAATCCAGAAATTCTTATCTGAACTGACTTTGCCGACTTTGTGATTTTGCATGTGTGTATTGTATGTGAAAGGCAGGGGTACACTCTGGACAGGTCACCAGTCCATCACGGGGCCACATTAAGACGAACAACTTCACACACTCACACTCACCCCTATGGGCAATTTTTAGAGTCACCAATCAACCTGACATACTCGTTTTTGGACTGTGGGAGGAAACCAGAGTACCAGGAGTAAACCCATGCAAGTACGGGGAGAACATGAAAACTCCACACAGAAAGAACCCTGATGGGTTGCGAACCCGGGACCTTCTTGCTGTGAGGCAACACCTTGGAAAAGGTGGCGGGACGTAGTGTAACGCTGTTAGACTAAAAGATTTTAAATTTAATACAAATGTAGATGAGGTGTGTACAGAGGAGCACCTTTATCATGGTACTGTTTCATCAGTAAAGCAGTACAAAGCTTTACATGTAACATTTAACACACGTTTTAATGTGAAAGCTTGTATTAAACGCTTCTTGTAAGCATGTATAGTGGTGTGCTGCAGTTACCAGCTGGGCCAACTGTCCTCTTCTTACCCTTTCTAAGTGGCAGTGTGATGAGTGCTGTTACTCCAGGACTAATGACTCAGCGTCACGCAATCATCTCTGTTCATTTAAGGTCTCTATGTTACCCTTCCTTCACTCCCTTGGACTTTTTCTCCTCTTTTGTCTGTTATTCCTCCCTGTTCCTTTTCCATTTCACCCTCCCTTCCCATGCCCACCTTCTTACATCTGCATCTGCATCTTCGTCTTTTCTTGGTTCTTTCTTTTTTTGTTGTTGTTTGTATTGTCCCTCTTGGTTTCATTTCTCCTTTTTGCTCTTTATTTCCCTTTACTCTCTCTTCTTCCTGTCTATGAGTAAAGCATGCCAGTCAGAGCCTGGTAGGCAGAACTGTCAGTACTGTTCATGGTAACCTTTCAGTGATGTAAACATGTGATAGTTAAGCCAGCAGCAGCGCCTAGCTTTTGCTAATTCTCTACTGCCTCCAACCATTCCTACTATTCTGTTTCCTTCTGTTACCTTTATTTATGTATCTCTTCATAAATCATTTTTATCATACTTGTCTTGTTTGTCCCATGTTTTTTCTCATTTTTGCAGTGTCTCTTGATTATCCAAGGTCACCCCCCCCCCACACCCCCCACCACCACCACACACACACATATATTAGTTTCTAGTTTCCTCCCAGTAACTTTCTCATTCTGCTCTTTGTTAATACTCAATTTCTGTATCATGCATGTTAGTTTCATAATGCCCCAGGAAACAGAAGCATAGTCCATAAGAAATGGATTTCTGCAGTTAACCCTTAATCTGACAATTGGACCAGAAGAAGACAGGTCTTCTCTGCTCAAACAAGAACTACAGACTAGACAACCAGTGAGACAACACATGATTATTTATACTGTGGTTTTGGAGCATAGTCAAATATGAATTTTTCAGTATATTCAGTATTAGAAATACTATTGTCATAGTAGTGTCACCTTTTGGTTATATTGAATTGGGTTTGAGATTTACATATGTGACTGCAAACCTGTGATACAAGCTGAGGTAATGAAGTTTCAATGATGAATAATTTCAACACACAGGGAAGGTGTAATACAAATATTTGGAACTGTTCATGAAGCTTGTCTCATGCTAAGGACTAAAAGGCAACTCTGCTGTTTCACTTTTGACTTTTACTTTAAGTAATCTGTGTCTTGCATGTTCCCACATTTTTTTTTTTTTTAAATCACTGGGACGGCCCTTTAAAATCCGCTGTCTGCTCATCCTCTATTCCCACTATGTCACATTCTCATGGTAGGCCAGTGGATAAGAAACAATAATACATTATAATACATTATCAGTGAATTGCAATTATTTGTGTCATCCTGAGAGGTGCATTAACATTTACCCCATTTGATTTACAGTTTACAAGCAGTGACCTACACAGTTATCTGAGGAGCAATGAACTTCTTATAAAATAAAAATGAATGAGAAAAGTTAGATTTGAGTTCCATAATGGGAACTTTTTAACTCTACACATAAAATGTAAAATAACTAGGGGGCAAATAAAGTGAAACTATGGGCACATATTTAGATAGAGACAGAGGTGATCTTTATCCATCCTACACAAACAGTAGGCGTTAGCGCCACTCAGTAATTGCTAGTATTTTGCAATTGCTTTTTTGGAGCTTTAAAAGGGTTATTTGCTTAGTTTCAGATTAATTTAAGCGTGTCAGTGCTGTGATGTGTCACAATATATTACACTTTATCTGGCTGCAGCCTTTCATAAGCATGTAGGTTCTTCAGGCAAGGTTAGCTTGGTCTCCATGCATGTTCTGCTTGAACGGGTGGCTCAGCCACAAAACACCCGCTGGAACCTTTTCACTTGTCATTGTCAGTCTACATCACAAGTTAGCCAAACAGACAGCCATTCTGAGAGTCATGTCACAGTACATCTGCTCCTCATACTAAATGTCTATTTAGAAGCTCTGATATGTCTTTTTGTCATAACAGCCAAAAGATACTGCAGCACAAGGGAACAAATTTCACTGGCACTAACACAGAGCTTGCAATTGTTTTTTTGGATCTGATGGTAAGAAAATCGAACAATACAACATCTGTTTGCCACTGGTGTATGATATGCCCTAATGAAACCTGTCATCATTCTGGGATCTCCACAGTTTCATTAGGTCAAGAAGGTACTATGAGGATTATTGAATTGTTTTTAAGATGCCAGTTTGTAGCATAAGCACAGTTGAGTAAATTAACACTCATGCTAAAGCTTGTTAAGGGAGCAAGACAAACACTGTGATATAAAATAAAAATAATCTCACCATAGCTTCAATGAAAAACTGACCACTTTTCATTATCTAGATAGATAATATAACTGAAAAACAATACATTTTTTCTATTCATTCTTCAGTTTCAAGCTTCTCTGTAAATTGACTTGTTCATGTTCTCAAGGTGTAATGGATTTTTCTATATCTATATCCTACAGACTGAATCCTGAAATAGGGCAGAGTGATGATGTTCAAAGACACTGTTGTCATGCCAATTATCTTTTATCAGTGTGTGCTTTCTCATTGCCATGAGGCTATTATATCATCTTTGATCACAGACTCAGAGTTGTTAAAGATTAAAACCTACCTAAATTCCAAGAGGTAGTTTGTGTTTAATCATTAATTCCCTGACTTAGTTATTATTTCTTCTAATTTTTTTGTTGGTGTTAGAAGCCCACCTGGAGTGTTTGCCTGTTTGTCTTTGGTTGTGTCTCTCACATTTTGCCGTTGGCCTGTGGAATTGGATTGTGGAGTAAAAGCACCTGTGATTTTGGTCATATAGGGGTTAAATCCTGCGCCTCCCAGTCATTTAGCACAGCTTGGTTGTGAGGCTCTGTTGGGCCATTTTGCTCTTTGCCTGCCATGCTCCTGTTTTCCTGGCACTAATTAATTTGTTTGTTTCTGTACCTTTCAACAATACTACATTATGCCTACACTCGACCACACTGACATTACTCACTGACTTACACTCTCCATTTCCTGGAACATTTATTTTTTAGTTAATACATTTGTTTTAAACTGCTGGAAATTGTGTCTGCCCCATTCTTTTTCATGGTCTATGAGTCAGGTCATGACCATGGACAGCACAATATTGGAATAATGTTTTATGATCTTATATAAATATATATTTATATAGAATATAAAAGCAGATCCATAGTTACGGCTTAAAAACCTGTTTCATAGTATTGTTTCTTTTTGTAAAAAGTGACTACTTTTTATCCCCCCAAAAATTTTTGGATTGCAAGCAACAATTGACACCTCTGGGAACAAAAGCCAGTGAAAGTGCTATGTATTGTTTTTATTCAAGTACTGTAGGTTAGAGTCAATGTTATTGTCAAGGTAAAAAAAAACTCAACAATATGCAGTTATACGAGGTTGTTTCGTTCCTTTGTATAAAAAGACAAGCAGGGATTTTGGAACAGTAATCAATATCACCCCTGCAACAAATCATATCTTACTATGATTTTTCAAAAGCCATAACTATAATTCTGCATTCATACTGTGAACACTTATCACACAGAAAAGATCAATATATAGTGGTCACCACCCTCATATAGTGCTTCAATTGGCAGGATTGATTGCCAGTGAGAGTGGGACCACATGTTTTTGGTTTGTCTGCATCAGTATGTTGCTATGATGGCCAAGCAAATCTTTAAGTCAGAGGAAAAGCACATGGCATTGTTGTATATTCAATCTTGAAAAGTGCACACTAGCCACCCTACAATGGATAAGTTGAAATATAAGACATTCACCATATATATTTTCTGACTTTATTTGATATCTTTCTCCTGTCACCCAATGTCAGCTGGGACTGGCTCCAGACCCCAGTGACCCTCTACAAGATAAGCAGTATAGATAATGGATGGATGGACAGATGGTATCTTTCTTTCTTGATCACTTGTTCAGACTTTGGGGTGGATGGAGCTGTTGATGGATGGTGGTGATTGTATATTTCTGTCTTAATAGACATCCAAACATGGTCATCAGACATGCATCTGTCTAGAGTCTCCACTCTTTAATTGTCACATTTGCTGACAAGCTGTCAAACTAAGGACAGTGATTTTCTCCTGCACAGCTATGCAGACCACTACAATTCCCTGTCCTAGAATGCAAAGGTGGTAATCTGAGCAATCTGTCACTTCTAAGAATCATTGTAAGACAAAGGAAACTTTTTTTGGTTAAAAGAAAAATCCATTCAAATGTACGCTCCAGGTAATACTACAGCTTTGTTTGACAGTTGTTTGAATGTCTTCCTGTGTGAACCTTAATTGTTCTGTGTATTTTCTGCTCCTTATCTTCTGCTGTCTCACTAATCGTTTTACCTACATGAGTAATGCATGTATAATTCTGAGCGTACACTGCTCAACATTGATTTTTAACAATGACTTGATGATGTGTGAAACCTACATCTGTGGGGTCTTGTCCAAGCCATTATATATAGTCATTAAGACATATGGCTCCACCTTGGACCAAGGCAACCAGGGCTGACGGGGCCACCTCAGGTGGAGCTGTCCACTTCACTGTGGTTCTGAAACCAATCCACAAGCAGGAGTTTGTTTTCTTTCTGTCCATTTGTACCTATCATCAAAGATCCAATTTGGTTAATTCCAAGCAATTTAATTTTATGTAAGTATGAATTCTGCATTGTCAAACATTTATATTTGTAGCTTTACAATTAGTGATGTTTAGCTACTTCGATGTGTGTAAATTCCTTGGGCTTTAAAAATCAGATTAAAACTATAAAACTGTTGAAGGGACAGAAAGATAATGGCAAGTTATCATTTAAGCATAATAAACATTTAAGCATGTAGGTACCTGGTGCCTAGCCCACATGCAAGTTTTTTCTCACTCAAAAAATAAATTATTTACAATTGTATGCACTTTCTAAAACCTGAGCTTGAACCTGAACTTTAAGTTTAAAAAGTGGTGAGAACTGGAGACCAAGAAGTTTCAAATATGCCTGTGATGTATTTCATACAGACAAGGCTTTGCTCGGTCCTAATTTACAATTATTTCCCTGAGTGGGCATCCATTATGAGGCCAATGACTAGTGGATTGGCACCAGTCATCCATGTGGTGATCCATTGAGTTGTTACCATAGAAACGGCTGGGGTGAATAGGCGATAAGAAGGGGAGCATGGAGAGATTACTGACACCTGCTCTGATTCATTTTCTATCACCCTCACACACACACACACACACACACACATATACTGGAAAAACTACTCATAAACATACAGTACATTATGCACACACACACACACACGATCAGAAAGCATATTCAAAGCTTGCCACCAGGACTGCATTGCAAAGCTGTGTAAAATTTCAGCATATTTTGTTTGCATTCAGTAATTCTTAAGGTGAGAGTTTGCTCACTTCGATTTTTTTCACTTTGTACTTCATTAACCAAAAATAATTGATTTCACATTTTAAGAACATGGTGATTTTTTTGTGCCTTGTTCTTTTCAAATGAAAGGATTTAAAAATTACAAGAGATCAAACTCTTAGGGGGTCAAAGGAAATTAACTGACTGATGCAGTGGAGTTATCTGTATAATAACTCACTGGGTATTGACCATTTCAGCTGTAAACGTGATTGGAGAAAAAGTAAAAGGAGCCAAATTAAAGTACAAAGAACAATTACATCTCACTCCTCAGTGAAGTCATCATATACTGTCATATACCATACACTTATATTTTTCAAAAAAAAAAGGTGTCATAATTGCGTGAATATACAGTATATACGTGCAGTTTTGTTTTTGTGCTATACGAACAATAGTTCTTATAGCCAAAGCAATTTTATTGTTAAAATGTTAAATTTATGCTGCTGTACTAATTAGCCCCTAGCTAAAATGTCAGACTGCATGGAGTGCATACAGGACTATGGATTTTAGTAATCATAAGTCCATAAAAAAAGCCTATAGGCTTTAGGCAGCAAAACAACATAAAGCATTTGATGGAGCAAAACAAATTCAAATTAACCCCTAGAAACCTCATCTAAGGATGCATAATAGGGATTCTATAAAACTTAATGAAGCCTCTTTCAGCAGCTGCTGTAGCAGCAGCAGCAGCCCAGGGGAGCTGGAGGAGCACACCAGCTCTGAAACTGAAAAGAGCTTCAGCCCCTGGTTCTCTGTTTAAGCCTTCTTCCTCTGGCTATCTGTCTTGCTCATCTGCCCTGGAACTAACACCTCAGGTCTTGGCCCTCAGTACAAACATAAACTGTAACTGTTGTTTTCAATCAAGACGCCTCTTTCTCTCCGATGTCAGCCTGTTAACTCAGTCTGAATGCTCCTGACTGTTGCAGGAGACAATACCTGTGACTTTAGCTTACCTAAAAGCAAAATGCTTTCTTTCAGCCTTGTTAAAGTCATTATTAAGTGTTAAATGTTTGGTCATACTTAAAAATAGTAATTAAAGAGAGAGTCCCTAAATTCCAGACCCAAAAATTTTAGGCCCACTTTGTTTCTTAGGACACATTGTCTATGGCCTTTGCCCTCAAAGCTGTCCCAAAGATATGGCCAAAAGACTAAGACCAACCAAGCCCACAGCTCAGTTGCCTAGTAACACCTGAATGAATATTTCATTTATCACAGCAGGGATTTGCATTTAAACAGTCATGTGAATGGAATTGATTTACTTTCCTCTTCTTGCTTCCTTTTAGAATGTTGAGATTTTTTATATTAAATTGAGCCCAGTTTTACCTTTGACCTAATTTAATGATGTTGTTCAGTGAATATTTCTGAAGACGATCTCGAATTACAGTAAAAGCTACTGTAATCCTCCAAAATGCACAGGGGAGATGTAAGAACAATCACAACCTCCACTCTTT
Source organism: Mastacembelus armatus (assembly GCF_900324485.2). Taxonomy (NCBI): domain Eukaryota; kingdom Metazoa; phylum Chordata; class Actinopteri; order Synbranchiformes; family Mastacembelidae; genus Mastacembelus; species Mastacembelus armatus. Next base: position 10,173,975 of record NC_046637.1, read on the forward strand.
CTGTCTCCAGTCTTCCTTCTCCGCTGTGGTGGCAACATCAGATGGCCATGCGTTGAGGGTGCAGGTGGCAGTGAATGCAGATTGTCTGAAAGCCATTAAGTCTAAATATCAGTCCCGACTCATGGACACCTTCTATCTGCCTAAATTACTTTAACTAGGGGTAACAACCCATGAAAACGATTTTGGAAGCAGACTTGCAACCTCAATGAAAGGATGCATTCCATTGCAACGTAGAGTGCTATATTTGAGTTTTCATTTCTGTTTTTTAGTAGAAATACATTAAATTCAATGCAAACCATTTGAGCAGAAACACTCCCAGTTACAGCTCCAACAGAGTTTCAGCAGCTACAAGCCAAACAAATTCACTCATCCAACGTCCAAACCCCCGACCCTGTTCTGCTCTGTCATACGAAACATCAGATTGACATGGACCATTAAAACTCCCCATTAAAACTTTACAATGAAATATAGTATTACCTGATGTGAAAGCATATTGGCATTGCTCTTATACAGTCCACTGATGCACTGGAAAAAAGGAACAGCATTTAGTTTTGATTTTTAATAGTAAGTCAATAATTCCAGTGGTGCATTGAGCCAAAACTGATATACTGTTCTAAATCAATAAAGGTTAAAGTTCAGTGATATTGAACTGTAACCTTTTTTATTAAATTCATTTTAATTTTGACTGACCAGATTTAATCAAATAATGTGACAAAAATGACCAACAGCAGAGTTGGTGATTTATGATTATTTTCAGCTGTTTTTGTTTATCTCTTGTTATTAGTAGTGGTGGCTGGTAGTAACTTATGATTCAAACTTTGCAGTTTCTGACACATTACAAACAAAAATTGACCATGTCACCAACCCAGAATGCAATGCCCTTAAGGTAACATAATCAGTTTTATGATGAATAAATTCAGAGTCAAGAGTGATTCAAAATCTCGTTAATCTCTGTAAAAAGCATCAAGTGTGTGGTGGCAATGAATAAACAAATATGTAAATCTAATTTAATTACCACTTTAATCCTTTATTCATTCAATAGCTCTTTCATTAATTTGTAAATAAAAGCATATCAGTGACACAGACATGCTCATATACTGGGTCTGTTTGAATAGGTTTTTAAATATTTTTAGCCATGCTGCTGGCAGACATGTATGGTCCACACTGGATGATTTGTTATTTTAGTGATCCACTGGCTTTTTCTGCAGTACAGTCATTATGTTGACAGTTTTAGTTTATAGTGAAAAATCAAACCAACTAATGGCTGGATTGCCATGAATTTTTAACAATTACGTGATGGATTGCTGTAAAATTCTTGTCTTGAAATCCTTGTCCTGTCAGCAATAATTACAATAAACTGCAATGATTTACACCTAACGTAGTTAAGCTGTAGTTGGGAAAGCTCTCCTAAAGGCTCTCTTATTTGATATATCAGCTTAAAAAAAGCATTCCCTGCCAAAGATGTTTCACTTAATTCCTCCTACATAATCATAATGATACAATGAATTTAAAAAAAAAAATTATGTTCATCACTTAATTCACTTTACATAGAGAATTACATGTTGCATATAGCACCTTGGAAACCTGTGTCGTTAAGGTTGTGATCATCATGAAAGGGGTCAAAACATGTCATGGCATAATGACAGACAATACATTACTCATTACACATCAGGACATGTCTTGGTCTGAAACTTCTCTGATATTCTGGCCATTCAGTTATTTAATAGTAATTGATTCAAGAAAAAAAAATCAAGTGAAAGAAGTAGAATCACAGCATAAGCCAGCTTGGCAGGAACATTATAGCCTTTTTAGACTTTTATAGTCTCCCACTTCAACCTCTGTATTTCTCCCTGGCTAGGGGAACAGTGAGGGAAGCCAGTATTTGTTTTACTTTGCTGCTGTGTTTCCACCCTTCCTTTTAGTTAGAAATGCACCCTGGGTTCTTTTTGTTAAAAACCTGGCAGCAGACACATCACTGTGTCTCAGTCTTTTCAATGTGAGCGGAAACGTCGTGCCAAGGCTCTTCTCGAGGGGCCTAACAGCATCCTACCTGACTGACTTACCAATAAAGAGCCAGACAATTTCCATCAGTCCACAGTGTTACACATAACTAGTCCTGACAACAAACCCTCCCTCTATACACCACCAGAAAATAACCTAGGCTTTTTTTAGGATTAAGAGAAAAGCCACAGTTTTGGGCTCCTTTCTGTCTTTCTGTCTCAGATGTCTGCATCTTTATATCTGTTATACGTGTGCAAACACAGACCAATTTTTGTAATCTTTCAAAAGCAAAAATAATATAACAGAATGTTGGTTTTATTTAAAGTGATTTATTACATCCTTTCACAAAAGAAAAATATAGCAGATACAGAATCCTTAAAACATAACGCCTTCAATGACATAAAAGCAAAAAACTATAACTACATGTACTGTCAAAAGCAGTGGTATAATTACAGACAGAGAAAGAAACGAAGAAGAGATGCATGATTCGAGTCCATTGTCTAAGAGACAATCATTGGTGACTTTTAATAGTACTGTACCATGATGTGCTCTAAATCCTGACTGAAAATCTTCATGTAGTTCATTCCTGTGTAAGTGTAACAGCTTTTTCAAGAATTTTAGAGATAAAGCATTGGTTGGATGTTGGTCTATAATTAGCGAGGACACCTGGATCAAGACTGGGCTTTTGGAGTAACAGTTTGATTACTGCAGTCTTAAAAACCTGAGGTATGCAGTCTCTTACTAGAGACAAATTGACCAGGTCTAATAAAGCTGAGTCAATTAGTGTCACAATGTCCATGAGCAGTCTAGTCGGGATGCGGTCTAAGAGAGCTGCTAAAACAACTGTTGACGTGAATTCAGAGAGATCTATGGGAAAGAAGTAGTCTAAACATAACTGAGGTCTTAAAGATGATTCAAGAGCTACTGTAGTAGTAGATTGTTCTGGGGCAGCTGCAGGAAGGATCTGATGAAATTTATCTCTAACAGTTATGATTGTATTGGTAAAGAAACTCATAAAGTCATCACTGCTGAGAGCTAAGGGAACACTGGGCTCAACAGAGCTGTGACTTTTTGTCATCCTGGCTACAGTGCTGAAAAGAAACCTGGGATTGTTCCTATTTTCCACTATTAGTGATGACTAGTATGCAACTGTGGCTTTATGAAGCGCTGTTTTTCCAGACTAGGCAAAATTCTGCTAAGTTTGTGTAACAGCACTTCCTTTCCCCCTTTCGTGATGCCTGCTTTATGGTACGGATGCGTGAATTGTATATTGTGTATTTGCCTGTATTGTAGTCTCTATTTCTACCTCCTCCTTCTGTAATTACAAGCTCCACTGCACACAGGCACACCATCAGGTGGGGCCAGGGCCACAAGCATTGCACCACCAGCGCTCATCAGTGTGGCATTCTGAATTCCCTTCATGTGAAAGCTACAGGCCAACAGGAGGCTTTTTGTACATTTGAGGTGCTCCAGCCTGGAGGCCAATCAGCCTGTCGGGATTAGAAATGCTACATTTTGTTTAGAATCATTAGAAGGTTAGCTCACCCCTCATTGGTTCACCATCTGGGCATTCATTCGTTTGCTCTCATTTGTGTGGCTTTTCAGTAGCAGGTTATCAGCATGGCAGAGAAAGGCTAAATGATGGAAGGGAAAGATTAAGCAGAGCAGGGGGACATTACTGATGATATTGCGTACTATGATGATTAAATATCTAAAATCATGATAAACTTCCACCTCACAGCTTTATGACTGCAAAAGACTTAAAAAAATACACCATCACTGTGCATCAGTCACAC